>NC_091232.1:8998077-9350495 GCF_040958095.1 Procambarus clarkii
CGGTGGAGGCGGAAACAAAGGGCCAAACGTTTTTTTCATCCTGATGCACCTGTTCACCTAGCAGTAAATAGGTACCGCAGAGTTAGACAGTTGCTACGGGCTGCTTCCAGGGGGGGGGGGGGTGTAACAAAAGGGAGTCCTAGTCGAGGACCGGACTGCGGGGACGGTAAGCCCCGAAATCATCTCAAGATAACCTGAAGATGGGGTGAGAGAGGTAGAGAAATGTGAGGTGTGAGGAAGGTGTGGTCAGGGAAAAGGAAGAGTTTTCATTGAGAGACTGAGATCACGGAGGAGATTAGAGTGTAGAAAGTAAGAGTGCTTGAATAGTAGAAAGATTGAAGGATGAAAGTTGCTGTCACCATCCATTCAAGTTAGCTAACTATAAGACAAGGAATGGAACTTATCTCTACTTTAAGCTGTTATCAAATGTTAGCATGTATCAACTGAAATCATATACTTATAGGAAGTGATGTGGCTGACTCCATACACAGTTTCAAATGTAGATATGATAGAGCCAGTAGGCTCAGGAATCTGTACACCAGTTGATTGACAGTTGAGAGGCGGGACCAAAGAGCCAAAGCTCAACCCCCGCAAGCACAATTAGGTGAGTACAATTAGGTGAGTGCTTGTACATGCAAGAATCTTTAAGTCAGTAAGCTCAGAGGGCTCTCCACTCTAGCTTTCAAAATAAGACGTTTTAGGAAACAACATTAGCCAATCAAATATATATATTTAACATTAGATCTCCACTCATATGGATGTCATAATTCAAACAGTTAAACTTTATGTTCACTATGTCAAGATTAAATACAAGGTGAGTCAGCACACAAGAATTTGAGGACACTATGGCTGACTGCCCCTGAAAACCACACAACACCTTAAGTTAGAAACACACCAGATTTGTCACCATGAAGTTCAACTCACCAAGTCTCTGAGCCTAAGTTTGACAGACAGTGTCAGGCCAGTCTGCCGGCTGGAAACTCTTGACAAGCGATCTCTCTCTCTCTCGCTTCTGCTCAATGTCAATCCTTCTGTAACGAATGAACTGGGTATTTAACGAATACCCTGGGTATTTATGGGGAACCGGGAGTTAAGCTCCGCCTACTAAGTAGATAGCCTCAGGCCATCTGCCTACCATGCCTAAACAGCGGCTTGTTTGATGGAAAGACACCACCAACCGTCTGCAATTATTGGCTTAGCAGAAAGCAAGGTCAATTCACACGACCTGACCTATTGCAATTAACACTCTAGAGGTGTTACTTCTTAATTACTAAAGACCGATAGTCTGGCGCCTCAAATATCATATATAACTGACTCTAGTATGTCAAAATAAAATACAAAACATATTTATGGTGTTACAAAACAACTGAACAGACTTAAATTAACCTTTATCAACAGGAAGTGACGATACAGGCGAACTCACCGGAGAAAAACACCTTAATTGGGATCCTGAAGGTGGTAAGGAAGGTGCGAGTGCCAGTTGTGTGTGGTTGGCAGCCGGCAGACGGAGAGGAGAGCCGCCTGGACGACGCCGTAGCCATCAGACTGGAGGGCAAGGACCCGCACCGGGAACTGAAGCTCGATATCCCGGAGAATAAAGTCGAGGTCACCTGGTCCAACTCCCCGAAGAGTCAGCGACTGTCCAATATGATCACCGGGAGCAACGCCGCCTCCAGGGAGGACCTTGAGGCCGACAAAGACAAAAAGACGGAGGTCGGAGGGACCGTCATCTATACTGAGGGGGATTTTGGGCTGCAGGACCCGGGTTCTCCTTGCTCCGTCACTCCCTTTATTTTGGCCCCTTGCAGGAGGACCCGCGCCGCCTCCTTCACCGTAAGTAACAATCACTAACCACTGCTTCATCGTTCTCCACCTTCAGCTTAATAATGGTGTTGTCTGTTGATAATTACGTATCTCTTCAAAAGGAGAATATAAATATTATAAAGCGCACAGCATTTGAAACAAACATAGATATCTACATTTTGGAATAATTTGATTTCTCGTAAATATATAATTCATTCTATTTGTGCCAATATGTAATCACTGTATTGGCACAATATTTTCTAGACAACTTTACTTCAAGATAATTACATTATATTTGACGTAGCCTACAGTGAACTTATTATGACAATACCCATTCCTTTCCCCTGACAGGTGTGTCAGTCCTTGTGTAGGTGCATGCAGGTGGTGTGTGTGGGAGACCGAGAGCAGCAGTTCTGGCAGACGGTCCGCCTTCGCCTGGGCCCTCCCTCCCTCCGGAACCTGGACACCACAGCCTCCTACAGGGCCTGAGGAAGGAGCCGATGGCGGTGTGTGAGAGTGCACTCGCTGGGTACTGTAGTACTGGGTACTACATATGGCCTTAAGGAAGAATCTGTGATAGTGGATATGTACTGTAGCACCTCCCACAGCGCCTTCCACAGCGCTTCCCACAGCGCTTCCCACAGCGCCTCAGGGATGAACCTGTGCTGGCGGATGATAGTGTACCTCATGTGTGTCTGTAGCAAACGCAGTTCAAACCAATTCAGGTCAAACGTCAAGAGCTATTTCAAGACATAAAACAAAATCTGTGTTCAGGAAGTACAATAGTACAATAATTTTTGGAATTGATATTCATATCAAGGGAACAAACATTGAAGTGTATGTGTGTTTTTATGGAATGATTTAAAGGATTAACTCAGATTGAGGCTGTATTTCATGTACAGCACAGTTATATAAATTAAGTTGTGAGTACACCTGCTGCATAGTAGACGTGTCTGTGACGTGTCTGAGAGTATCATAATACTCTCATAATACAGATACATAATACATATCATAATACATATCATAATACAGAATGGAGTTGAAGCTCCTATGCAGAGGAACTGTGTGTGTGTGTGTGTGAGTGTGTATGTGTGCGTAAGTGTGTGTGTGTGTGTGTGTGTGTGTGTGTGTGTGTGTGTGTGTGTGTGTGTACTCACCTAGTTGTGTTTGCGGGGGTTGAGCTCTGGCTCTTTGGTCCCGCCTCTCAACCGTCAATCAACAGGTGTACAGATTCCTGAGCCTATTGGGCTCTATCATATCTACACTTGAAACTGTGTATGGAGTCAGCCTCCACCACATCACTTCCTAATGCATTCCATTTGTCAACCACTCTGACACTAAAAAAGTTCTTTCTAATATCTCTATGGCTCATTTGGGCACTCAGTTTCCACCTGTGTCCCCTTGTGCGTGTGCCCCTTGTGTTAAATCGCCTGTCTTTATCTACCCTATCAATTCCCTTCAGAATCTTGAATGTGGTGATCATGTCCCCCCTAACTCTTCTGTCTTCCAGCGAAGTGAGGTTTAATTCCCGTAGTCTCTCCTCGTAGCTCATACCTCTCAGCTCGGGTACTAGTCTGGTGGCAAACCTTTGAACCTTTTCCAGTTTAGTTTTATCCTTGACTAGATATGGACTCCATGCTGGGGCTGCATACTCCAGGATTGGCCTGACATATGTGGTATACAAAGTTCTGAATGATTCTTTACACAAGTTTCTGAATGCCGTTCGTATGTTGGCCAGCCTGACATATGCCGCTGATGTTATCCTCTTGATATGTGCTGCAGGAGACAGGTCTGGCGTGATATCAACCCCCAAATCTTTTTCTTTCTCTGACTCCTGAAGAATTTCCTCTCCCAGATTATACCTTGTATCTGGCCTCCTGCTCCCTACACCTATCTTCATTACATTACATTTGGTTGGGTTAAACTCTAACAACCTTTTGTTCGACCATTCCTTCAGCTTATCTAGGTCTTCTTGAAGCCTCAAACAGTCCTCTTCTGTTTTAATCCTTCTCATAATTTTAGCATCGTGTGTGTGTGTGTGTGTGTGTGTGTGTGTGTGTGTGTGTGTGTGTGTGGTGTGTGTGGTGTGGTGTGTGTGTGTGTGTATGTGTGTGTGTGTGTGTGTGTGTGTGGTGTGTGTGTGTGTGTGTGTGTGGTGTGTGTGTGTGTGTGTGTGTTTCCAGACACTGAAATTTAAATTTAGATAATCATACACAAATCGAATTTGTTATTGTATATTTTTCTTTGTATTATATGACAATGTCACTGCATCACACCAGTTGCATAAAAGAAATACGTTGTTGTTATTTCCTGCAAATATCTCCAACCAGGATCTCGCGAGCGGTGTAGGGAATTTCGGGGAAGGAAATTCGACTGTCATCTGGATATGTTTTGATTCCTGTCTTGGTCAATTTTCTTCGCTTCTCAGCTCTCCCTCTGCGACTGGGCGTCTCGGCTCTGAATCTGTAACTGACTGGAGTAAATTCAGATTCCTGAGCTAAAGTAAGATTCAGAATGTAAACAGAATGGTGTGTAAACAGTTCCAGTGCTAATTCTGGTTATTTAACCAGAATTAGCACTGGAATTAACCAGAACTCGAGAATACATGAACACAGAACACTGAACAAATGTTTTTGTTCAAATGTTTTTTTGTTCAATCACAGCATCTGGCATGCACAGTTTACGTCTGAAAGAATACAAGTCTATTAATTAGTATATTAATTGATATTTATGTATGCACTTGCTACTTGCTTTGACCATTGAAGTGAAAGTCAGTGAGATTCTCTAATATAAATTTATCTAATACATTTAGGAGACAAATTGAAAGTGAACATACGAAGCCTGCAATAGTGAGATAAATATGATTCATTGCCTATCACATTCTTGGGGTAGTATCTGCCATGGACAACAATTAAGCACGTCATTGCATATTTCACCTTCATTCACAGCATCTGTCACCTTCATTCACAGCATCTGTCACCTTCATTCACAGCATCTGTCATCTTCATTCACAGCATCTATCACCTTCATTCACAGCATCTATCACCTTCATTCACAGCATCTGTCACCTTCATTCACAGCATCTATCACCTTCATTCACACCATCTATCACCTTCATTCACAGCATCTGTCACCTTCATTCACAGCATCTGTCATCTTCATTCACAGCATCTGTCATCTTCATTCACAGCATCTGTCATCTTCATTCACAGCTTATATTATCTTCAGTCGCAGCATCTGTATGAAATTCGCTTGTAAAACCCCCCTGCAAATGTTGCAGAAAAACAATACATTCACTTCTAAGTTACGAGACTTCGATCTAAGTTACTAAGACTTCTAAATTACGAGACTTCGATCTAAGTTACTAAGACTTCTAAGTTACGAGACTTCGATCTAAGTTACTAATACTTCTAAGTTACGAGACTTCGAGCCTCCCTTTCCGCTTCTTCTCCCCCTTCCTTCTTGTATGTGAAGATATATAACGAATAAGATGTAGTCAGTGCTTAAACAATACATAAACACATCAGGGTTATATTGTCATGCTAGTTTGCTGAATCTATTCTCACATTTAAGCTTCTTGATGTTTTTTATACAAAATTAATGCACAAAAGCTGTGGTAGGAAAATTATTCTTTTCGCAGTCATTATTTGCAGGTCTCAAGTGCTCATTTCTCTCCCCCCCCCCCCCCCCCAAGAAAAAAAGGTGGTAGAGGTAGTGATAATGTTCATATTTGTCAGGTAACTATATGGCATATATATAAATTATATATATATATATATATATATATATATATATATATATATATATATATATATATTTATATATATATATATATATATATATATATATATCATATATATTATCACTATAAAGGTAGTCATAATGTTTATATATGTCAGGTCATGTAAATCAGGTAACACTACCCTGATGATGAATCCAAACTGGGTACCTCTGCACTTTGATGAATACAAAATCAGGTACCGCCACCCCTTTGATGAATCCAATAATGGATTCCATCACCCCCCACCCCCACCCCCACCCCCACCCCCACCCCCACCTCCACCCCCACCACATAATGAATTCAAAACAGGTACCATTGCCCTTCATGAATCCAAGATCAGGTACCATTACCCGTTGATGAAACCAAGAGCAGGTACCACTTCCCTCTGACGAATCCAAAACCATGTACCACTGCCCGTGGTATTTGTAAAGCCAAAACCATTTGCATTAAGGAGAGGAATTATAAGTGGTTAATGAAAATGACTTTGTTAAGGAAGAACATATATGTTTTGGTTGTGGTAGTTATGGAGTTGGATCCCTGCTACCAGCAAACACACACACATTAATCACAACGTTAGTTCTAACATATTTTTAAAAACTTTGCGACATCATTTAGAAACTTTCATATAACGTTTAAAAACCCTTGCAATAACGTTTAGCAACGTTGTAACGACGATTTGAATCGTTTAGGTTTCAGTGTAACCAAAAATGTATTAAATTATTAATTTTGAGGTTGCTGGGAGTGTTTAATATTATGTGGTATATAGAGTTAAAGACTCAGGTATTGAAGTCTACCCATGCAAGATTAGATGGGGGGCTTAAGCTTTTCTTTTATGTAATACGTCCGTTTTTTTAAATAGAATCGACCAATTGGTGACAATAGTGAGGTTATAGTGCAAATTAAAGTACTATAATATTGACGTTTTCTGAGCATCGATCTCGGAAAGTTTGGTGTCTTGTTCCAGTTCGAGCGTTTCTGACAAGGCCAAACAGTTGCTTCTTTGTCGGTTTCGGATACTGGGATAGGCTAAACAATTGCATTTTTACGTTTCTGGGTAGGAAAAACTTTTGTACTTTTTATGGTTCTGGGTAGGAAAACAATTGCATTTTTTACGTTTCTGAAAGGAAAAACTGTTGTACTTCTGTTGTTCTATATGGTTCTGGGTAGGAAAAAAAATTGTATTTTTTTTATGTATCTGGATTGAAGAAACAATTGCATATTTTGTGTTTCTTGATAGGACAAAAAAAAGTGCATTTTTCTACGAAATGTCAATTGGTGGGACCGGGCTGTACTCTCAGGTCAGACTGATGCAGCCCGAGTCAGACACGCCACATATCACGTGTAATTATTTATAAAAGCATTACCAGCCAGTGAGCGTAATATCCAAGAGTGGCGCTGATTCGACGTCGAATATCAAAGTTATCAACGCTCTTGACGTTGAAGCGGCGTTGAATTGGAACTGCTCTTTGAATTTTATTCCCACTGAGCAGTATATTTCCTTATATTACCATGCTCTGTTCCTTTGAGATAAGGTTAATAATAAGGTATTGTGTTTTGTAAGGCGTCTATCATACCTTGACATTATGCTACAGCTTTCAATGATCAGCATAGTTTTAGATGCATATCGTATTAATTTTACTAACTTATGAACATAAGACTTGATCAATCTGGAGAGTTTGCTGGGTACAGAAGGTTGCTATAGCTCGCCACAAGTGGAGAAAACAATCTAAGAAATGGATTTGCGAGATTGCATCTTATTGCAGAAGCTTCCTCCAGAATGGGATAATTTTGCAAGTGTCTTTGTTTAATATTATCATTTCATACACAGGAATATGCATATATATATGTATATATATATATATATATATATATATATATTATATATATATATATATATATATATATATATATAACCTGGGGACCATTCAGGCTTGTTCGCATTTCTGTTCCTCACGTGTGCCCCAAAGAATGAGGTGATTTGATAAAATACCATGCCAAAGATTACCATCAGAATGCCGGCGGGATGATGAGGAATTAGCCTCGGCTACCATCATCTTTAGTGGTAGTGGTCGAGTGGTTAAGGGGTCCTGTACACCAGTTGCGGAGTGCTCCTGGCAGTATGGGTTCGAGTCACTTCTGGGGTGTGAGTTTTCAGTTGCATATATGCCTGGGGACCATTCAGACTTGTTCGCATATATATCAAAACATGTATGAGTTTGTTTGGACATATGCAGTTTATACGGGTGTTTACATACAATTCGTTCCTCTATAGGTCGATATATAGATATTTGCACACAGTTGCTGAGAAAATGGGAAATGAATACGTGCGTCACAGTGGCAGTGTTGAGTGTATGGAGTACGGAGACTAGGCGAGGATATATATACCTTGCACGTAAACTTTGAAATTCTGCAACAATATTTGTATTATTGTTGTTAATTAGTGGTTGCTGCTGTGACTACCAAATATTATTACTGTGTGATTCTTTGCACTTATTCAAGATGTAAATAAATAGATTAATTTATTGGTACCATTATTATTATTATTATTATTATTATTATTATTATTATTATTATTATTATTATTATTATTATTATTATTATTATTATTATTATTATTATTGTAGTTGCAAGTTTCTGCTGTTATCTTATATTAACAGCCAATGATTTTTTAATAAAGGAAAACTAGATGATGCAAAGTCTTCCTAAAATTTGCCCTTCATAAAACTATTACCTTATGTATCTACTGTGTATGTGGTAAGCTTTGTATGTAAATTAGGCCTGACTGAGAGTGAAGTGTCATTGGATATTGACCAATGTGTGGCATACCATGTTTAGAATGGCATACCATGTTTAGAATGGCATACGATATTTAGAATGCCATACCATGTTTAGAATGGCATACGATATTTAGAATGCCATACCATGTTTAGAATGGCATACGATATTTAGAATGGCATACCATGTTTAGAATGGCATACCATGTTTAGAATGGCATACCATGTTTAGAATGGCATACCATGTTTAGAATGGCATACCATGTTTAGAATGGCATACCATGTTTAGAATGGCCTACCATGTTTAGAATGGCATACCATGTTTAGAATGACACTATGTTTAGAATGGCATACCATGTTTAGAATGACACTATGTTTAGAATGGCATACCATGTTTAGAATGGCATACCATGTTTAGAATGGCATACCATGTTTAGAATGGCATACCATGTTTAGAATGGCATACCATGTTTAGAATGACACTATGTTTAGAATGGCATACCATGTTTAGAATGACACTATGTTTAGAATGGCATACCATGTTTAGAATGACACTATGTTTAGAATGGCATACCATGTTTAGAATGGCATACCATGTTTAGAATGGCATACCATGTTTAGAATGGCCTACCATGTTTAGAATGGCATACCATGTTTAGAATGACACTATGTTTAGAATGGCATACCATGTTTAGAATGACACTATGTTTAGAATGGCATACCATGTTTAGAATGGCATACCATGTTTAGAATGGCATACCATGTTTAGAATGGCATACCATGTTTAGAATGGCATACCATGTTTAGAATGGCATACCATGTTTAGAATGGCATACCATGTTTAGAATGCTTAGGCAATCAAAGACTGCCTGACCTTCTCCTCGTCTCCACTTCATGATCAGTGGAAGAGACATCCCACTGGACCGGACATGACCACAAACCATTCATTATAATATTTACTAACTTTAAGTGGAACATTAAGCCACTATATACCTCAAGCCGCTATATTTATACCTCAAGAGCGTACAAATGTCTTTGCTGATTACTTAAAATTGACTCTCTCGACTCCTTTCATCATCACCTAAGAACTCTCCCTCAAACAAGAAAAAATCGAACACGAAGTCCAGCTGCCCATGACCGGCACAGTCAACAATTACACTTTAAGGGAACTGCACTTATCCTTAACCCTCCTGCCCATTGGTAAGGCACCAGGGACCAGATTCACGAAGCAATTACGCAAGTACTTACGAACGTGTACATCTTCCCTCAATCTTTGACGGCTTGGTTTACATTTATTAAACAGTTTACAAGCATGAAAACTACCCAATCAACTGTTGTCATTGTTATAAACAGCTTCCTGGTGCTTCGGAGCTCATTAACTGTTTAATAATTGTAAACAAAGCCGCCAAATATTGAGAAAAGACGTACAGGTTCGTAAGTGCTTGCGTAACTGCTTCGTGAATCTGGCTCCAGGTGTGGATGGAATTCGATATGAAGTCGACCCTTTGCTTTCTTTGTTTCAGCCGTTCTAGTGCTTTATCATTTATCCCATGTGCTTGTAATTTTCATGCCAGACTTTCATGTGATACGGTGTCAAATACTCTAGAGAAGTCCATGTATATTAGCTCTACTTTGTCTGAATTGGTTGCCGTCTCGTTGAACTTGTAAAAAACTTGTAAAAAAAAGTTAAACTCCAAAAAAGTTGAACCTGTAGCTCAACTATAGCAAAAGCGATGGACGTAATACAACCCGCACCACACATCATCCAGTTCCCCCCATAGTGTAGCGAAATGAAGAACATACAACGGAAAAACAGAGAAATAGATATAACGGCCAGACTAGGGCCGCGTCATGCTGAGCTAACAACACACACACACACACACACACACACACACACACACACACACACACACACACACACACACACACACACACCAGTCCTGCCTTCTAAGGTTTCCCAACATTAAAAAACTCCCATACTAAAGTGCCCTTATCCTAACCTACCAGTGGACCCAAGGCAGAAAACGGAACAGTATATGTCACTTTCGCGATCCGTTACCATTTTCTAGTACGACAATTTTTGGCCTTAGGTAAAATATATGTCAAAGCGCGACGCTCTATTAGGAGGACGGGTTGCTCACACAAGTATAGAGAACACAGGACAGATATAAATGAACTTCGCACAGCACCGCTCCTGTGCCAGGTAAGTCCACTGCGGGCTCACCATAGCCTGTGCTACTTGCCCCGCTCCTGTGCCAGGTAAGTTACGGGCTCACCATAGTCTGTGCTGCTTGGAACTTGTTCCAAGTAGCTGAATCTATAACAACAAATGAACTTTGCATTCACTGCCATTTTCCAATTGAACGTCTGCTTTAAGACAAATGGGGACACCTTTGACAAGCCGCCGGCTTCCTACAATGCATTTATGAAAGTACATAGCATTGATGTTTATACATTCTTGTAAAGCCACTAACACGCATAGCGTTTCGGGCAGGTCCTTAATCTAACTGATAACTTTAAGTAGGTAATTTATAGCAAAATTGAGAAAGTTAACAAGTATATTGTAAACAAAATTAGTAGGTACATTTTAGCAAAATTTGAGGATTATCGACAGGTACACTGTAGCATAATTTGAGGATTATCGACAGGTACACTGTAGCATAATTTGAGGATTATTGACAGGTACACTGTAGCATAATTTGAGGATTATCGACAGGTACACTGTAGCATAATTTGAGGATTATCGACAGGTACACTGTAGCATAATTTGAGGATTAGCGACAGGTACACTGTAGCATAATTTGAGGATTATTACTAGGTACATTGTAGTCAAATTTGCGTTCAACATAACAACCGTGATATAAGGTGATGACAGTGATTACAACGGTGAAATTATATATATATATATTTTTGAGATATATACAAGAGTTGTTACATTCTTGTACAGCCACTAGTACGCGTAGCGTTTCGGGCAGGTCCCTGGAATACGATCCCCGCCGCGAATAATCGTTTTTACAACCAAGTACACATTTTACTGTTGCGTTAAACAGTAGCTACAGTTAAGGACTTGCGCCCAGTAAATCCTCCTCTGCCAGGATACGAACCCATGACAAAGCGCTCGCGGAACGCCAGGCGAGTATCTTACCATTACACCTCGGAGACTGGTATGGCTTAGGCACTTTTTTTGGGGTAGCACATGGTACAGTGCGAGTGTGAAGCACTAGGTAGAAAACTATGAGGAGTGAAATTAGGTACCTTTTGGTGTTACTTTTGAATAAGGGGAAGGTTGGACAGCTTTTTAATTCGTTAGGGAGTGAGTTCCGTAGACTAGGTCCCTTCATTTGCATAGAGTGTTTACACAGATTTAGTTTCACTTGGGATATCAAAGAGATATTTATTTCTGGTGTGGTGATTATGGGTTCCATTACATCTGTCCAAGAAGAGTTTCAGATCAGGGTTTGCATCTAGGAACAAGGTTTTGTACGTGTAAATGGTACGAGAGAGTGTTCACTGTCTATCTGAAGCTGAATTGCATTGGTTGATTTGCTTCCAAATAATACGTAGTAAGTTTTTTCTGTTTAGTGCGAGGTTATTGGTTGACATCCATGAGTGGACTTTTCTTCATTCTTTATTTACAACATTATTTAGTGCGTGTGGGTTGGTGTCTGAGTAGAGGACGGTAGTATCGTCAGTGTGTCAGCACTGTGGAGAAATGCCTGACAGACCACTGGAACATTATCTAACACAGTGCACAGTTACAAACCCATTAAGATTTCAACTTAGATTCAACAGAGCAGAAGAAGTTGTTAAACACATATGGCAAAATCTTACTGACGCGACCATACGAGTCATAAATACTCATAGTCCGCCCAAGTAAAACAGAAACAAGCAACACTTAGTGGGCCAGCCAGAGGCTTAGGGCCCGCGCAGGAATATCCCTGCAAAAAAAAGGTAGTATCGTCAGAAAATAGTATAGGTTTAAGAATGTTATAGAGACATTAGGCAGATCATTGATGTATATAAGAAATAGGAGAGGTCCTATGATGCTGCTCGGCGGCACTCCTACGGTTAATGGTAGAGGGGGGTGAAGTTATATCACTGATGGCTACATATTGGTGTCTGTCACTAAGATAAGATCTAAAATAGTTCAGGGCAAGGCCTCGGATTCCATAATGGTGAAGTTTAAGGAAGAGGTAGTTATGGTTAACAGTATCAAATGCCTTTCTCAGGTCAATAAAGAGTTCAATTGGGAACTCATTTTTGTCAAGAGCTGTGTAAATGATATCAAGCAGACTAATGATTGCATCATTGGTACTCTTTTTGGGAGCGGAAGCCAAACTGACACGGACTTAGTATGTTAAATTTTACGAGGTAGGAGTAGAATTGTTTGCAGGCGATGAGTCACAATAACGTGGGTAAAGTATGTTGACCAGACCACACACTAGAAGTTGAAGGGACGACGACGTTTCGGTCCGTCCTAGACCGAAACGACTTGAGAATGGTCCAGGACGGACCAAAACGTCGTCGTCCCTTCACCTTCTAGTGTGTGGTCTGGTCAACGTAGAGCTGTTTATAAATAATTTTTTCAAATATTTTTGGTAATATTGGTTGATTTGATATTGGTCTGTAATTGTTTATGTCTGTTGTTGTTGTTGTTTAGATTCAGCTACTGGGAACAAAAAGTTCCAAGTAGCACGGGCTATGGTGAGCCCGTGTTATGTCTGCCTGTTTTATAGATTCAGCTACTCGGAATAAGTTCCACGTAGCACGGGCTATGATGAGCCCGTAACTTACCTGGAACAGGAGCGGTGCAAGTAGCACAGGCTATGGTGAGCCTGTAGTCTATGTCTGCCGTATCGCCTTCTGTATGAGCTGGTGTTACTCGTGGATTTTAAGGATATCAGGGAATGTCACTAGAGATTTATTTATTTATTTATTTATTTATTTATTATTTATATATTTATTTATATATTTATTATTTATTTATTTATTTATTTATATACAAGAAGGTACATAGGGGGTCTAAGAGAGAACATAGAAATGAAGTTGATTTTACATTCTTGTAAAGTCACTAACACGCATAGCGTTTCGGGCAAAAATGTTGAATAGTAGCTGCTTACCACTCTCACAGTGTCTTTTAACATTGAACACATATTAATACAAGAAGGAGACCTCTCACTACATATAAAATATCAAGTAGTCAAAGCATTTCCTAAATATCTCTAATCAATCCCCCTAAAATTCAGCCTCTAGTGACCTAGACCTAGATTCAGGAAGCTCTGTGTATTTCTTCGTAAGTGGGTTTGCTACGAAGGTTCCTAAGTGCGCCCTAAGAAGATGCTTAGGTGCGATACAATAAGGTATACTTAGGAAGAAAATTGTTGGTTCACCTGCGTGCCGATAGAGGTCACTACTGTGTTTCGTTTGGCCAATCAGAGAGCAGCAACATTCTTCATATTAAAGATTTAGCGCTGGCTTATCGGAGCTCTACTGCCTCCTATTTACGTCGAATTTTCTTATAAAATTAGTATATTTCGAAGTAAAACAATGTTTTTACAACTTCTACAGCCAGCACCGACATTGTAGTAAACAAATATGTTACATTTGTTGTTTACCTACGTAATTCTAAGAGATACTGTGTAGCTGTCCTTGTTGCTCGGAAGATGCGCTGACAATTATTGTATATATTTACTGAATTTACCCAAGGGCCACTAACTATCTAGTGACCTCGAAGAGGACAGAAAGCCGGCGGCTTGTTAAAGGGCCCGCCAATTGTCTTAATGATATTTTTTAGCTGGAATTTGGCATTTACGGCTTCAGCGGGTAGGCGGTTCCATGGGTTTATAGTCCTCTTGGTGGAAAAAAAACATCTGTTTTCAGTCCTACTTGAGAGAACATACTCTCCAACACTATATCTGTGATTGTCCTGTTATCAGTGACTTCATACCAAATGGTATGAGGTATTTTGAGCTCTGTAATTACTTCATACACTCATGAATATTGGAAGATATTCTTGTGCTGCACCCAGATTTTGCCAGTGGAGGCTAATAGATCAGCATTAAGTATTTTGTTCTCTCCTAATTCCATGTATGACTGGCCATCCTGTGAGGTGAGGATGTTGGGTGAGCTTGTAGCTGGTTTTTGATCTACACTGTGTGGTCCTTTATACAGAATAGGGAAGCAGCACATTGCTGTGTATACCTAAACATGTTTAAAAATACATTGTTTGAGAGGAGTTTTGTAGAAACTGGTAAGTAATTATAATATAATGTTTCCATGATTCAGTGCTTACCTCTTGTGAAAATTGCTTAGAGTTGTTTAGTTAGAGTTGATTTGTTTTTTGTATTGAGGCTGGTATTTTCTAAATTGATTCCATGTACATTATGTCTAACCATCCTGTGAGATGGGAGTATTAGATAAATTTATAGCTAGTTTTTTATCTACACTAATATTCCATATAGACTAGGGTAGCAGCGCATTGCTGTGTATACCTAATCTTCTTAATAAAAAAAATCAGTAATAAAGATTTTAAATTATAGTTTGTATTACAAATACAGTACTATATTATCCTTATTAAATCATGTTGACCATGGATCATTAAGATCTCATGTTGATATGTAATACAAGTCATATTTCTTTTGAACTGCTAATCATTCATTAAATTGTGCATTGTCAATTTTTCACTTCCTTGGATATACTGTACAGTACAAAAAAATAGGATAAAAATAAACCAGTAATATTTCTTTCATTATATTTTTCATTTAAATAACTGCATCAATATTTTTACAGCTGACAGGATTTGTTTTCCCATACAGGTGCATTATTTGTTAAAAAAAAATTGGTTTATTGTTACACACAATGGTGCTACATAGCCTTCCCAGCTTGGTGCCTTCTTTTAATACTTACTGATTAAAAAATAAATAATAAATACATTTTATTCAGGAAAAGTACATACAGTTGATTTACAAACATAATGATGGATTTATAGGCAGAGCTAGTACATACAATACCTAAAGCCACTAATACTCATAGCATTTCGGGCAAGGTGTGGGGGGAAAAAAAACACAGACAAACTTAATAGTAATCGGGATTAGGTATAAATTGTGTTGAAAGAAGGAATAAAAAATACAAAAAGGGGGTTAACATAGCATAAATCAGCAATTGCACATGTTGGTGAACAGCGTTGTTTAAAAAATAGCAAGACATGGGTTGACATTTAGGAGGTAAGTTAGGTTACATGGAGTCAATTTGGCAGTACTTGGTTTAACTCTTAAACTGGTTGAGCGAGGTACAGCCTTTGACATGATTCGGGAGGTCATTTCACATTCTGGGTCCCTTGATTTGTAGAGCACTTCTAGTTTGGTTACACACAGCCAAATTGAGTAACAGGAAGAGGTCTTGGACACAAATTTGTTCCATGCTAAATGTAGAGGAATCAGCTGAGTATTCCTCAAATAAAATAAGTTGCCTCAGCTTATAAGGTAAATAAAATAAGCATTTCTCAAATAAGTAGCTGCCTCACCTCACTGCCTTACTGCTACATAGCCTTCCCGGCATGGTGCCTTCTTTTGATAATTACTTGTTCCACACCCAAATTGTATAACAGGAAGAGGTCTTGGATCCCTACTTCCCTCTCTCTTTTTTAATAATCTATAGTCATAATTATAGCTTTAAGTATTCAATGAATAAAGTTTTTGACATTTTTACCCTTTTCCTTACCTAACATCATTTGTGCAGCATATTTTTATTTTATGTCTCACCCAGATTTAATTTCAAAATAAAACCAAACTAAATAAATTAGAAATGGGTATGTATAGCTAAGGTACACCCTTACTACTAGTGAACAGGCGCATTTGGTGATAGTAAATGATCCCATCAGGCAGGGCTCATCACCTTCTTCTCATATTTCATGTTCACCAGTGTTTATTTACTTAATAACTACTGGTATAATATCTTGCTATTATAAAACTAATTCTACTATCATCAAACACATATTTACTTCAAGTTTCAAGCAGAGAATGCATATATAACTAACACGAAGGATTCCTCTTCACTAGATTCACCAGCTATAATATTTTGGTCATGTTCCAATATCATAAATCGATCCCAGTGTTATGTAGTAGAGAAAAAATTACTTATATCCAGTTTACGTAAAGCTACGAGTGGTCGAAACCACACTTAAAATCCAGGAATGAACTTACGAAGGTTTTTTCACTTAGGGTAGTTAATTGAATACGGACTTAGCCGCCACGAAGGCGCTAAGACGGAAAACGCTCTTAGCCAAGAGGAAAAACCTTCGTAAGTACCTTCCTGAATCCGGCCCCAGGTCGTGTAACTTTTTGTACATCCTAGTCCATGGGTTAAGGTGCACATCTGTGGTTATCCACAACATTGGTTCGATCGTGCTGTCCTGCTCTAAAGATTATATCATTGATTTATCACATTGTGTACAATATCTTTATACATTTAATATTTTTTATGTTTCGACATACAATACCTGTGGTGTAAATACTTTCTAATGAAAGGATTCTAAATGGGAAATTGTAAACAACGCCACACCTTAGGGATGGCATGTGACTGAAAAGCTTTATTGTACAGATTTTAATGGACAACAAGATCCACAGCATTCACCCTTTATTTGTGCACATGATAGGACATACATTTGTGCATAATTTGATGCAGAAATCCCATGGAAAAGCACTGTTTGAATTTTTTAGTAATATTAATTTAAAATTATCAGTCTTGGAGGAATTCTGCATTATCTAGATGCCAAATTCATTGTACAGGTCACTGGCTAGATTAAAATGCCTATCTTGGACCAGGTTCCCATGTAGTACAAAATCCACTGAATTTATATTCAATATAGTATTGTATAGTGAATATTCTTTGCTTGAGCCAGTGAGCCCAACCACCTTACTGATACATCTCAGCGTAATACTATAATGGGAAGGAGAGATACTGTATACAGTATAGTAACGGGAGGAACACGCAGTCAACAAGGTAGTACCGATAAAATCCTGATATACCATATAATTCAACATGACAAATGCACTATTGAAAGGAGAAGATAATTATATATTATGGTAAAAGGTTTACTATGAAATACAAAAGTACATATTTAACAATAATACATATGGCCTGCATTAATATATATTTTATACACTAAGTATAGTACTGTATAAACTGTTATACATACTGTACTTACAACCTGTAACTATATTTTAGAAATTCTAAATTCTGATACAGTCAAAATAAGAAATTAAGGAATGATATGTTTCCTTTGTAACCATAAAACAACAACTTTGCATAACTAAGCAAAATGGAAGAGGAGGCAGTCCTAAAAGAGGAATTAACAATTTACTGTAGAATCTGTCTTTATCCCCATGAACGCCCCTCTGATGGAGTAACCACAACTGAAACCTATTCAGGTAGCCCTATCTTAACATGCTCTTCTGATTTGTCCTCTTTCCTTTATGTCTAAGAATTATTGGCCAGCAGTAACTGCTTGGAGTTAATGTAATTTCATGATCAAAAAGATATTATGCAGTTGATGTCACCTCGAAGAAAACTATAAAATCAGTGCTAGTGACTGATAACTTTGCCTGTCATCCGATCAGGTGACAGCCTGGCTCTACTGAATGGACAGTACTGTACTCCAAAAGTCTCCCTTCCCCCATACTGACTGCCTACCATTCCACTCCCAATTCCCTTTCACTCTTCTATTTCTAACGTGGTGATCAAGTCTTCCTTTTATGTCTAATATGGAGGCTATCTACTGTACTAATGTGGTTGTCACTCGAGGATCAACTCGTATGGTACTTCATATTCCAGGATATTTCAAGCTTTGACCTTCATGCTATTGCCTTTTACACTGGCATGAATGACATGATAATGTTATGGGACAATACAAATTTGTCCATTTGTTAAAGAAAAAAAAAGACAAGCTGCTTACAAGAAACTTTTGGATGGGAAGTATAACACAAAAATTATATAGTGCAGGCTACACAAATTAAAAGATTAACAAACCAAGCCATTTTGTAACTCATGCACATCATCAAATGTTGGCACTGTTCCATATTGCACATCATAATACAAACCTGGCACCATTAGCTAGTTTATTAAAACTAAAATTGTCATTCAGCAGTACAATTTTAATACAAGTATGGTGAGGCAATTATACATTTCCATTCAACCAAAAACAATCGATAATATAGAACTGTTTATATATTGGACCATGGAGGTGTCATTGGCTGTGGGTTTTGAAGGTAGGACATCACAACTGCAGAAATGGACAACCTGAAATGTTAATATAATTAGTAAATTATTTGTGACAAGCAAATAAAAGTATATTTGTTTAATTATGATAATTTACTTTGAAAATCAGAACTATTAGCCAGTAACAATGGGTTGGATTAATGTAATTTAAATTACATTCAATAACAAAAGACAATTATGCAAGTGTTGTCACCCTTAGGAAAATCATGAAGTCAATGCTATAGTGACTGACAAGTAAGCTCAGAAAACCACTGACAGGGCTATCCCAAAAATAACAAATCAGAGCAAGAGAGATTGTTGAAACACGGAATACAGAGGACATACTCAGCACACAAACACAATAAAGTACATAAATTATTGGGACCATTTGAAGCTCCCAAAATGTACTCTGGAAAGGAGACAAGAGAGGTATCATGTACTGTATACATGGACTGAACTCCAGGTCCAAAATTTGCACAGTATTATAACATAGTGGAGCGAACAATATGGTAGGAAATGCAGAATAGCGCAAGTGAAGAAAAAATGTGCCACAGAAACAGTCATAGAACACTGTATGAATATCCAGGTCCAAAATTTGCACAATATTATAACAGATGCTATACCGATGATGATACTTTTCAAAACGCTTGTGCTCTCTAGAGTGGAGTACTGCTGCACAATGACAGCCCCTTTCAAAGCTGGAGAAATTGCTGACCTGGAGAGTGTGCAGAGATCCTTTACTGCTAGAATCCACTCAGTAAAACATCTAAACTATTGGGACCGACTAAAGAGCCTAAATCTGTACTCCCTTGAGCGCAGGCGGGAGAGATACATAATAATTTACACGTGGAAAATATTAGAGGGGCTGGTCCCAAACCTGCACACAGAAATAACATCACATGAGACCAGAAGACATGGAAGGATGTGCAGAATACCCCCGTTGAAAAGCGGAGGTGCAACAAGTACTCCGAGAGAGAACTCTATCAACATCAGAGGCCCGAGACTGTTCAACACGCTTCCGCTACACATAAGGGGCATAACTGGCCGACCCCTCACAGTGTTCAAGAGAGAACTGGATAAGCACCTCCAAAGGATACCTGATCAACCAGGCTGTGACTCATACGTCAGGCTGCGAGCAGCCGCGTCCAACAGCCTGGTTGATCAGTTCAGCAACCAAGAGGCCTGGTCGACGACCGGGCCGCGGGGACGCTAAGCCCCGGAAGCACCTCAAGGTAACCTCAAGGTAAGGTAAGGTAGTGGAGCGAACA
This sequence comes from Procambarus clarkii, assembly GCF_040958095.1. Lineage (NCBI taxonomy): Eukaryota > Metazoa > Arthropoda > Malacostraca > Decapoda > Cambaridae > Procambarus > Procambarus clarkii. Next base: position 9,017,958 of record NC_091232.1, read on the forward strand.
ATATGGTAGGAAATGCAGAATAGCGCAAGTGAAGAATAAAGGTGCCACAGGAACAATCATAGAACACTGTATGAATATCAAAGGACCATGGCTCCTTAATATCCTCACAGCAAATAAAATAAGTATGGCTGGAACAAAAGTATTTCTTCAAGAAAAAAATTAGAGTTTCCTGCAAGAAGTGCTGGACTAACTAGATTGTAAGTGGGAATATGGCCCTGCAGGCCACTCCAAGCAACAGTCTACTGGACCAAGATCTTGCATGTCATGCCTGGCCCAGGCCAGGCTTGGAGAAAAATCCCAGAACCCCCTTATCCAGGTACAAATCCAGATCCAGGTAATGAAATGCCCTTTTCAGGCATGTAGTCAATCGCTCACCTCCCAGTCCTGTTCTCTTCCTTATAGAATATTTGGGGGTTCCATTTGGCTCAACGAGCGGGGATGGCAGGCTAGCTGGGACTTTAGGTGACCTGACCCACCATATGATGGTGGTCAGGCACATCATGGTTCAACCTGTCCTCTTGAAAATAACGTCGCTTTTCGTTCGAATGCATGCTATATCCAAAAATGAACGTAATTTGAAATGAAATTGGCTCACGAAAGTGACATACTGTCGCGTTTTCTCTAAGTCCTCTGGTTTACTTGGAAAGGTTAGGAGAGGAAACTTTCATTTAACGTTTTTCATAGCTTTTGAAACTTGAGGACAATTTCCTGCCCTCCTAACCTACGAGAGGACCCTTAACTTACTGTTTTGAAACAAAATCCAAAATTTATTTTAATTTTTTTATTTTTAAATTACGTCCATTTTCAGCCATATGGGCAAACGACCAAATTCAGATGTAATTTGTAAGAGGACAGGTTGCACAGTTAGGGTATTTACCCCGTCGCAATGTTTATTTGCCTTAGTACACCAGGTTTTGGCCTTGTGTAAAGTAAAGTATATGTTAAAATGTGACATGCTATGAGGACAGGTTGTACCTTTATGGGTTTAGTAATATACAAATTTCAGAAGAAAACAAGATAAACCTTACATGAAGCTGCTGAGCATTTGTTTCGTATCGTCATTGACTCTCGAGTTGGCAAAGCTGATGCAGGAGCAGTATAGCGCAACCCAAGCACACCACTTCAACTGCAAGTAAGAAATAATGAGTTCACTATAGAGTATCATTTATAACAACAATGTCTAAAATTTCTATAATCATAGTTTTAATAATACAGTATTTGGAGGATTAAAATTCATAAAGTGAGTAGAAATCACATTCCTCAATATAAGTATTATAAGATTAAAACCCTAAATAAGAAAATGATCCAAGATAAAGTCTGATATTATTTACTTAAAACATGTACTGTACTATATATGTGAAAATTAAGCATTGAATACTGTATAATTAAACATCTTTTTCTGGTAGGCCCTTGATTTACCCATCTTCCACCAGATGACAGCCCTGAGGTTACCTGAGGTTTCAATCAACTTGCCTAAAAGGTCAACACTTCAAAAACGAAGGGTGAACAGGAGCACTGTCCAGAGCGAACGATGCACTAGAACCCCTACCCCAGCCAGGAACCAGGAGATATGGATCTACACATGGCCCAAAGCTGGATCCGAAGAACTCAACTGAAGCAGACTGAGGCTAAAATACTGCACTGCCAGCTATCAAAGATTGATCTACCTTCCCTTCCCGCCCAACCACTTGGGCTAGACAGTAGAGCGAAGGCCCATTTTTTTGCAAGCCGGTTTTCAATCCCCGACTGTCCAAGTGGTTGGGCACAATTTCGTCCCCATGTCCCATCAAAAATCCTTATATTGATCCCTTCCAAATGCTATATAGTTATAATAATTTAGTGATTTCTCCTAATAATTCCCTTCCCTTCCCTTTCCCTCCAGAAAGTAGAAAGGGTGTAAAAAGAGAGGCAAACCGCAAGGAATACAACTAAGAAGATTCCTGATGATCTAGAACTGCACGCTGGAAAGCACGACAGGCCGCATATAGTGTAAATATGCAACCACATCCCACAGCAGCAGCTCAAACAACTAGAGCAATGCTATCAAGGCAATCTTTGAAGACAACACAAATGGTGAAACCAGCTGGGAAGAACCCTGCTCTAAACATAATTACACCTGATCAACCAGGCTGAGACTCATACGTCAGGCTGCGAGCAGCCGCATCCAACAGCCTGGTTGATCAGTCCGGCAACCAGGAGGCCTGGTCGACGACCGGGCCGCGGGGACGCTAAGCCCCGGAAGCACCTCAAGGTAACACTGAGAAGAGCTCCAGAGTTGCACAAAAATGGAGACCCTATGCCAAATGGATCTAAAATTTGTGGTCCAACATGATCTATTACAGTATGTACTTATCATTTTGACAATGGCATATGATAGAGCAATCATTGGCAAACAATTCCATTTAAAAATCATAATTACAGTATATGACAATTATTGGTGGTCCCAACATAACATAATGACCAGGATTTACACAAACTCAACCATTCTTGACATAAATCCCAGTAAATTGAGGGTACCGGTAGTATAGTCGAGTTCGTTCTTGACTCGCAATCTAGAATTCTGGGTTCAAATCCCAGGCAAGATAGAAATGGCGGGTGTGTATCCTATCACCTAATGTACCTGTTCACCTAGCAGGAAATAGGTACCCAAAAGTCAGTCAGCTTATTGTGGGGTTGCATACTGGGGAGGGTCAGTAATTAGACCCTAGGGATAGGGGGGAAAGGGGGGGGGAACCTGGATACAAACCTAACATGTACTGTATGTATAAGCTGGCTGCCAGTCCTCCAACACAATGAATTATTATTATTAATAAATTATTCGCAAAAAATTCTTTTATGATGCGTCTTGATTATGGCATATGATACTGATCACGGATAATTTGGTATTAAAATTATATATGTACACACACACAACTTTATTGAAACCAAACATTCAAAAGGAGAGAACTTTTTCACCAAGCTTGAGAGAGGAAATGAGGAAGGGATAGTCTCACACCCTCCCTCCCTCTTCCCCCATGCCCAGCATTCAGCCGACTGCTGTTGCTTTGTCACACTTTTGGCTCACTTCACGCTCATGCCATAAATTTGTCAGTAAAGTGAAAATGTATTTTGACTTAATTACAATCTTCGGCACAATAATTACCGAATAATGGACATCCATGTTAGTCACAAGGGTTGAGTTGACGGTTCTCCAACCTCCTATCAATTAAAAAACTAGAAAGATCAGACCTATGTGACAGGTATTGAAGTATTATTAGTGTGACTCCAACTGTACACACAGAAGATGATGCAAGGCACCAACATGGCACACGAGTCAGAATCAGACATAACACACACTAAAATACCCAGCAACAGGCCTGGCCACGTGGACCGAGTCCCAAGCAGTACTGATGTAATGGCAACTCAAAAGGAGAAGCCCTGACTAGGACAACACCCAGAATCTTGAAAAATATTACTGGTGGGAATGGGTAATACAAACTAGCTACAAGGCAGAGAGTTGAGAAACTAAATCAGAATGAATGAACAGCTAAGGGCACACAAGATGGGTGCCTTAAACTGACAAGTGAAGCATGAATATAAACAATACAAAAAGCATGGCTCCCACAGAAAATGTTCCCATGAATGCCAACATCACTTACATACAATATACAGTAGTTCATAAAATATGAGTTGAAAACAAAAAAAACTGAGCAAGCTAGTGCCAGGATGAATAGGGATGATAGTGGTAGACAATAGGGATGATACCGTGGGCTTCAGAACAGACCCTATAATGCCAGAAACCCAAAACTTACTCTCATCATTAGACCACACATGCTGAAGATCATGCCTAGTACATTCATGTAGTCAGTAGTTGGATCTTCACCAGGGGCCCCTGAGTCCCTTGTGCTGATGGTTTGTACCTGTCAATGGTCAAATTACATTATATTGCAGTTGGTATGTATAAAAATGTAATATTAATGTATTATTATTATTACTGTATCAGTAAGGTGTTATTGATCAAATAAGTAACATTAAAGCATGAGTGAGAAGGCAAATAAAATGAATTCAATAAACACAGGTTTTATAATTCTCTTTGCAAGAAGTGATTAGTTATGGAAAATCAGGAGGGAAGATGAGAGAACATATTACAAATACAAACAACAATGAAGTTCAATAATTACTGTACACAAACCCTCACAAAAGTAACATTATTTGAAAAAAAAAATACAGCACTGAATGTAATGAAACACCATTTTCTGGGTGAGCCCAGAGGCTCCCTGGAGCCTACAAGGCTCTCCACAGAAAAGATTTTGAAAAGTTTTTTACTTGTATCGTACTTAAGTATGATTTCCCATTGGGACAAAGCCAGTTAGGTTTATCAAGGTCCCCTCTAGGCCAACTACTAGTCTTTCCCAAGATGCAACCAACAATAGTTGCCCAACTCCTAGGTACTTATTTACCGCTAGGTGAACACAGGCATCGGGCAAAAGCAAACGTGCCAAACGTCCCTGTCCTGCGGCAGAAATCAATCCTGAACGTTTCAATTGCGAGCTGACTGTGTTGACCACTACACTACAGTATTTTGAGGTTATCTTGAGACGATTTCGGGGCTTAGCGTCCCCGTGGCCCAATCCTCGACCAGGCCTCCTTTTTGTTACACCCCCCCAGGAAGCAGCCAGTAGCAGCTGTCTAACTCTCAGGTACTTATTTACTGCTAGGTAACAGGGGCATCAGGGTGAAAGAAACTCTGCCCATTTGTTTCCACCTCCACTGGGGATCAAACCCGGAACCTTCGGAATACAAATCCGGAGCGCTGTCCACTCAGCCGTTAGGCCCCCCCCCCTGACACTACAATATTATTCACTACAATGGGTTATTTGTACAAATGAATCGCCATTATCTGTACATTCTTGTAAAGCCACTAACATGCATAGCATTTTAGGCAAATCTTAAAGCTAACGCAAAATTTGCAGTGAATTTTAAATTATTGTACAAGGGAAACAGTTAATCTTAAGAGAACAAATCTACAAGGGGCCGTGACGAGGATTCGAACTTGCGTCCAAGAGCATCCCAGACGCTGCCTTAATCGACTGAGCTACGACATGGTATAAGAATTGCAACCAGAAATTCTTCTGAATTTACTTGGATCCTGCAGCCTCTCCGAGAGACAAACCAGGATTTTACACAACTCCCCCCATGCACTCGAGCTATGTCAATAGGCCGTTCTACCTCTTCGCCCTTACTTCATTATACACAGAAATCACAATAGCGTGACATCTAAGCTAAGCTAATTGTTAAGCGAGAGGTAAGGTAGTAATAAGGGTGATGAGAAATTATGTTGATAGAGTACATTTGTAGATAGTACAGCACTAGATGAGTAAATAGCACAATGTGGGATACTAAAGTGAAGACATTGGGTTAGGAAATTCCACACATTTGGTCTCTCTATATAGAGACCTGCATAGAGAATCTTAGAGATATTTCAGCAGTGATGTTCATGCAGAACATCACAAACATTCTTATTTCATACAATTCGGAAGTTTAAAATCTGAGTTAGTATTAAGGAACAGAGCTTTGCAAGTGTTTATAATGTGAAGAGAATGAAGAGTACGGATTAAATGTTTAGTATGTCCAGGGGTTTGAGCAAAGAGGCTGTATGTTGTCTGAAAACAGAATTTATTATAGTTGAGGGTATCACAGTGTAATCAACTCTCATACCAGGAACAGTTGAGGGCCACAGCACTAACAACACTTCAAACCAGACATGACTTAGCAGACCTCATTGAAATTTTAAAATACTGAACAATTTGGAGGATGTTGATCCAGATAATGTCTTATAAAAGCTCAACAAACCACAACATAGGACTGAAAACAAGAGATGCCTTTTACCCCCATACGGTTATAAACCCATGGAACTGCCTACCTGCCAAACATAATTGCCCAAACTCTTACATTTTAAAATCCAACTGGAAAAAAATAATCAAGGCAAATGAGGGGACTTTGGACAAGCTTTTCTGTTCTCGTCGAGGCCACTAATACGTTAGTGGCCCTCAGGTAAAGTCAGGTAAAAATCGGTTGCCTTCCCCCTTGACTCCCAATTGGGGATCCTGGGTTCAATTCCCAGTCAGGACAGATATGGCTGGGCACATTTCCTTTCACCTAATTCTTCTGTTCACCTAGCAGTAAACAGGTACTCGGAAATTAAACAACTGTTGTGGATAGGATGATATAAATACTGTACTTTGTAAAGAAAACCAGATACAGTACTGTAATAACAAAATATATTTAAATTAAGATTATAGTGCATTTTAAAATCTGGTTATGTGGTCGCTGATGGAGAGTTTCCATAAATACGTAACTAACATGAAACTGGCCGCTAACAGTTTCATGTCAATGGCTGCTTCGGCCAGCTGCATTTAGTTCAATAAACATTTCTGTATATTACCTGTTGATGGTTTTAACAGTTCTTCACACACAGCCTGGCCTTTATACGGGTCATGAAAGGTCTACCAGAACCTAGTGAGTTACTTGAAACACCTAACATTTTTATGCAAACTTTGTACAAAATTATTAATTACTACTATACACTGATAACACACAACTGTTGTTTTCCAATAGTTGTGTTAGTCCTACATTGCTTTTTTATCACTAGTAAAACGGTCTGTAATAATGTGTCACCCTGTACACATGACTGTTCACCAATGGATTGGAAAATTTACCTAACCTTACCCAGGCTAACTCAAACCAACCAAGCCTAACACAGCATAATCTTGGCTAATACATCCTAACGTATCAAACTTTATGGATGGTACTTTTTGGACATGAAATAATTCGACGATGCTCGTTTTCCCGTTTGTTAAAACCGTATACACTATACTGTTATGGTAGGATGTATTAGCTTAGGTTAAGCTGTACTGGACTCCATTGGTTTGGGTTAGGTTGATTCTTGGTTTGGTTAGTTTAGGTTGGGTTGAGCTAGGTTATCTTGAGATGATTTCGGGGCTTAGCGTCCCCGCGGCCCGGTCCTCGATCAGGCCTCCTTTTTTGTTACACCCCCACCAGGAAGCAGCCCGTAGCATCTGTCTAACTCCCAGGTACCTATTTACTGCTAGGTAACAGGGGCATCAGGATGAAAAACATTTTGCTCATTTGTCTCTGCCTTCACCGGGGATCGAACCCGGAAACCCTAGGTTAGATAGGTTTTAACATTTGTTTGCGAGTCATCGTGTATGTGGTATGACTTGTATCTGATTTAATATGGTCTTATCTGTCAAAACTAAAAATTAAGTAAAAATCTTATATACCTTCTTGTATATAAATAAATAAATTTGCTTTGTTTAACCCTCGCCATTTCTTTTCAAACTCCAAACAAAATGGGAGTAAAAAATCATTTCAACAAGGCTAGTTTTCTGATAAAAATGTACTACTAAGTTAGACTTGGTTATGTTATATGGATTAGGTTGTTTTATTATTAATCATTATCGTTTTAAGTCTGCTAACTAAGCATCTTGTATACGTAATGACCTATACCCCCTACAGCAAAAATACCGAACTATAATACCCTAAATCCCACCCATATAGGTGTACAGACAAGTAATTCTTTAAACATCACACCAAAGCATTGTACAGAGACAAGAAAACCCATGCCTATATAAGAACGAATTGTCCATATGATGACCTACTAACTTCCTCCCCCCCACACACACAGATCCTCATCATTACACAATAATAACATCTTGCACTACAATATCCCCCCTACATTCCATTCACTTACCTAACAATCTTATCCACTCTCCGTGGGTCAGAGCTGTTGTTTGACGTCTGCATTTTGAGTGGGAATGTTGCTGGTGAGCTGCTCCTGTATGTCGTCTGCTGGTCCACAACAGTGCTGGTGGTGGCCGAGGGTTCCGGGCCACGGGGACCTCGGTTGCCAGATCCAAACTGCGGTAAGTACCGAATTTGAAATAAGAGTAATATATATATATTATATATAATGTATATATTGTTAAATATGACCGAAAAGGTAAGATTAATAATTCTACCACGAATTTTCTCAATATTTCTTATGTTTCTTTTTTACTGTGGATGGTAATTGAAAAATCAATTCTCCAAAATTCATTTTTATTTCTAGTCTGACGCGAGGCTTGAACGCGTTTCGTAATAACTTGTTACATTTTCAGAGACTTTAGTTTATACACACACAACTGTAACCTGAGAACACTAAACAGAGTTTTACTTATGCTAACATTAAACAGCTTGTCTTATATACTCGCATTTGGGTGAGGTGATGTGTTGCAACAGTTTTGGAAGAGGTGAACAAACTTTTGACCAACGCAGAACACGGAACAATGGGTATAAATTGGATAAATGAGAGGGAAGAATGGAAGTAACTGCAAAGGGCCTATATTGACCCATACTTCCTCTTGATGCTTCTATATTGGTACGGAGTCTTGAAGTGGGTAGAATATAGTTGTACATCAATTGGCTGTTGATTGCTGGTGTTGACTTCTTGATGTGTAGTGCCTCACAGATGTCAAGCTGCCTGCTATCGCTGTATCTATCGATGATTTCTGTGTTGTTTGTTAAGACTTCTCTGGTGATGGCCTGGTTGTGGGAAGAGATATGTTTCTTAATGGAGCCCTGTTGCTTATGCATTGTTAATCGCCTGGAAAGAGATGTTGTTGTCTTGCCTATATACTGAGTTCTTTGAGGCTAAATTACAGTCCCCAAGTGGGCATTCGAAGGTATAGACGATGTTAGTCTCCTTTAAGGCGTTCTGCTTTGTGTCAGGAGAGTTTTTCATGAGTAGGTTGGCTGTTTTTTTGGTTTTATAGTAAATTGTCAATTGTATCTTCTGATTTTTGTCTGTAGGGATAACGTTCCTATTAACAATATCTTTCAGGACCCTTTCCTCCGTTTTATGAGCTGTGGAAAAGAAGTTCCTGTAAAATAGTCTAATAGGGGGTACAGGTGTTGTGTTAGTTGACTCTTCAGAGGTTGCATATGGTGTTTCACCTTCCTTTTTATGATGTCTTCAACGAAACCATTGGAGAAGCCGTTGTTGACTAGGACCTGCCTTACCCTACAGAGTTCTTCATCGACTTGCTTCCATCCTGAGCTGTGGCTTAGAGCACGGTCGACATAAGCGTAGACAACATTCCCTTGTACTTGTCTGGGCAGCCAACCCTATGCCCTACCAAGAACCCACCCGAAGCCGGACAGACACCCACCTGGAGCCCGAACAGTCACCCACCCGGAGCCGGCCAGATGAGTGAACCGGGGCCCGCCAGTTGAATGAACTGGAACCCATCAGTTGAGTACCTGGAGCCTGCCCCGATCCCTACAGAGAACCCACCCTGAGCCCGACCGAGAACCCACCCCGATCCCTACAGAGAACCCACCCTGAGCCCGACCAAGAACCTACCCCGAGCCCTACAGAGGTACCCCGAGCCCTACAGAGGTACCCCAAGCCCGAGAGCCCACCCCGAGCTTGACAACCGAGAGCCAACCCTAAGCCCTACCAAGAACCCACCCCCAAGCCCTACCAAGAACCCAGCCCCAAGACCTATCAAGAACCCAGCCCCAAGACCTACCAAGAACCCACCCGAAGCCGGACAGACACCCACCTGGAGCCCGAACAGTCAAACACCCAGAGCCCGCCAGTTTAGTAAACCGGAGCCCGCCAGTTGAGTGAACCGGAGGCCGCCAGTTGAGTGAACTGGAACCCGTCAGTTGAGTACCTGGAGCCCGCCCCGAGCCCTACCGAGAACCCATCCCGATCCCTACAGAGAACCCACCCCGAGCCCGACCAAGAACCTACCCCGAGCCCTACAAAGGTTCCCCAAGCCCGAGAGCCCGTCCCAAACCCGAAGGAGCCTACCCCGAGCCTGACCGGGAGTCAACCCTAAGCCCTACCAAGACCCCACCCCCAAGCCCTACCAAGACCCCACCCCCAAGCCCTACCAAGACCCCACCCCAAGCCCTACCAAGACCCCACCCCCAAGCCCTACCAAGACCCCACCCCCAAGCCCTACCAAGACCCCACCCCCAAGCCCTACCAAGACCCCACCCCCAAGCCCTACCAAGACCCCATCCCCAAGCCCTACCAAGAACCCACCCCCAAGCCCTACCAAGAACCCACCCCCAAGCCCTACCAAGACCCTACCCCCAAGCCCTACCAAGACCCCACCCCCAAGCTCTACCAAGAACCCACCCCCAAGCCCTACCAAGAACCCACCCCCAAGCCCTACCAAGACCCCACCCCAAGCCCTACCAAGACCCCACCCCCAAGCCCCCACCCCCAAGCCCTACCAAGACCCCACCCCCAAGCCCTACCAAGACCCCACCCCCAAGCCCTACCAAGACCCCACCCCCAAGCCCTACCAAGACCCCACCCCCAAGCCCTACCAAGACCCCACCCCCAAGCCCTACCAAGACCCCACCCCCAAGCCCTACCAAGACCCCACCCCCAAGCCCTACCAAGAACCCACCCCCAAGCCCTACCAAGAACCCACCCCCAAGCCCTACCAAGACCCCACCCCCAAGCCCTACCAAGACCCCACCCCCAAGCCCTACCAAGAACCCACCCCCAAGCCCTACCAAGAACCCACCCCCAAGCCCTACCAAGAACCCACCCCCAAGCCCTACCAAGAACCCACCCCCAAGCCTTACCAAGAACCCACCCCCAAGCCCTACCAAGAACCCACCCGAAGCCGGACAGACACCCTCCTGGAGCCCGAACAGTCACCCACCCGGAGCCCGACCAGTCAAACACCCGGAGCCCGCCAGTTTAGTAAACCGGAGCCCGCCAGTTGAGTGAACCGGAGCCCGCCAGTTGTGTGAACTGGAACCCGTCAGTTGAGTACCTGGAGCCTGCCCTGAGCCCGACCGAGAACCCACCCAGAGCCCTACCGAGAACCCACCCTGATCCCTACAGAGAACCCACCCCCAGTCCTATCAAGAACCCACTCTGAGCCCTACAGAGAGCCCACCCTGAGCCTGACCAAGAACCTACCCCGAGCCCTACAGAGGTAACCCAAGCCCGAGAGTCCATCCCGAACCCGAAAGAGCCCACCCCGAGCCTGACCGAGAGCCAACCCTAAGCCCTATTAAGAACCCACCCCCAAGCCCTACCAAGAACCCACCCCAAAGCCCTACCAAGAACCCACCCCCAAGCCCTACCAAGAACCCACCCGAAGCCGGACAGACACCCACCTGGAGCCCGAACAGTCACCCACCCGGAGCCCGACCAGTCAAACACCCGGAGCCCGCCAGTTTAGTAAACCGGAGCCCGCCAGTTGAGTGAACCGGAGCCCGCCAGTTGAGTGAACTGGAACCCGTCAGTTGAGTACCTGGAGCCCGCCCCGAGCCCTACCGAGAACTCATCCCGATCCCTACAGAGAACCTGCCCTGAGCCCGACCAAGAACCCACCCCGAGCCCTACAGAGAACCCACGTACCCTGAGCCCGACCAAGAACCTACCCCGAGCCGTACACAAGTTCCCCAAGCCCGAGAGCCTATCCCGATCCCGAAAGAGCCCACCCCGAGCCTGACCGGGAGCCAACCCCAAACCCTACCAAGACCCCACCCCCAAGCCCTACCAAGAACCCACCCACAAGCCCTACCAAGAACCCACCCCAAGCCCCCCCAAGAACCCAGCCCCAATACCTACCAAGAACCCACCCCAAGCCCTACCAAGAACCCACCCGACGCCGGACAGACACCCACCTGGAGCCCGAACAGTCACCCACCCGGAGCCCGACCAGTCAAACACCTGGAGCCCGCCAGTTTAGTAAACCGGAGCCCGCCAGTTGAGTGAACCGGAGCCCGCCAGTTGAGTGAACTGGAACCCGTCAGTTGAGTACCTGGAGCCTGCCCCGAGCCTTACCGAGAACCCATCCCGATCCCTACAGAGAACGCGCCCCGAGCCCTACCAAGAACCCACCCCGAGCCCTACAGAGAACCCACCCTGAGCCCGACCAAGAACCTACCCCGAGCCCTACAGAGGTGCCCCAAGCCCGAGAGCCTATCCCGATCCCAAAAGAGCCCACCCCGAGCCTGACCGGGAGCCAACCCCAAACCCTACCAAGAACCCACCCCCAAGCCCTACCAAGAACCCACCCCCAAGCCCTACCAAGAACCCACCCCCAAGCCCTATCAAGAACCCACCCCCAAGCCCTACCAAGAACCCACCCCAAGCCCTACCAAGAACCCACCCGAAGCCGGACAGACACCCACCTGGAGCCCGAACAGTCACCCACCCGGAGCCCGACCAGTCAAACACCCGGAGCCCGCCAGTTTAGTAAACCGGAGCCCGCCAGTTGAGTGAACCGGAGCCCGCCAGTTGAGTGAACTGGAACCCGTCAGTTGAGTACCTGGAGCCTGCCCCGAGCCCGACCGAGAACCCACCCAGAGCCCTAACGAGAACCTACCCTGATCCCTACAGAGAACCCACCCCGAGTCCTATCAAGAACCCACTGAGCCCTACAGAGAGCCCACCCTGAGCCTGACCAAGAACCTACCCCGAGCCCTACAGAGGTAACCCAAGCCCGAGAGCCCATCCTGAACCCGAAAGAGCCCACCCCGAGCCTGACCGAGAGCCAACCCTAAGCCCTACCAAGAACCCACCCCCAAGCCCTACCAGGAACCCACCCCCAAGCCCTACCAAGAACCCACCCGAAGCCGGACAGACACCCATCTGGAGCCCGAACAGTCACCCACCCGGAGCCCGACCAGTCACCCACCCGGAGCCCGACCAGTCAAACACCCGGAGCCCGCCAGTTTAGTGAACCGGAGCCCGCCAGTTGAGTGAACCGGAACCCATCAGTTGAGTACCTGGAGCCCGCCCCGAACCCTACCGAGAACCCACCCCTCCAAGCCCTACCGAGAACCCACCCCCCCAAGCCCTACCGAGAACCCACCCCCCCAAGCCCTACCGAGAACCCACCCCCCAAGCCCTACCGAGAACCCACCCCACAAGCCCTACCGAGAACCCACCCCCCAAGCCCTACCAAAACCCACCCCCAAGCCCTACCAAGAACCCACCCCCAAGCCCTACCAAGAACCCACCCCCAAGCCCTACCAAGAACCCACCCGAAGCCGGACAGACACCCACCTGGAGCCCGAACAGTCACCCACCCGGAGCCCGACCAGTCAAACACCCGGAGCCCGCCAGTTTAGTAAACCGGAGCCCGCCAGTTGAGTGAACCGGAGCCCGCCAGTTGAGTGAACTGGAACCCGTCAGTTGAGTACCTGGAGCCCGCCTCGAGCCCTACCGAGAACCCACCCTGAGCCCGACCAAGAACCTACCCCGAGCCCTACAGAGGTTCCCCAAGCCCGAGAGCCTATCCCGATCCTGAAAGAGCCCACCCCGACCCCTACCAAGAACCCACCCCCCAAGCCCTACCGAGAACCCACCCCCCCAAGCCCTACCGAGAACCCACCCCCCCAAGCCCTACCGAGAACCCACCCCCCCCAAGCCCTACCGAGAACCCCCCCCCCCCAAGCCCTACCGAGAACCCACCCCCCAAGCCCTACCGAGAACCCACCCCCCCAAGCCCTACCGAGAACCCACTCCCCCAAGCCCTACCGAGAACCCACCCCCCAAGCCCTACCGAGAACCCACCCCCCAAACCCTACCGAGAACCCACCCCCCAAGCCTTACCGAGAACCCACCCCCCAATCCCTACCGAGAACCCAGCCCAAAGCCCTACCGAAAACCCAGCCCAAAGCCCTACCGAGAACCCAGCCCCAATACCTACCAAGAACCCACCCCAAGCCCTACCAAGAACCCACCCGAAGCCGGACAGACACCCACCTGGAGCCCGAACAGTCACCCACCCGGAGCCCGACCAGTCAAACACCCGGAGCCCGCCAGTTTAGTAAACCGGAGCCCGCCAGTTGAGTGAACCGGAGCCCGCCAGTTGAGTGAACTGGAACCCGTCAGTTGAGTACCTGGAGCCTTCCCCGAGCCTTACCGAGAACCCATCCCGATCCCTACAGAGAACCCGCCCCGAGCCCGACCAAGAACCTACCCCGAGCCCTACAGAGGTTCCCCAAGCCTGAGAGCCTATCCCGATCCCGAAAGAGCCCACCCCGAGCCCTACCGAGAACCCACCCCCCAAGCCCTACCAAGAACCCACCCCCGAAGCCCTACCGAGAACCCACCCCCCAAGCCCTACCGAGAACCCAGCCCCAAGCCCTACCGAGAACCCAGCCCCAAGCCCTACCGAGAACCCAGCCCCAAGCCCTACCGAGAACCCAGCCCCAAGCCCTACCGAGAACTCAGCCCCAAGCCCTACCGAGAACTCAGCCCCAAGCCCTACCGAGAACTCAGCCCCAAGCCCTACCGAGAACTCAGCCCCAAGCCCTACCGAGAACTCAGCCCCAAGCCCTACCGAGAACTCAGCCCCAAGCCCTACCGAGAACTCAGCCCCAAGCCCTACCGAGAACCCACCCCCAAGCCCTACCGAGAACCCACCCCAAGGCCTACCGAGAACCCACCCCCAAGCCCTACCGAGAACCCACCCGAAGCCGGACAGACACCCACCTGGAGCCCGAACAGTCACCCACCCGGAGCCCGACCAGTCAAACACCCGGAGCCCGCCAGTTTAGTAAACCGGAGCCCGCCAGTTGAGTGAACCGGAGCCCGCCAGTTGTGTGAACTGGAACCCGTCAGTTGAGTACCTGGAGCCCGCCCCGAGCCCGACCGAGAACCCACCCAGAGCCCTACCGAGAACCCACCCTGATCCCTACAGAGAACCCACCCCTAGTCCTACCATGAAAACACCCTGAGCCCTACAGAGAACCTACCCTGGGCCCGACCAAGAACCTACCCCGAGCCCTACAGAGGTACCCCAAGCCCGAGAGCCCATCCCGAACCCGAAAGACCCCACCCTGAGCCTGACCGGGAGCCAACCCTAAGTCCTACCAAGAACCCACACCGAAGCTCTACCAAGAACATACCCGAAGCCGGACAGACACCCACCTGGAGCCCGAACAGTCACCCACCCGGAGCCCGACCAGTCAAACACCCGGAGCCCGCCAGTTTAATAAACCGGAGCCCGCCAGTTGAGTGAACCGGAGCCCGCCAGTTGAGTGAACTGGAACCCGTCAGTTGAGTACCTGGAGCCCGCCCCGAGCCCTACCGAGAACCCAACCCCCCCGAGCCCTACCAAGAACCCACACCCCCCCCGAGCCCTACCAAGAACCCCCCCCCCCCGAGCCCTACCAAGAACCCACACCCCCCGAGCCCTACCAAGAACCCACACCCCCCCGAGCCCTACCAAGAACCCACACCCCCCCGAGCCCTACCAAGAACCCACACCTCCCCGAGGCCTACCAAGAACCCACACCCCCCGAGCCCTACCAAGAACCCACACCCCCCCAGTGCCCTACCAAGACCCCCCCCCTGCTCTACCAAGAACCCACACCCCCCAAGCCCTACCAAGAACCCACACCCCCCCAAGCCCTACCAAGAACCCACACCCCCCCAAGCCCTACCAAGTACCCACACCTCCCCAAGCCCTACCAAATACCCACACCCCCCCAAGGTCTACCAAGAACCCACACCCCCCCAAGCCCTACCAAGAACCCACACCCCCCCAAGCCCTACCAAGAACCCACACCCCCCCCCAAGCCCTACCAAGAACCCACACCCCTCCAAGTCCTACCAAGAACCCACACCCCCCCAAGCCCTACCAAGTACCCACACCCCCCCCAAGCCCTACCAAGTACCCACACCCCCCCCAAGCCCTACCAAGTACCCACACCCCCCCAAGCCCTACCAAGAACCCACACCCCCCAAGCCCTACCAAGAACCCACCCGAAGCCGGACAGACACCCACCTGGAGCCCGAACAGTCACCCACCCAGAGCCCGCCAGTTGAGTACCTAAAGCCTGCCCGGAGCCCCGACCGACAACCCACCCCGGAGCCCCGACCGACAACCCACCCCGGAGCCCCGACCGACAACCCACCCCGGAGCCCCGACCGACAACCCACCCCGGAGCCCCGACCGACAACCCACCCCGGAGCCCCGACCGACAACCCACCCCGGAGCCCCGACCGACAACCCACCCCGGAGCCCCGACCGACAACCCACCCCGGAGCCCCGACCGACAACCCACCCCGGAGCCCCGACCGACAACCCACCCCGGAGCCCCGACCGACAACCCACCCCGGAGCCCCGACCGACAACCCACTTGGGGCCCGACAGAGAACCCACTTGGGGCCCGACAGAGAACCCACTTGGGGCCCGACAGAGAACCCACTTGGGGCCCGACAGAGAACCCACTTGGGGCCCGACAGAGAACCCACTTGGGGCCCGACAGAGAACCCACTTGGAGCCTGACAGAGAACCCACTTGGAGCCCGACAGAGAACCCACCCCGCGCCCAACCTTTCATGGAGAAAATTGAACACCAGGCGACAAAAATAATTGCAGAATGAGGTCTAGTTTCATACTATGAACGGTTGAGGGTCACAGGGCTAACAACACTGCAAACTAGGCATGCCAGGATGGATCTCACCGAAACTATTAAAATATCGACTTGAATCGACTTGAGAATAGTCCAGGACGGACCGAAACTCGTCGTCCCTTCAACTTCTAGTGTGTGGTCTGGTCAACATACTTCAGCCACGTTATTGTGACTCATCGCCTGCCTATTAAAATATTGAACAGTTTCGAAGATATGGATCCAGAGAACAACTTCAAAAGGTCAGATGGAACACAAACAAGGAACAACGGTTTCAAGTTCAACAAGCCGCAGTGTAGGACTGAAAACATAAGCTATATTTTCACCCACAGGGTTATAAACCCATGGAACCGCCTATCTGCTAAAGCAGTAAATAACATAATACTTGAATTGTAAAATCCAATTTGAAAAAAAATCGGAACAAATGGGGGACCTGATCTGCTACCAGAAATTTTAGCCAAATATCCCCAGTCTGCTAACTGTAGGTAGTAACCGAGTGATTGTAACCTATCCACCGCTGCCCACTGGATGGGGGCGGTGTGCAGGACAAACATAAATTGTGACACTAGCTCTCCACATATGTCAGGTGCTTAATTTAGAACCTGTACTTGAGGTCGATCTCGAACCCATTGTTGATGTGACGACTTATATTGAATTTTGTAACTAGCACATCAAGATTGTAACTTGCTTAGCTAAATGAATTGTGGGGTTCAGTCCCTGAGCCCATTATGTGCCTCTGTAACCCTTTCCACTACCGCCCAGCAGAGGTACAACAGGTACTCAGAGAGAACTATCAACATCAGAGGCCCGAGACTGTTCAACACGCTTCCACTATACATAAGGGGCATAACTGGCCGACCCCTCACAGTGTTCAAGAGAGAACTGGATAAGCACCTCCAAAGGATACCTGATCAACCAGGCTGTGACGCATACGTCAGGCTGCGAGCAGCCGCGTCCAACAGCCTGGTTGATCAGTCCAGCAACCAGGACCATCCATCACAATGGTTGTACTCTTCAAGTCACTTGTGTTGTCCCGTCTTGAGTACTGCTCAGTACTCACTTCCCCCTTCAGAGCAGGAGAGATTGCTGAAATAGAGGGAATACAGAGAACATATACGGCACGCATAGACGCAATAAAGCACCTAAATTATTGGGATCGTCTCAAAGCCCTCCAAATGTACTCACTAGAAAGAAGACGAGAGAGATATCAAATAATATACACCTGGAAGATACTGGAGGGCCAAGTACCAAATCTACACAGTAAAATAACAACGTACTGGAGTGAACGACATGGAAGAAAATGTAGAATAGAACCAGTGAAGAGCAGAGGTGCCATAGGCACAATCAGAGAACACTGTATAAACATCAGAGGTCCGCGGTTGTTCAACGTCCTCCCAGCAAGCATAAGAAATATTGCCGGAACAACCGTGGACATTTTCAAGAGGAAACTAGATTTATTCCTCAAAGAAGTGCCGGACCAACCGGGCTGTGGTGGGTATGTGGGCCTGCGGGCCGCTCCAAGCAACAGCCTGGTGGACCAAACTCTCACAAGTCGAGCCTGGCCTCGGGCCGGGCTTGGGGAGTAGAACTCCCAGAACCCCATCAACCAGGTATTGATAGGCATTGTTCGAAGCAAATTCCATACGCGAAACTCCATTATATTATATAATTCTATATACTGTGTATATATAAGATATAAATATGTCAAAAAGAATTATCACTCTTACCTGGAGCAATGTTGCTGATGTCGGAAATCAGCAGTACATGTTGTCGCGTTGGCGGCAGCGACAATACTGACCAGGTGAGCCTTCAACGACCAACCGCCGTTTGAACGCCATTTTGAAATTCCAGGCGTACTACCCGAAAAGTGCGTAACTAGTATTTGCGTGCATTATAGGCCATTCCAAGAAACCTTATTGCTATGAATATCTTGTTATCTAACAAACGAATTATTTATGTTAATATTTTTAGCACATATGTTAAATTAGGCCATTTTTCATTTAGAGGGGGTATATATATATAGCTATTTACATTTTAAGTTTGAAAAATTACCGTACAAAATTGAATGCAAATATAAGATAAGATTTATTTATACAACCCTGTTTGGAAATTAACTCCTTTTACAATGAAATAAGACGCAAATAAGAACTTCAATTGTGTAGTGAATTTATGCATTTTGTTTTGATTAAAAGCTTAGGTAGTACAATGTACTACTTCTACTACTAATACCATATTATATATGAGGGACTACTAAATAAAATTAAAGCACAAGCATGTTCACCTAATATCATTAGCTGACAGGTGAAATAATATGAAAGTCGGAAACTATTTGATTCTCTCTTAGAATTTCTACTAATCCTTTCTTTATGCGAGACCAATATATGTCAGTGACCCCTCAGATAAATTTCATTTGCAGAAATCAAATTATTCAGACTGTTTCAAAGAAAACGAGTTAGATATACTTTTATATTTTACCTGAATTTACCCGCGTCTGTAGTTTAATGCTGATAAATGTAAAGTTCTGAGGCTAGGTAATGATGATAGAGTTACAAGATACGAGCTTGATGGTGTTGAGATTGCGAAGTCGGATTGCGAAAGGGATCTGGGAGATATGATTAGTAAGAATTTAAAACAAAATGATCAATGCCTGAATGTTCGTAATAAGGCAAATAGAACACTGGGATTTATTAATCGAAGCGTTAGTAACAAGACACCTGGTGTTGTTCTTCAGTTATATCTTGCTCTGGTTAGGTCAAATTTAGATTATGCAGTTCAGTTTTGGTCGCCGTATTATAGAATGGATATAAATTCACTTGAACGTGTCCAGCGTAGGATGACTAAGTTAATTCCCCAAATTAGAAATCTTTCATATGAAGAAAGATTAACAAAGCTTAAGTTGCATTCACTGGAAAGGCGAAGAGTTAGGGGTGACATGATAGAGGTTTACAAGTGGATGAATGGACATAACAAAGGGGATAACAGCCATTACATGCCCTTTCCACTACCACCCACAAGATGGGTATGGGGTGCATAATAAATGAACTAAACTAACTAACTAAAAAAGTATCAACACAAGACAGAACACGAAACAATGGGTATAAATTGGATAAGTTTAGATTTAGGAAAGACTTGGGTAAATACTGGTTCGGTAACAGGGTTGTTGATTTGTGGAACCAATTACCGCGTAACGTGGTGGAGGTGGGGTCCCTCGATTGTTTCAAGCGCGGGTTGGACATGTATATGAGTGGGATTGGGTGGTTATAGATAGGAGCTGCCTCGTATGGGCCAATAGGTCTTCTGCAGTTACCTTGTTCTTATGTTCTTATGATTCACTAACACTAGTGGCCTCGACGAAGACAGGAAGCCGCTTCTTGTTAGAAGCCGGCGGCCTGTCAAAGGTCCCCCCATTTATTTTGATGATTTTTTTCACGCTAGATCTTAAAATTCAACAGTGTTTTGACATTTACGGCTTCGGCGGGTAGGTAGTTCCATGGGTTTATAACCCTGTGGGTTAAAAAGCAGCTCCTGTTTTCAGACCTACATTGAGGTTTGTTAAGCTTGAAACCGTTGTTCCTTGTTTGTGTTGCATCTGACATCTTGAAGAAGTTGTCTGGTTCAACATCCTCCAAATTATTCAGTGTTTTAAACGTTTCGGTGAAATCCGCTCTGTCATGCGTGGTTTGCAGTGTGGTTATACCATCTTGTATATAAATAAATAAGCAAATAAGGTTAGCTCTGTGGCCCTTAACCATTCTTGGTATGAGAGTTGACTTAGTTCTGGGATATTTATATCGGCCGGTGTTGAACTTTCTTCGGTGAAACTATATCTTAAAATAAAAAATAAAAAAATAAAATAAAATAAAATGTTTATTTAGGTAAGGTACATACATACAATAAATTTTTACAAAGAATGGTTGACTTATAGGTAGAGCTAGTACATGCAATGCCTAAAGCCACTATTACGCAAAGCGTTTCGGGCATGATAAACTTAAATGACAAGCACTCCCCAGCTGATGCCGCTCTGGCCCACCTCTGACATTTAAATAGTAAATAACACTTTTTGAGCTGTGAGGAGCTTTTTTTGAGCTTTATTTCTCAATGGGAATAAAATAATTGTATTTGTGACACAAGCTCTCCACATATGTCAGTTGCTTAATTTAGACACTGTACTTGTGATAGGTCTCGAGCCCATTGTTGATGTGACGATGTTTAGTTTAGTTCATTTATTATGCACCCCATACCCATCTTGTGGGCGGTAGTGGAAAGGGTTACAGCGGCACAGAATGGGCTCAGGGACTGAACCCCACAATTCAAGCCACTATTACGCAAAGCGTTTCGGACAGGAAAAGTGGAACAGAAGTCTTACATTGTGGTTTATTGAGTGTGAAACCGTAGCTTTTCGTTTGTTACATCTGACCTTTTTGAAGAAATTGTCCAGATCAACATCCTCCAAATTGTTCAGTATTTTAAAAGTTTCACCGAGATCCGCCCTGTCATGTTTGATTAACACCGGAGTCATAATGTAGAAAAGTGCAGCGACTTTTATTTTGAGTCACAATCGGGGATCCCGGGCTCAATTCCCGGCCGGGACCAAAATGGTTGGGCACGCTTCCTTTGACCTAATGCATCTGTTCATACATATATATTATATTATATAATATATACATCATATATTACATATCATATATAATATATTTAACTGATAATATATATAATCAGTATATATATATGAAAAATTACTTTATGTACAGAATTAAAAAAAATGAGTGGGAAGGTGGTGGAGGAAGTCGAGGGTTAACCAGTGTTGTGGTCGAGGCTGGCGAGTCACCACCTCCAGCACCTTGTGTTACTCTCACCACTATAGCCTCACACCACACCCTCACGCCTCACACCTCCTCCTCGAGGTGCTCCTATAGTAGTGATGCCGGCTTTTCAGGGTGAGTGTGAGGAGGACCTCCCTGACAAGGTGCAGGCCTGCTGCCCCTCCCCAGCCTATAGGGGCACACACCCGCCCTGTTGGGCATGGCCCTTTAGACTCAAGAGTGGTTTAGTGGTAGAATTGTTCAGTTCTGACATAATAAAGCCGCTTGGCATCAATCTGTTTTAATACTGTGGGGAAGAGATCAGGGAATGGCACTGTGGTGGGGTGTTTTGACAGACGTGAGCCTCATGGTTTTTACCGGTCAACTACATGTTTCCATTCATATTTGTTAGGTTGCTTTAAAACAAAGTTTGTGGAAACTAACGAAATTTAGCATGAATTTGAGAAAAGTATAATTAAAGTTCTTAAATCTGATCTGTCTGTTTTGATAAAATTATCTGATTGCTGGTCTCTTCATAAAGCCAACAAGGCAATATCAAGTGAAAAAATACATGCTATATATTTATGGCACTTAACTGAATGATGGAAACATGTATACCTGTACTTTTAACATTTAATCGAATGGTAAACATGTACTTTTAGATCAGCGGTCTTATTTGCCAAACAATAAGTTCAGCATACCAATGTATGTACATTACATAATATACTATATACATAAGAGTATGTACATAGTTATGTTGAACACAGCGTTTGGCAAATAGGACCATTCATCGGTGCAATTAGAAATGTTGAAAAGTACATGTTTTGTACCATTCAATTAAATGTTAAAAGTACACACTTATCATTCAATTAAGTGGTATAAATAAGTATTTTTTTACATTGTCTTCCTGTTTTTGGAGGGTGTTGGGGCGCAAATGCAGTGTTAGGTCAGGTTTTACGGTATTTGGTTAGCTTGATCGGATACAGATACATGTCTTGGGGCCAAGTACTGCATACAGTATGATACAAGTCACATCGTACACAAGACGATTCGCCAATGAATTTTGAAACCTACCTCAACCCAACCTAACAACCCAAACCAGCCTAACCTAACCCAACCAAGCCCAATGCAGTTTAACCCAAACTAAGACATCCTAGCATAAAAATATACAGCATACAGTTTTAACAAACGGAAAATTAGCGTTATTTAATCATTGCGTGTCCAAAGCGACCATACCCATTGTGAGGACATGTTACAGTCATGGGACATAGTACAATGTCCCATGATCTTGTATCCACACACAGTTCATGCAACTTGTGATGGGTTTGCAGTACTTGCTTATATTTTGTTGTTAGACAAATTTCTTTAAAGCATTTTGAAGAGAAAATGTGAGAATTAGTCAATAGTCCTTAATCTAATTGAAATAACACTGAATTATTAGGCCTATAATGCTCATGCAGTGCGATAGATTTTACAATCTAAATTAGTGTTGAAGCTTACGAACAGGATGAGGGAGTATGATTTTATTTGGGTCCCAAGATTAGTTGTGTAATATCATCAGTGTTCTTTAAACAAACCGAACCCAAAGAAAATAAAGATTTTCCACTTCTATCTTCTGTTGTATAACATTCAAGGTTCCTTTCCTGAGCTTTTCTTCTACGTTATTCACGTTGGTGAGTCCACCTTTCTCGGTAAATCATGGGATAGTCCTCCACAGTATCGTCAGATTCAAAACACCCCTTCTACTCTCCAGCAACATGATGGCTGGTTTCCCCTAAAGGCTTTAACTATAACAAGCCTGATCATAGAGGACAGACGGGTGTTGATTCCACCTCGTAACTCGATAAATTCCATCCTGTGTTATGTTGGTCCAATGACCAATACTTCACTGGTTATCAGACAAATCAGACTCCACCGACTCGGCTCACTTATTCCCACTGCAGCAAGTCCTGAGTTCAGGACTGCCCTGGGTGAACTGATTGTTGTCAACCAAGGCACCCTCCACATCACTTCTGTGGAGTAAAAATTATGTACAGTAGTAAGAAGGAAACTACACGGGTGTCAGTAAGATCACAGCCTTCTATCGGGGAACAGAAAATGGGGTCGGGTTCACTCAACAGATGCCACTGACGTCGTCACAGTAGGATTTAACCATAATCAGTTTCTTTGCCATTCAAATGAACGACTGTTTTCAGTAGAAAATACAGTACATGTAACTGAAACCAATGAGCATATGTGTAGTGACATTTAAAGAACTGACTTTAGATGTGAAAATTTATAATGTCCATGTGAAATGCATTTGTAATTTAAGAATCCTTTTTCTGTTCCTTACAGTAAAAGTAAAATGGGGAAAGGAGTTGTATCCAGATATTGAATTGGATACAGGTGAACCCCCTATGGTTTTCAGGGCTCAATTGTTTGCCTTAACTGGTGTTCAGCCACAGCGCCAAAAGATTATGCTCAAGGGTGCCACCATCAAAGAAGATACTTGGGATGGACTCAAGATTAAGAATGTAAGTACAGTATTCAATAATGTAATTCAAGTTGATGTATTGTAGACTTCATTCATTATCGCTGTGGCATTTAGATGCATGCTTCAAAGTGCAATTTTTGCTGCTTGAATTTCTTACTTCAATTTGCATACAGTATAGACAAGCTCACTTTTGCAGTCTTAAGAAATATATATAAATTAATTATTAAAATATTGTTTTTGTTGATCTTTTTTTTTAAGAATGATTTTTGATTTGTTCATTTGTTGTTCATATGTTGAACATAGGTATGTTGTACACTACAGGTTTGCCTGTAGTGTACATTATTTAACTTCAATTTTGTTATACAGTATTAAGATGTCTCATCAATATAGTTAGTCTTCTGTACATCCAAGTAAACTTCTCTATATCTTTAGGGAGTGACCATTTTAATGATGGGAAGCAAAGAGGAGGATGTTCCTGTTGAACCAACGGAGAAAACTGCTTTTATTGAAGATATGTCAGAAGCCGAACGTAATACTATGGTAAGTACTTTATAGTACTGCTCATTATAGAAGCCTCACGACTTGTTTAATGCAGTGTCATATCGGAGAACAATAACACTACTCTGTTCTTAAATTTCATAGATATTTTTTGTGTTGAATATATTTCCATTGCTGAAGATAATTTTTAAACATATGTGTGTTCTCATGGTTCAATAGAAAAACAAAGGGTAAAGTCCTGTATAAATACTCTAATGCCTAGAGGATTTGATAAAATTAAAAATAAACCCCACAAATATTTTATATTGAAATAAAAGGTGTTATATTTAATTTGCTTTATTTTGTTTTTAAGTAGATGAAAGATTTTAATAATGCACTTGTACATTATAGAGAAACCAAAAACAAGCCAGTTCTTGGGCAATAAAACAGTGTCTCCAAATCTTCCAAAATTAACTCCAAAACATAGGCTGGTCATGCATATTAATACAGTATTATAATTTTAATTTACAGTAGCTCCCAAGAAATGGTCATTAAACATGGGGACGGCCGATTCCGGTTCTTGGCCATGGTTAGGGCCGTCCAAATCAGTCTTGTCAGTTGGAAATGTCACAAACAGTGCCACCTTATCCAATAATATTAAAAAATGTAAAGCTGATATATTCAACTTATGATTATTATTTCATTATTATTAACACAAGTTGCTTTATTATTTCAGTTGCAACTACCAGTGGGTATTAAAAATCTAGGCAACACCTGTTACCTTAATGCTGTTGTACAGTGCCTCAAAACAGTTCCTGAACTTCATACGTCAATTAAAGAATTCAAACCAAAACGTAAGTAAAATTTCAGCTGATGGTTTTTGATCTGGCATTTGGATATTTTAATTTTCATCCAGAAAGAAAGAGTTGTATATTCCAACAAAATTTGCTAAACTTCTATATGTTATTCTTTAATCCTTATTTTTAAGATGCTGTATTTGTGTTTATGGTGCAAGATGGGTGGAGTTTGTAATGTCATTCAGCATAGTACAATGCTTATTAATCAGATCTATATACTCTGGTTAATTTCTTTATGCATTACAGTATTGTATACAGAAATGCAATAAATTAAAACACACACATCTCCCCAATTTTTATTTTTTATGTTTATTCTCGAAAGTAATAAACATTCTCCAATATTTCATGTCCAACACACTCCCTCATTTGTTAATATGATGCAAATTTGTTCGTTATTTATTGTTCCTGGCATTACAAAACTGTGTAATATTTCTTAAATCAACAGTCTACACTTAAAATAAATTAATGTGTAAATAACCAAGGGAGGGAGGTGGCATATTCATGCCGTTACTGGGCCACTCGGCACACACACCTCTCACTTGGGAAGGGAACCATCAGGAGAAAGCATGAAGCCTTTATGACTATATAACTCCTGGAAGGGATCAGGATAAGGATTTCTCACTTGGGGAAAAAATGGCCAAAAATCTAAATGTCAAATTTGTTAATATTCTTTCATTAATAAACAATCTAGTTCCCCCTATTTTGCAAATTAAATAAATTAAGATAGCTTTGATGGGCAAACTTTGTTTTACTGAAACGTGTGCAAATTTCAATTGTTTAACTGACCTGAGTGGAGCTCTTGATATTCCAAAAGATCTTCAGAGTTGAACCAGAACAGATACCAGATATAAGGAGAGGACACTAATCATAAAGAGGGGTAACCAAAGCATCTGAAATGGATACTTCAAAGGCAGTGAAACGTTTCTTCGTGGATATTAAATGCAGCTGAGAGAGGGATCCAATGCAATCTTTTAGTAAAGGTCTATGATTCCATTCTTGAATCAGGAGAGCTATCACAGCTGGAAGTTGGCGAATGTTGTAATGCCATTATTCAAGAAAGGAGGCAGGGTGGTGGTGGTAAAATACTGGCCAATATAAATGGCAAGGTGGTAGGAGAAAATGTTCAGCATAGATTTGGGAAAACCTGTTTAATCTAATACTCATCCTATTTTAGAATTCTAAGACAAGAAAAGGGGAAAGTATGGGTTAACTGTATACATTTAGAGTTCCAAAAAGCCTTTAATACTTTTCTACTCAAAACACAATCAAGATGCTCAAATAAGCTCGGGCATCTGGCAGAGTACAAAACTCGTTATGAGAATATTGAATATACAACGCGGTTGTGTTGAGGAATTGTAATGAGGAGGTTACTATTTGGGTTCAACTATTTGGGTATCAGTCTAAGCTGATAATTCAGAGCCAGTAAAGGAGAATAAGGACAGGATTGAAAATACTGAAAATATGAACACGCTAATAGTTTGTTCATTTGTTGTATGTATTTAAAAAAATATTAACATTTTTTATTTCCAGGGTCAAGTGGAGATGCAGATTCCTCTGCTTCATCTTCTCTCTTATCATTAGTGGAGGTAGAGTCTGGGTCTTTACTCACCCTAGCTATACAAGATTGTTACCGCACCATGGATGCTGGCAAGACTGCTGTTCCTCTTGTTCTTGTTAATCTTTTCCGCTCGACCTTTCCCAGGTAAGTAAATACAGTACAGTACCACAATTTTCCTTTTCATATCATTAAAACTTTTTAATGTGTGATGATATTACTGTGTGCAGATTTGGAACCAGTCCCTTTAATATTTTCCAGGTGTATATTATTATGTATCTCTCACCTATGCTCTAAGGAATACAGATTTAAAAATGTTAATGTCTCAATAATTTAGGCGTTTTATAGAGTGGATTCTAATGGTAAAGTACCTTTGCATGTGGTCTAGGTCAGCAATTTCTTCCGCTTTGAATGGGGCTTATCTTGAGGTTATCTTGATTTCGAGGCTTGGCGTCCCCGTGGCCCGGTCCTTGACCAGTCCTCCTTTTTGTTGCACATCCTCAGGAAGCAGCCTGTAGCAGCTGTCTAACTCCCAGGTACCTATTTACTGCTAGGTGAGCAGTGGCATCAGGGTGAGAGAAATTGCTCATTTTTTTCCGCCTCTGCCAGGGATCGAACCGGAACCTTATGACTACGAATCCTGAGCGCTGACCTCTCAGCCGTCAGGCCCTCTGTTATTGTTCAACAATATTCCACTCTAGTAAAGCACTAGTGTCCTGAAAAACATCATTGATATGGCATCCCTTGTTTGAAAGATTCATGTTATCAATCTTGTCATTTTTCTTGCAGTTGTGACAGTTTTATGTAATGGTAAGGTCTTCTGGCATAATTACTGCTAGAGCCTTTACGTTGCTTTTTCGTTCTATAGTGCCATTGGATTGCATTTTGTGTGTGGTTCCATTTTTATATTTTAATTTTTACCATAGCGCAGGCACTGGAACTTGTCTTCATTAAATATCATATTATCTATGGCCCACTGAAAACCTAATTAAAATCAGATTGGAGGTTTGCTGTGTCCTCTATAGTGTCATCATCCATGAAAATCCTAGTGTCATCTGCAAAGGATGATACAGTACAACAGCTTGTATCTTTCCAATGATTTCTTGCACATTGTCAATTTTAGTCTCATTCTGTTCGTTCATTTCTTGAGCTTGGTAAGGCTTTTTTCAATAACTGGTTTTCTATTACCAGAGGAGCCTGCCGGGTCTCTTGATAAGGTGCATTATATGCCGTGGCCTTATAGCCTCCTTTGGTAATCTTAAGAAATCGCATTATTATATATATTATACATTATATTGTAAAAAACTTTATATATGAATGTTTTTTGTCAATACTGTATATCTTGATACACCTACAGAAGGAATAAGGGGCAGTAATCTCTGTGTAATTTTAAACGGCATTACTTATAAAATTGTTTATTTATATTCCAGATTTGCTGAACAAGGGGAGCAGGGAATGTATATGCAACAAGATGCTTCTGAATGCTGGATACAATTAATGCGTCTCTTGATGCAAGAGGTACCTGCCAAAGACTCTTCAAAGACTTCTAAAAATTTCACGTATGTATAAATTGATTTTAATACTGGCACATTTCCAGTAAAATATTAACAGTGAATTTTCACAATCACTGTTTGGTATGTAAATTTGTGTGTATTTTTGTTAGGTTGAATACTATACGTCTCCTTGCAGGTGGTATTACCAAGACCATAGTGAGTTTTGTCAGGCCTTAATCTGTTTTAAATAAATGTTTAAACAAAAAATGCTGTTTATAGGATTGTTGTAAACAATTTAATTTTATTATTAAAAATGCCAAAAGGTCTGAAATTATTTGTTGTACTACGTACTTATCACCAAAAAATGGAAGGATAAAGCAAGGATTTCCATGCTATCTTCTGGGAATTAAATCACATTAAAGGTCATTGATTTTTGGTAACTTGAGGACTATGGATACTTGATACCCTGAACTAATTGGGACTAACTTGGTTTAGTCCCAATTAAACTTCTAAAAAGGTTTAGACTTTTAGATAAGATTAAAACTAAACTAAAAATATTATCTAGTCTTTAAAATGTGTAGGGTGCATAGGTGTTAGTGTATGTAGGAGCTGGTGTTGATTTTTTAAAATGTACAGTATTCATCTCTTTCAACCTGTCTATTGTCAACCTCTGACAAATTTTAGGCTTTATGTGAATCATTAGCATAAGATTTTAATTTAATATGGAATATTTTTTGTTTAGAATTGGTCTAAGATTCACTTATTGTTTCAGATCTTCTCTTATCGACCAGTTTTTTTGTGGAGAGCATTCCTGTGAGTGGAAGTGTATAGAGAGCGAAGAGGAGGAAGTTACTTACAAAACGGATAACTTTCAGCAGCTCATGTGCCATATTAATCAAGATGTTAAATACTTGCATACAGGACTTGTAGCCAGAATGCAGGTATGTATAACTATTGCATTTTTTGTGCACTACGGTATTAATGCTCTTCTCATTCATATGTAAAAAAAAAAAGTATTTATCACTACTATTAGCTGCAGTGTTGAAATATTGGAACTTTAATTCTGTTGTACCTCACATTTGACTTTTTTTTTTCTGACCTATAATGAGGTCTCTTCTGAACACGTTCATACCAAAATCACTTCTAAGTACACAGTTTCACAAACTGGAAATTATTATAAACCATTTACATTCTGTGAACTGCTCGAATGGACTAACATTCATTTCCATTTTGTCCCAGCTTCAATGTCAGCACAGACTTTACTATTTCTAAAAACATGTGCTTTTTTAACATTCATAACAATAAAACCATACACGATGAAACCACAATAACTTACTATCTATGAGAAAATGTTAAGAGCAAGCTGGTGTGATTGACAGCGCCTCCTGGATCACCTCGGCCTTGACCCAAGACCGAGGTGATCCAGGAGGATCACACTATGGTAACACTGCTAAAAAGCTGCCCAACCTGTAGTCTGCCAGTCAACAAGAATGCTGGTTTGATCCCACCATAATGCTCCAAAGATTTTTCTTATAAAAAGCCATGTTAAGCCTCTTGGTGGTGGTGGCTGATATGTTCTCTTTAATATACATCACCCTAATATTTCATTACTTTTCTTATTTAAAAAAGAATGCTGGCTGACATATTTAATTGATAAGGTTTAAACCATTTTTATTTTTAAAAGTTATTCAATATCTATTCTTTCTAAAGAAAAATTGAATTTTTTCAGTTTATTTAAGATTCAGCACCATTTATTGATGGCCTGGGAAATATTTCATAACCTGTCATGCTCTATATTGTCTGACTCAGGGCACCACTTGTTTCTCAGTCTTTGCACTCCTTTTAAATTAGAGTATTACTTGCCTCGCATTTAAATGACCGTGCCAAATTGTGTAGATGTGAATTACCCCTGGTGCTCTTTTAATTTTGGTAGTACAAATAAACTATATATAGACTACATGCAAATTTGTGGTTTTGAAATTTTTTAAGCAGTCTAATTAGTTGCTTTCGTAAGGAAAGAATCTTGTTTTGGTATACAGGGCTGTATTCAAGACATTCTGGCTGGTTTGTGAAAAGTGCTAGGGAGGCATTGGAGGAAAGCTCAATCTAGCCCAGAGTGAATACTTTCTTAAATATTTTAAGCTCTCCCAAAACCAAACTTTGTATCACAAGTAACTGCCAAATGAGGCTTCAAAATGGCTCATTGCATGCCTTGTGAAACCAGTTTCACACAGATACTTACCCAGTGTTCTCAACCTTCCCAGATCTCCAGTATCGGCTATTGATATAGATAATGGCTCCAAAGAGCCTCCACTTAAGGGCTCACCATAGCCCATGCTACATGGAAATTTTGTTCCAGTAGCTGAATCTAAAACAACAATTTCTCAGTCCCATCTTGTCTCATTCTCTTAGTTTCCATAAGTGGTTGGCAGGTGGGGCTGTCTTTTAAGTAAAATGATTATTTTCATGCATTGAAATAATTAGTTTTCCTATATGATCTTTTAAGCACTAGCTTTTAGGCTTTGCAAGTCTAGCTTTAGCTATTGGTTCCCCTTTGAGTTTGTCCACTTTATTCATGGTTTGTAGACTTACTCTTGGGATGATTTTTACCCACCTGGCATTTGTTGAAAGATTAACTGAACCCCCCTAGGTCTTACATTGGCAGTGTGAGGTGATTTTAGTGATTGTTGGCATCTCTAGCTTTTTCTTTCCAGCAAGGTCCTAGGGGAGCCGGTCGGCCGAGCGGACAGCACACTGGACTTGTGATCCTGTGGTCCTGGGTTCGATCCCAGGCGCCGACGAGAAACAATGGGCAGAGTTTCTTTCACCCTATGCCCCTGTTACCTAGCAGTAAAATAGGTACCTGGGTGTTAGTCAGCTGTCACAGGCTGCTTCCTGGGGGTGGAGGCCTGGTCGAGGACCGGGCCGCGGGGACACTAAAGCCCCGAAATCATCTCAAGATAACCTCAAGGTGAACAGAATTAGGTTTTTGCCATCCTAGCAATTGCATCTTTGCTTAAGGGTTGGAATTCCTGGGCTTGTCATATAATTTTTAACTTGTTTTGGCTGGGTCATTGTGGCTCTCTAGGAATTTGGTTGGCCTTGAACAAACCATAGACAATGTTCTTTGTACCTTTCATTCTCTTCAGGTGCAGTCCTGTCTTCCCTTTAGTGATAAAAGCTCAGTCACTTGTGATACTGTACCAACTACAGTTGGGCATTGTCCTAGAAATCGGTCTGATGGATGTTCTGGGCTTGATTTAGAATTTATTACAGTGCATCCCTAGCATCTTATTTACACACATTCAAAATTATCTCTTCAGTGTCAGTACTTAAATGATGATTTGACTTCATGAATCCTGTTTTGACAGATTCTTATCTTGGGAGCAACTGAATGTCTCCTCAAAGCTTTTCATAATAATTTACAGCCTCATTTCTTTATCATCAGGAACAAATCACCAAAAGATCAGAACTTTTAGATCGTGATGCAATGTACACTAAAAAATCTAAAATATCCAGATTGCCAGCCTACTTAGTTGTACAAATGGTCAGGTATGGTTTTACAATTTTTGTTCATTAATGATTTCATCATAACTTTGTAGTTAAATTTTATTTAAAAAATATGGTAATAATAATTTATCTATAAAAGTTGGATTTAAGTCTTCAGTACTGTAGTTGTAAGCTAATAATTGAAGGAATATATTAAACTTTTAATGTTATTGATCATTGATATTGAGCTGATTTGTCTCCTGTCTAGGTGCCTGTGTATGTGCTTGAACTTTCCTTGTGGAGACTCACTACATTTTGAAAATATTGCACAGTATTAATTTTTAATCTTTTATTTTTTCAGGTTCTTTTATAAAGAGAAGGGAGCTGTAAATGCCAAAATTCTTAAAGATGTAAAATTTCCAATAATTTTGGATGTATTTGATTTGTGTACTCCAGAATTGCAGAAGAAGCTAACCCCTATTAGAGAGAAATACAAGGTAAGCAATGTGAGGTACATTTCATGTCCTACATTTGTTGGAAGTATATTTAAATTCCCACATTTCTTGAAAGTGTGTTTCACGTCCTATTTGAATAAAAGCCTTATATCAGGGATTAAATAACTAAAGATAAGTTCCTTAAACTGGTATGTCATTAACAATATTGTTTTTGTGATGCTTATTTTACTATACTTCTTGGGGACTTTTTAGTTGGAACCTTTTGGATTGTTCATTTATGTTTGAAATCTTGGTTTTAATTCTGGTTAAATTCAAGGAAAGCATCCGACTCCAGTCATTGTTTCTATTATGTACTACTGGCCTGTATCATTAACATGTATGGGAGAGTTGCCTATATTAATTAATATGGCAGGAGCTGTATAAACTGAGGCAGTCTCATTATGTTGCCATGCCCACTTAAGGTAAATAATGGTATAGTATTACATGATAACTTTGCTGTCAGTTTTAAAATTGATGCTAATCACTTGATGCTCAATAGGTGTGAAAATGTTAGGATTACAATTTAAACATTATTATAAAGTTACAGTAAATGACACAATAGGATGAAGGAAATGTGTATGGAGTTTTTCTTTAAACAAAATTTTTTTCAGGATATGGATGAACGTCAGATAGAAGAGGAGCGGGCCAAAAAGAGAGGCAAGCCTCTTGCTCTAGAAGAGAAACCACGCACGCGTGCGCTGCCCTTTTCCTTCGAAGATGGTTAGTCTTTGTAGTTTTGAATTTGTAATAATGTACAAAGTAAAAGGAATAAAAATAGCTATGAAAAGTATTAATGAAATGTTTCAAAATGTAAATTGAGTAAACATTTTAGTGGCTAAAGTGAGTCTATGAATAGTAGTTTATAAAGGCTGTTGTTTTTCAGTACAATCTTGATTTAAAGGTGGACAGTTGTTAAGGGGCCAGGTGTACAAGTTATCAACCTTCCTCAAACACTCAAAATTTTTGTACATAATCTACATGGTAAATGCTCCAACTTTTCCTAATGGATCAACATCATAACATGAACAGAAAAACAAAAATTAATTTAAAAAAATATTTAACAAATTATACAATTTCAAATTAGACTATCTTATTTAAAGTCATCAATTTTTATTTTATTCATTATTGGCTCGGAATGGCATTTAATATTGGTTTTCTTCTATTTAAAATTTAGCTTGAGAGTATAGTTTACTATAAGGTGTTTTTTTTTAAGAAAAGACTATGGGGTTTGAAGTTAAGATATCTCCATAAATGTATTCCCCATATAGTGTTGGGAGTTAAATGTACATAAGGGCATTGTAGCTGTTTAATGGTTTAAACCATTAACATTTGTAGGGTTACAGTTGTGTTTACTCCATGTTATCAAATCTTAATGTCTCCCATTATGTAATCCAATAGTATCTACTGTAACTAAATTTTGTGTATTTTCCAGATTATGGGAGCAACAATAGTGGGTTTTACAAGTTGCAGGCTGTATTGACTCATCAGGGTCGATCTTCTTCATCTGGTCACTATGTAGCCTGGGTGCGGTGGAAGGGTGACGAGTGGCTCAAATGTGACGATGATGATGTTACATCAGTTACAGAGGAGGAAATCTTAAAGTTGTCTGGGGGAGGTAAGACCTAATGAACAAAACTTGTCAGTAAGGTAAACATTTAATGATATAAATTATTTAACGTTAAGCTGTTAGGTTATATTGTTTTACCACATGGGAGGCAGCTTATAGTAGTCAGGTTATGAGTAATTGTTACCTCTGTTGTCAATAGATGACTCTTGAGCCCATGTTAGCTTATTATTGCTGAAGTAAAATTTAAGTTTTCTTGGGTTTGAATGTAACTGCATATATTGGATAATTTGTTACATGTAAAAATAATTGTGAATTGTCATTATGTAAACCCATGTTTATTATCTTTGTAAATAGTAATTCAATATGGTACAGAATGGGGATTTCTAATATTAGTGAATACATTAGGTTAACTTTAGTATTTTTAGCACTATGAGCATCACATGAATCGCGGTAAAATGTTAAATGTTTTAAACTAGTCTTTTCTAACTTTTTTTATTATTATTCCAACTGTATCAGCTTGTAATGGTTTATTTTCCTTTATATTCTTCCAATAGTTTAAGGTTCTAAATGGTCACTTATAATTTCCATGCAAATGTTATTCTTAATGTTTTATTTGTTTTGTTTTTGTCACTACTAAAATTTATGCTCTTTAGCAAAAAGCTTCAAATCATTTGCCAAAGCTTTAAAGATCTTATTCTTAGTCTTTATCACGTGCATATGCTTTTCCAGATTTTCCTTCAATATATTTTCTAAGTCAATCTTCCTTATCTGTGAATCTGCCTGCCCTGATGCTTTTAAGCTGTTGTTTTCCATTGTTAAGTCAGTTATAATCATTCTTGGCTCACCTCATGTCCATCTTGGTATAGGAACAAAACAATGCATGCATTCAAGTGAGCTGCAGTCTGTCCACTTAGCCTATGGGTTTGCACAAAAGATATGGCATAGAAATAATGTTAGATATTTGCTTAAATTTAATAACCATCATATGAAAGATTTAAAAACAAGTTTGTGCTACTGTCACTTGTGTTTTATTGCTTGTGTCATATATCTTCGATATTGCTCATCTGTAATAATATGGGCCCCATAAACTTTCATTCCTTATCACGCTGCTACCTTAGCATTTGTGTTTGCTTATACTGTACTGTATAAAACTATAGTTGGCATATTTGTTACCCAGGAATTTATAATACAGTACTTTATTAATGATGTTCTTGTTTTGTGATTCTAGGGGACTGGCACTGTGCGTACATTTTATTGTATGGGCCACGAATATTGGAAGTGCCAATTGAGGAAGACAAGAAACCAGTGGAGGGAGACGAGAAACCAGTGGAGGGAGACAAGAAAGCAGCGGAGGAAGCTAAGATGGAGACAGAGTGAGATAGTTACATTAACTAGTTTCTGATCATATCGGTGAGATTGTTGAGGCTGTAAACAATATCGGGTCACTTTGTATTGTTTTGACCAATGCATTGTGATATACGAGGTCATCTTATGGGTTTTGTTTTAATGAATTCTTAAGTTTTGCCCTAGAGTCAACTGATGGCAATGGATTGTCCATCTCAAGAATTCTAAGCTTTAAACTTGCCCTCTGATTTGTTTCCAGAAAGGTAGTTAAAAATGCCTTTTTGTTGTCCCTGTGAAGACTTGATTCCATATGAATTATCTTCAAAGAAGATTTTTTTAAGCAAAATATAATATTAATTTACTATTTAGGAGGCATGTTGTGCTGTCAAGAGGTGGGTTATTGCCTTGTTTTGTACTAATTGTTTGTCTCCCGTCAAAGTGGTTACAATAAATTTTATTAATGCTAAATATTTGTTTTATTATACAAAGTAATGTTAGAAATTACAGTACAGAGCAGTGTTCCCAACTGTTTCACCATAAAGGATTTTGTATTTAAATTTCCCATGGACCACAGTTTTTTAAAGGTCTACCTATTTGACTAGCAGATTTTATTAACTAACAAACTCGTTTTTCCAGCTTTCTCTCAATTGAAAGACGTATATAAGAGTACAGTATACAATTAAATAAATGATAGTATAACAAAAATTGTCTATTGAGATGGCTGATGCTGCTTTGTTGTTGTTGACACTATTCTAAATTTCAGGTTCCATGTTCATCCTGTTAATGTATTATGATTTTATATAAATGGAGTTGGGTATGTAGGGCCAAAAGCTATGTATCAAAGGATTTAACTAGAGTACTGAAGAAGCCTTCTACAACTGCTGGTGTTAAAGATTGTTGTGATGGGCCATAGTGACCAATGCCTAGTGAACAGAGGCAGATTTACAAGAAATGTGTCCAATCTGGAGTTTTAGAGAACATCAGTGAGTATGTTTGCTTAACCTGATGTGGATGTATGTGGTGTACTTGTCTGAATTTACTCGAGGGGTCACCATCCATCTTGTAGCCACGACGATACATGTACATACCGACACATGTAGTACATGGTGTGATGTGTAGAGACGAAGCTGCCTTAACATACGTCATGAGGCGATGTCAGAAGTGATGGATGGCAAGGATCTTTGTTAACTGCTATATTTCTGACCAGCAGGTGATACGTGGGTCGAGAAGAAAGCAATGGGTTACCATCCTCTCCTTATGCAGAACTATTTCCATAGTAGTGGACTAGGAGGCGTGAAATATTGGGTGCCCATCAAGAGGTTGTACTGATGGTGCATGGTGATGGACCAATGGGATGAAACAATGATAGAAATTCATCGTTCAGAGGAGCTTCAACTTCCCTTAATAATAAGTGTGTAATTGTGTTAGTTATATAATTAATTGCAGTTGGCTGTGCTCCATCCTGTAACAAATCTGTTAACCCCTAGTCTACCAATTCTTTTGACATGCTGTTTAGGATGATCTTGTCAAGTAGCTTACATGTGTGTGATAGACTAATTACAGTATTGGCCTGTTATTACCAGGATCTGTGAATGTCAAGACAGTAGTATGCCATTTCAATGTTCATTTTGAAAAAAAAATCAAATGGGGTGGGGGGGACTTGTTTTTTGACCAGCTGACTACCGCCTGTCTCCATCAAGGCTACCAGAGCTGGTGGCTCTAGTAAATTCAGGTAAACTGTGAGGTGGTGTGTGTGTGTGTGTGTATGTATGTATATATATATATATAAGATATAGATATCTATCTCCTAGTAAATATCTGATGATATATAATAGTTTTACTACTAGTAGGCACCTAGTAGCTTTAGGATCTATATCAAGGTAGTGTTCTGAGTGCTACTCTTTCTGGTTGCCCTCAATGGTTTTCTTTCCTCTCTTCCTTCTGGTGTCTTCTACACACTCTACGTCAACGATCATACCCTTTGCTGTCGGGGTGATGATTCGCCTCTCCTTCGACAGTGGCTTCAACTTGCGATTATTGCTGTGTCGTCTTGGGCCACCGATCATGGCTTCCGGTTCTCTATGTTTAAGACTTGTGCGATGACTTTTACTCGGAAGCGTGTCATTCTTCGTCCCTCTTTGTCGCTTTATGGTCATCCCCTTGTGTACAAGGATTCTGCTAAGCTCTTGGGGTTAATCTTTCACACTCGTTTGTCTTGGTTGCCCCATATCTCTTACCTGCGAGTTGAATGCTTTAAAGCCCTTACCCTCCTTAAGGTTTTGTCCCATACTTCTTGGAGAGTGGATAGACGCACTCTCCTCGCTTTACATTCCTCTCTTGTCTTGTCTAAACTCTATGGTTGCCCGCTTACGTGTCTGCTTCTCTTCCTACTCTTCGCCGTCTTGGGGCTTTGCACCATACTGGGTTGCACCTCAGCTCAGGTGCCTTTCGTTCAACTCCCGTCCTCAGCTTGTATGTTGACACTGGCTTCCTATCTCTCCAGGACCTCTGTGATTGCTACTGTCTTTGCTATCTTGCGCAGTGCTTGCAACATCTTTCCTCTCGTCTCTGTCGTGCTTTAACTTTTACCCCTCCTGTGGTTCCTGTTCCTCTTCACCACCACCCTCTTTCTGTCCAGTTATCTCGCTTACTGGATTCTCTTTCAATTTGTATTTCTAATGTATCTCCTCGTGGTGTTCCTTCCTTGCCCCCGTGGAGAGTCCCCCTTCCGAAGTTTTGTACATCCTTAACCCGCATCACTAAAGCTTTTACCCTCCTACGGTTCTGAAACGCCTTTTCCTTGAGAACTTTTCTTCGCACTCCCACTCAGTTTCCATCTTTACCGATGGGTCTAAGTCCGCAGACAGTGTAGGCTACTCTGTTGTTTTTCCTGACAGCACTTATATGTGTCGCCTACCTCCGGAGACTAGCATCTTCACAGCGGAACTTTATGCTATTCTCTATGCTCTTCATCTCCTGTTTTCTCGTTGTCAATCTTCCTTTGTAGTTGTCGTTGACTCTCTTAGTGGCCCTCGTGGCTCTCGGGTCTTTTAATCCGGTCCATCCAGTGGTTGTCGAGATTCGGCATTGGTTGTTTCTTATTTCCAGTAAATTTAGTCGGTTGAGTTTTGTTGGGTTCCCAGCCATATTGGTGTCTCTTTAAATGAGCGTGTGGATGCTGCTGCTAGGGAAGCTGTCCGCTCTTGTCCCATCTCCCGTTAAGGTATTCCTTATTCTGACTTACCCAATTATTTATTCCTCCATCCTTACCCGTTGGTGCGATTGTTGGTCTTCTGTTACTGGTAACAAACTGCGTACTCTTAAGAGTAGTGTGTCCTCATGGCCGTCCTCCTACCACCGTAACTGGCGATGGGAAACGGCTCTGGCGAGGATGTGTATTGGCCATACACCCTTAACTCACGGTCACTTAATGGAGCACCGCCCTGCTCCTTATTGTCCACATTGCATTGTCCCTCTTACAGTTGTGCATATCCTTGTTGAATGTCCTGACTTCCAAGACGAGCCCAATCACTTGGGCTGGATGGTAGAGCGACGGTCTCGCTTCATGCAGGTCGGCGTTCAATCCTCGACCCTCCAAGTGGTTGGGCACCATTTCTTTCCTTATCCTGACCCCCTTCCAAGTGCTATATAGTCGTAATGGCTTGGCGCTTTCCTCTGATAATTAATTCCCTTCCCTTCCTGAGGTTTAAGGTTTTCTTACTGCAATGGTCCTAAGACAGAGCCCTGTGAAACACCATTATCCGCTCCTCTCCAGCCTGCCATGTTTCTGGCTTTGTTTCCTGTCTGTCAAGTACTTCCCTACTCAGGAGAAGGGCTACTCCAATGCCCTTTTCTTGTTATCCCTTCTCATCTCTCCATCTTGTAATTACCTAAGTGTAGTTACAGGATGACGGCCACGCTCGTGGTGTCCCGTCTTCCCAGTAGTGTCATTTGACGCTTGGAAACTACTGACGGTCTTTTGTGAGGAACTTTTGATAAAGTTTTTTTGACAGTTTAAAGGCGTGCCTTTTATAGTACTGTATAGTAGTACAGAACTTGAACTGTTTTTAGGTACCACAGTCCATATTTTGTATAAATTTATTCACTATATAAAGGTTATATCACTTTTGAATGATGGTTTGATATAATAATAACAAATAAAATACACACTAGCGATCGACAACTGTTATACGGGAAAAAGAATAAAGACAAATATTTTAATTAATTGCTGACAATGCCGCCGGCTTCTTGTCCCCGTCGTGACCATTAGATAGATGACGGTCCTCTGGTAAGTTTGGGTAATACATACAGAAGAATATGTATTATAATTTTGGCAACTTGTATATCGGGCACCTACGCGTTAATCTGTCTTCCCCACTGCCTACATGCAACTGGTCTACTGCGGTGCCAAACGTACAACACGTTCCTACACTTTCAAAAAGTATGGTGGACCTGGATTTTATTTAATGTTTATTAGCGTTACAGCAAAACAAGTTTCAAGTTTCGCATTATTTTTGGCTGAAATAAAATATTAGTTACAGTACAGTATTCGGGTAAATTCAATACTGTACTAATAATTGATTATTGATAGTATATGACCATTTTCTAAGATAAATATTTTATTTCCCAGACAGATATTCAGTACAAGGAATTTATTTTTACCCCTAAATAATATATTTTCCAATCACTTGTCCTGAAAAGCTACAAAATGGCTAGAGAGATCGCCGGAGATGCTTGGCAGCGCTGGCCCCTCAGCTGGCGGAGGTTTCTGAGCGGTGACAAACTGGCAACAGCAGTAGTAGGCAGCCGACCTTCACGTCAGAAACACGGGAGCAGAGCTCAGGGGAAACTTCTCTCTGAAAGCATAATGGGGGGTGATCCACAGCCCTCGTCTTCACGGGACTCTCGCTCTAAGGCCAAGGAAGCAGGGGCGACGGAGGAGCTGACGATGGAACTGGTGAACGAGGAGATAATGACGCTGTACGAGCTGCTGGAGAGGCAAGGGGTGAGTTTATATTAGCTAAATGTTCCTCGTCGACCCTCTCACGTCCACCTCAGTGACCCTTCGCAGGGTTTCCCGTTTTTTTTTCGTTTTAAGTGTACCGTTATGCGTCACAAGATGTCTCTTGAGATGTCTCTTGACGTACATCAAATCAAATTGTGAATCTTGTTTAGACTTGTCTCAAGAATTATAAATTAAGAAATGCCAACTTGATTTGTGGATTTTATTAAAAAAAAATCTAGGAGAATTCCGTCATTGTATTGTTATTACATCTTTCCTGCAGTAGTATGCCTATAGGCTACTGCATAATTTGTTAAATATAAACAATTAACTGGATACATAAAGTTGATACTGTAGTTTAACAAAAGTATTAATTACAAACTCAATATAATAATAAATCTGGAAAAAATACGGGGACATTTGACAAGTCGCCGGTTTCCTGTCCTCGTCGAGGCCACTAGAGAAATAATGCCCTCCCCCTTCACAGGTAAATTCAGGTAACAATAATGATAATATATAATTAGAGATGGCAATCATCGTTATAATAGACTAATACAACAAGTTAAACGAGAATAGTTTGTTTAGTTAATTCATTATGCACCCTATACCCATCTTGTGGGCGGTAGTGGACAGAGTTACAGAGATTACATAGTTGGTTTAAGCTCTGGTATACCACGATACAGTATTAACGGAACAATGGTGGCGAAAGGTTCTCCTGATGCTACGTGCAGTTTGTGGAGGCCAGCCTCTCTCTCACCACAGTGGTGACCCCGGCCAGCCTCTCTCTCACCACAGTGGTGACCTCGGCCAGCCTCTCTCTCACCACAGTGGTGACCCCGGCCAGCCTCTCTCTCACCACAGTGGTGACCCCGGCCAGCCTCTCTCTCACCACAGTGGTGACCCCGGCCAGCCTCTCTCACCACAGTGGTGACCCCGGCCAGCCTCCCTCACCACAGTGGTGACCCAGGCCAGCCTCTCTCTCACCACAGTGGTGACCCCGGCCAGTCTCCCTCACCACAGTGGTGACCCAGGCCAGCGCCCCTTCACCATAATCCTTAAAAGGGGACTGTAGGTGGGGTAAATGTTAGGCAACGAGGAGCAATAGAGAGGGAGAAAGAAGCAGGGTGAGGATGGAGAGGGATTTAGTAAGGGGATTTAACAAGGGGAGAGAGAGAGAGAGACAGAGGACGAAGTATGTGGAGTACTTATCAAAACAACGCAACCTGCTTGACCTGAGAAATAATTAAAACTAGCAAACTATTATAATCTAAGGCGAGTGATGAGTGGAGGTGGCCAGTGGAGACGCGGAAGAGTTGGTTCATGTCACGCTTAGGGAAAGTGGGAGTGGGAAACCAGCCGAAGGTTGTGACATGTTCCATATGATAGTCATGTGAAGTAATACATTCTCTTATACCGTTCTTCACAAGGAAGAGAAGTGGTATAGCTGGAAGAATGGTTATGTTTTGAACAAAATTGACTTTTCATATAATTAATAAAAACAGATATTAACTGTAAAATGCTTTTAACCTAAAATACTTGTAACGAAAACATAATTTTCACCGACGTTCTTCAATGAAGACATTTTAATCGGCATAGAGAATGAGGATAAGCAGAATTTAGAAGTACTCACCTTACTGTAACTCATCTAAAAATCCAGGATTTTTAGACGAGAATAATAAGAATCTAGGATTAAGAACAGCTTAGACCTACGTGTATAAATAATGGTGTGCATGAAGTTGTTGTTTAAGGTTATGAAAAAGATTTTCAAAGTTAAAGATTGGCGCCAAGTAAATCCTCCCTGACCAGGCGAAAGCGCTAGAGAAATGCCAGGCGAGTGTGCTACCACTTCGCCACGGGGACGAATATAACATACTTCAAGGAACACCAGAATTAAGTAACTTACATTAATATTATCAGTGCGCTTACTAGTAAAGTTACTTCAATAATAGGCCTGAATTTCATTATTCATTTCAGTTCAGGATCGGTTAGTAGGCCGTGATGGGGAAGAACATTAATGGGGGCTGTTGAGACTATATGAAGGAACCCAGGAACGAAAGCACAAACTTCCATGTTAATTTCTACAGTAAAATAAATATCTATGTTGCAGAGCAATGTTACAATGCTGTCATATATTGTAATAACTTTACCGCGCTGAGCTCATCAGCGCGGTTTACACCAGCTGAGTTACGCAGTATAAACCTGAGCAGGTCTGTGACTGCTGCTCTGCCCAGGTGCTTTGTTAATGTTTGCAAACTTGTGTTATCAGCTGAACAAGAGTGAATGGGACGCGGTAACCCAGCCGCTGGTGGAGGCTGTGAGGAAGGCACAGCTTCGCCAGAGGGCTGCGTCCTTCGCCAGGTGGGCGGCATTCATCTTTGCCCTCCTCATCGTAGTCTATCTCCTCCTCCAGGTAAGTTGAGTTTTTATAGCTAAATAATGAAACTTTTTTTCCCTTGTACTTGAACTAGATCAAAAACTCTTTTAATCCAACATAAAATCAAAATCTTAATTTAAAACAGACAAGAACATAAACGTAGGCATTCAACTCATAAACCAGAAGCCAAAAAATGCATCTAACATATGAACTAAAATGCAATGGTCTATATTTAACTTCTGAACGTAAAATCTAAATGTCATATAATTTAGTTAAATTCGATATCTGCCAAAACCTTCATGATTAGACGTGTTAATTGTGGGTTTCAGATAGCGTGGGTTCAGAAGATTATGACGGTGTTGTTCCGCCACTGTCTCCTACTGGTGAGTACTCCTAACAATGATGAGTTCTCAGTCTGTCAGTCGATACTAGCTTTTTAAATAAATTGTTTGGCTTCATAACGA
Organism: Procambarus clarkii; assembly: GCF_040958095.1. NCBI lineage: Eukaryota > Metazoa > Arthropoda > Malacostraca > Decapoda > Cambaridae > Procambarus > Procambarus clarkii. The sequence goes on from NC_091232.1 coordinate 9,060,800, forward strand.
AGGCTGTTAGGTCGTTGCCCTTGTCGCGATGGGCTAGTACGGACAAAGGGGGGGGGGGGATTTTCTCAACATGAAGAGAGCATATTATTCTGCACGGTAATCTTGAGATAATTTCGGGACTTAGCGTCCTCGCGGCCCGGTCCTCGACCAGGCCTCCTTTTTGTTACACCTCCCAGGAAGAAGCCCGTAGCAGCTGTCTAACTCCCAGGAATCTATATACTGCTAGGTAACAGGGGCATCAGGTTGAAAGCAACTGCCCATTTATTTCCGCCTCCGAACCCGAAACCTCGGGACTACGAATCCGAATCACTGTCCACTCAGCTGTCTGGCTCCGCATCCAGCGGCAAGGTTGGATGCCGCTGTTGGGAGCCCGTGACAAACACACCCCCCCCCCCCCCACACCTTCCCCTTCACAGGCACTGGCAGGTTGAGTCACCAGACTGGTTCCTAGAGGCTGCTCACCACTCCCACAGAACCAACACATTCACCTCAGGTCTCTTCTCCCTTCTCTTGGCGTGGGCGAGACGGGTTGTTGGATCCCATTGTTGTTGCTATCTCTTATTGCATGACTACCCCACTTTTGTCACACTAACGGCGACTGATAACTACGTCACAGTTTGTCACACTAACAGAGGTAGTTAATCAGTCTGTATTTGTCATATTACGAGAGGGTGGGGGGGGGGGGCGGATAACTATCCCCCCACCGTTTGTCATACTAACGGGGCCAGATAACTACCCCCACTGTCACATTAACGGGCACTGATAACCAGCCTCCGTTTGTCACACAGAAACGGATTACCAGCCCTCATTTATCGTCGCAATAAGAGAACTAAGCTGTGAAAACAGGTTAGGGGGGTGTGTGTGTGTGGGTGGGGGGGGGGGGGGGGGCGCCTCACTCAACCTCATTTCCCTCGACCGTCCCACACTTACCTGGCGCCTCGACTGTCCCGGGGGCGTAAATTACACTGAGGCGGGGTTTGTAATTCGAGGGTCTACAGTTTAATGTAAGAATCTAACGAGTTGTAAAATATTTCAGTCAATTTCGTGCGTTTGTGTTATGTGCGAATTTGTAATGTGTGTGTGTAATGCATTGCTCTGTAAGTATGAGTCCGTGTTATGAGTGAATCTGTAATATGTAACGTACTAATTTGCATGTAATGTGAGTCTGTGGTGTACGATTCTAATGCGTGAGCTAGTGTAATATATGAGTTTGTGAAATGTGGGTTACATTATGTCACTGGAGTGGGAGGTGATACGAGTCACCACAATACAAGGCGTTACAATATGAGTCACTACAATGAGAGGAGTTGTAATGTGTCATACAGTACAATACAAGGGGTATTGAGACAAAATACACCATGACTCTAAAATTTACGTTTAATGCGTAAATTTTGAGTCGTGGTGATAAGTCCGTACACTGTGTGTTGATGCAATATTTTGATTTGTTATACGATTATAAGTGAAACGAAATTTGTCGCAAGGCATCGGCCAGAGTACAGTAGGCATCCTTCAGTCTAAAGACTGGAGTTGCGCCCTGACAGGGCGCAAAGCCTGGGTAGGTAGATATGGAGGAGCTGTTACCCATGCAGTAGGTCCCCCCTCTCCACGTTGCTGAAATTGTCCAATAGAAAGGCAAATTTATTTAAGCAGCCTTACTCGAATTTAATTTAAGCAGCCTTACTCGACCAGAGTAAGGCTGCTTAAATTAACAAGCCCAACCAATGACACGGCCGCCAGCGTCATTTTTTTGTAACGTAACATTGCAGTGCATCTCAATTGTGCTTCATTATAATGTGTGAGGGTTGCCACAATGCGATAGTTATTATATAGTAAGCATGATTACATGTCCCAAGTGACAACAACACAAATACACCAGCTGGCCAAAGTAAAGCTGTATTTCGTTCACGTTCTTTTATGGGATTTTAAAAGAGGAAACTTCTTCCTATTTTCTGCTTGGCGGCTTGGTATTGGGCGGTGGAGAACCGAGAGGCGAGAATGGTATCGTGTCTGGGAGTAATGTCGGCCGTAAGGGTACGATGAGCTATTCCTTACCCCTCCCACGGGACTTACTGTGCAATCTAGTATGTGCAGGCAGAAGGGAGGAGGGGGCGTATAACTCCTGGAGGGTGGGGAGAGCTCCATGAGGGTAGGGGGGGGGGACGACCAGGGGGGTGCTGGTAAAAATGGAGGCTGTTGCCATGAGTTACTGGTGAAGTGGAAAACTGCTAAGGGGGCGTTGGTGAAGGGGAAAGGGGGGGGGCAGCGGCTAGTGGTAATGGGGGGTAACCAGTGGCCAATGAAACGCTGATAAAGGTGGGGCAAATAACAGAAAGGTAGGCGTACAGTAAAGGGGCGGGCAGCGGCCAAAGGGTGCACTGGTAAGGGGACAGGCAGTGGCCAAAGAGGCACTGGTAGGGGGGCAGGCATCGTCCAAGGAGGGGGCGGACGGCGACCTGGATGTCTTAAGAGTTTGGGGAGGTGGTATTTGCGTAGTGACAATACTGATTAAACCAAGAGGCACGAATTAATATTAATAAAGCGATCTTGGCTTTATTTCTGCGAAATTTGTAATGATGTACAGTATAGGGTTAGTGTAGTTCATTTATTGTGCATCCCATACCCATCCTGTGAGTGGTAGTGGCAAAAGTTACAAAGGTACATAATGGTCTAGGAGCTGAACCCTAAGCAAGTTACTACACTGATGAGCTAGTTACATAACATGTTTGGATACGCGTCCTATGTGCGGTGCTGTAGGTAAAGATAGGTGTTCGTATAGGCCAGATTCTGCACTACAAGCATTTATATAAGTAGATAATGAGTGGTGCGAGTCTTATCATGTTAACCTTTTAGTGCTTGGATAAGTTCAACAAGGATACGCTCTGAACTGGAATACTATTGCAGTACAATAAATATATTCATTTTAAAGAGGAGTGAATGATGGATCAATTCACTGTATTTAGAAAACGATGCCAGCGAATGATGTGGCGTCCTATTTACAGAAAAATAAGTTTTCAAATATAATTATGCTGACACGATTAATCTACCTTATGCTTGATCAACACCAGTTGTTTTAAATGTCAGTCGATGTAGCTGAGCACGAGATAGATTTGAATTCTTTCAAGACTGATGACATTGTTATTTCCGTGAAGAAATTGAAAAATGATTAAGTGAAATTCTTTAAGCTTCGAGAGATTTACCTATTTGGTCGATCTACAATTACGGTTGATATAGTTGTGAAGATACAGTACTAATAGACAATTTCTCTCTCAATGCCATATAGAATCTCTTAATCTTCCGATGTTCACTATTCAATTACCGTACTTTGGTTGCAATATTTTTGTATTTATTATTTGAGCTTTGAAGCTATGCGAGTTGTGAGATTATGTGAATTTTAAGTCTGATTTCATTGACCATGCAGTTTTGAGACCATGTGCGCCAAGCATTGGCAGTGTTGATATTGTTGTGTTTTGAAACTGTGCTGTAAAACTGGATTGTGAGACTGAGCTTTATAAGATTTAAAAGTGTGTTGAAAAAAAAAAAGTTCATACCATACAACCCATTCCTTGGGATCATATCATATTTTAAGAAACTCACATGTTCACATTAATATACGAGTCTCATTGTTTCTGGCTTAATAATTCCAGAAGAAATGTGCTTTAGGCATTGGTAAAGCATATTTCGGAGATGTGAGCAAACTGTCCCAGAGCAAACAGCAGAGATAGCACCACTTCATAAAGGAGGAAATAAGGCAGAGGCAAAAAATTACAGACCGATAGCACTAACATCGCACATCATAAAAATTTTTGAGAGAGTGCTAAGAAGTAAGATCACAAAATACATGGAATCACAGCATCTCCATAACCCCAGACAACATGGTTTCAGAACAGGGCGCTCTTGCCTGTCGCAGTTGCTGGACAGGCAAGAGCCTGTCCAGCTCTAATGATATGGCATTAGATGCTATGAAAGACAAACAAAACGCCGATGTAATTTACACAGATTTCGCAAAAGCTTTTGATAAATGTGACCATGGTGTTATTGCACATAAAATGCGTTCAAAAGGAATTACCGGAAAAATAGGCAGATGGATCTACAATTTCCTGACCAACAGAACCCAATGTGTAAGAGTCAACAAAATAAAATCCAGCCCATCAACCGTGAAGAGCTCAGTCCCCCAGTGTACTGTGCTTGCTCCAGTACTTTTTCTCATCCTCATATCAGACATAGACAAGAACACAACCTATAGCACTGTATCATCCTTTGCAGATGACACTAGGATCTTCATGAGAGTAGGCAACATAGAAGACACAGCAAACCTCCAGTCAGATGTAGATCAGGTCTTTCTATGGGCTACAGAAAATAATATGGCGTTTAACGAAGATAAGTTCCAGCTCATGCCCTATGGAAAAAATGAAAATATAAAAACGGAAACCACGTACAAAACTCAGGCAAATCATAACATAGAACGAAAAGGCAACGTAAAGGATCTGGGTGTACTCATGTCGGAAGACCTTACCTTTAAAGAACACAATAAAGTAGCCGTAACAACTGCAAGAAAAATGACAGGTTGGATAACAAGAACTTTGCACACTAGAGATGCTATACCGATGATGATACTTTTCAAAACGCTTGTGCTCTCTAGAATGGAGTACTGCACAATGACAGCCCCTTTCAAAGCTGGAGAAATTGCTGACCTGGAGAGCGTGCAGAGATCCTTTACTGCTAGAATCCACTCAATAAAACATCTAAACTATTGGGACCGACTAAAGAGCCTAAAACTGTACTCCCTTGAGCGCAGGCGGGAGAGGTACATAATAATTTACACGTGGAAAATATTAGAGGGGCTGGTCCCAAACCTGCACACAGAAATAACATCACATGAGACCAGAAGATATGGCAGGATGTGCAGAATACCCCCGTTGAAAAGCAGAGGTGCAACAGGTACTCAGAGAGAATTCTATCAACATCAGAGGCCCGAGACTGTTCAACACGCTTCCACTACACATAAGAGGCATAACTGGCCGACCCCTCACAGTGTTCAAGAGAGAACTGGATAAGCACCTCCAAAGGATACCTGATCAACCAGGCGGTGACTCATACGTCAGGCTGTGAGCAGCCGCGTCCAACAGCCTGGTTGATCAGTCCAGCAACCAGGAGGCCTGGTCGACGACCGGGCCGCGGGGACGCTAAGCCCCGGAAGCACCTCAAGGTAACCTCAAGGAGCTACTAAACAATGCTCTAGGTCAAGGGGCATTTAATGCCACTTAACCTGAGGGGCTTACCATGTTGTTACCTTGTGTTATTTTGGGGGGGTCAACATCATCGCTGCCTAGTTGCAGACCAGACCTCATGGGTTGGTGGTCAGGTCAATCACTAACCAACAACCAGCAGAGCTTGTTGTTGTCCCCTCTCTTATCCTTTCCTCCCTCTTCCACACCATTACCCTCCCCCCTTCTATCTTTTGCTTTCTCCCAGAAAATGTAATACTGTATTATTAATAGGTGGTAAACTGCTAAAATACTCAATAGGAAACAAATCTACAATTTCAGACTTCATGAATATTTCTTAGTGATGGTACTGAGGCAAACCCTGACTGACTTATGATACTCCCATACCACCCATATATATTATCTTGAAAAGTTGAGTGAGGCTAGGTATACTAGGTTGAGTTATCTTAGGTATACACAGCAATGTGCTGCTACTCTATTCTGAATGAAAGATTACACAGTGTAGATAAAAAACTAGCTGTAAGTTCATCTAATATTCTCATCTCACAGGATGGTTAGTCATACATGAAATGTAAGGCTGTAATGTAAGGCTAAAATGTAAGGTTTTATTTGCCTCCGCTAGCAAAATCTGGGTACAGCACAATGATATCTTCCAATTTTCCTGAGTGTATGAAGTAATTACAGAGCTTAGAGTACCTCATACAAACACAATTCTTCTCTTCACAGCTGCTGCCACGCTGGGATTGGACGCGTATTTACTATTCCGACTGCTTCATCACCAATCCATATTACGTTAGCCGCTCCTTGACTGAGGATGACTGTAATGTAAGCTAATGTTTCAGGAGTTTGTGGATTTATTGTTATTATTTCTTCAGCTGTAGAGATATTTGTAATCTCTATACTGTATTTTGTAATCTTTGAAAATTTTTATGCTAGCCCCCCCCCCCAAGCTCACTGGAGCTTAGGCACTTGTTCCACAGACTGTTCCAGTCATACCAGGTCCCTGAAACTTATGTAGCCTACCAAAAACCAGGATCAGAATTTGGTTCTCTCAAAGCAGCAAGGAGAGCATAGGGATCAAAGATTGACCCAAAACCAAGAAGACCATCCCAGAAAGTCATTGTCAAGACAAAACAAACCACGACTCTTTAAAGAAATTAAATTAGTAAAATTAGGCAAAAAATAGTTGGCAACTAGCAAAAAACTGTGCCCATCTCTCCCAACCACTACCAGGCTGCAGCTTTCCTTACTTGTAAGTCTTGATTGCATCTTAATGTAATAGTAACATTATTAATGTGAAAAGTATTTTACATGATTAAAATGGATGTATGTTAATTACAGTATATTCTGTAGTACTGTACAGTATTTCTTATGAGCTTTTTGTGTAAAATTGTTGCAGATTTCTGCTATTAGAGGTGTAAAAATGAATATCAATTCTTATTTGCTACATTGGTGAAACATTACAATATTGTATACAGTACCTTAGTAAATATGAAGATTTTTAATCTTGTGATTAAAGATACAGTACTTATCTTTACTGTCCTTTACAGGTGTGTGAATCATTGGATAAGGTGGACCGTCTGACAAATGTCTCTTCACAAGTGGTGTCTGAAGATTACCTAAAGAATGATATACCCTTCATTGTTACAGATGCCATGGATGACTGGCCAGTAATGAACACTGAACAGTTCTGGTTTGATAATATTACAGAGGTCAGTGCCATCTTGAATGTTGATTATGCCATTTAATGCACTGTGTCTCCTAGTATTGCATTTATCTATGAAAATTATTAAAAATCTGATTGAAGCCATATTAGAAGAGTTACCCTTAATTTTTCTACTCTGGCTGAACTTCATTGATAACATCTTTAATTTCAGCATATCCTATGATGGACAACTTAAAAGAGAATCTGACTAAAGAGATTTCACAATACAGTAATTGCAAACATCTCAGATCCAGCCCCTTAAAGCCAATTTTTTATTGCAATGGTGTAAATGATCCAGGCTGATCTATTTCCCTGTGTCCAAAATTTTGATTCAACATTTTTTATGACATCTTGGGGACTTGTTCCAATAAATAATTTAGAAGTTATGGCTTCATAATAATTTTCTGAATAATGATTCTTGCATTTCCACTGACCTAAACTCAAGTCTTCCATTGAATGATAAAAAAGCACATATGACTGCCAGGAAGTTACTAATGATCCTGATTTTAAAGTGGCCCCCTGCCCCCCTCCCAACCCTCTGAAATCTGTTCATTTTCCAACACATTACAAATTTAGAGGGAGATCCAGTGATTAAATTTAGTTTGTTGTTTAGAGGAATTCATAAGGAGTTCTGGATTTTGGTGGCACTACTGTACATGTTCTTAAGAAAGTAAATGGTGTTTACTCTTCATGTATGGTGATACATTCTCTTAAAAGGGATGTCTTATGGTTTTATTTTATCTTTAATATTTATTTCTCTTTATAATAATAATATATCCTCAATGTACATTACAGATGTTTTGCTGGTAATAACCACTAATAATGACTCTTTCATAAATGGTGGCAGATGTACTTGAGTGAGGAGCTTCGTACTATTTACCCTTGTGAATTGACATCAAACCTTCGCCTTCGTCCTGATGACTTAAGAAGTTTTTTGAAAAAAATTCATAATCCAGATATACATCGCTGGTATGGCCACTGGTAAGTTTCTGCCTGTTAAGAGACTGATATACATTATATCTCAGCAAGTAGTGCTTAAAATATGAAATAGAGTATAAAAAACAGTAAAAAATCCCAGCTCAGGGACCTTGAGCTGGACCTTGCACTTCACAAACACAATTAAGTGAGCACATTGCATTAGATGTCCATGTGAAGGGTGCCAACTTCTAGCTTCAATTCCAAACTGTTCATGTCCAGAATGTCATAATTTATGGACAAGTTAATGCAGAACAACATTACCACAGCAAGATAATCTCTGAGCAGCTCTGTTAATGTTTTAGGAAGTATAGTACATTAAGTTCCTTACATTCTCCTCCTGTTTGCATTGTATCTTTTTCTGCCTACTATAATGCCTACTTTCTTATATATTATTTGTATATATTGTCTTTGGTATTTTTTCTACTTCAAAAAGTCTCTTAATATTCAGTGTTCGTGTAAGCTTATTGGCAATCTATTTTATATAAAAATTACATGTCTCCATCTATAAAGCATGGTACAAATTTAACAATTTATACAATATCTTGCATTTCTATAAGGCTTTTATTTTATTGTAATTTTAATAGGGAAAACTGTAATAAAAAGGCTGCGAAGGCCCTGCGGCAGATATATCGCCGTCCATACTTCATTCCGCACATGGTTGATCTGTCTGACTCCAACTGGGTCATTATATCATCAGATTTTAGAGGCAAAGTATATAAAGAAGTGAGTAACCTACCGGTATATGTTTTTCATTGTTGAGCTTTCAGCAACTTATTCTTGAATGCTACAAGAACTATTCCCAACAATAAAAATTTTAATGCATAACATAGTAATTTACTTTTTATAAAACAAATAACACTCTTCTTCTCCATTAGATCGACTTCCAAACTGAGTTACTATGGGTAGCTCAAGTTCGGGGCTGGAGTCGTATAAGGCTAGTGCCTCGGGAACCATGCGACCACTTTTGTCCCGAGTTACTTGAAACTATTACTGAAAGCCAAATGAGTAAGTTCTGTAATTTGTTTTGTGGTAATGCATATCAGATTGTTAGCATTAAAATTTAGCAAACCTGCTTATTTTGAAGGGGATGATATTTCTGCCTAATTTTTTTTTTTGCATTTGAATTCCATGTAATTTGCCAGCAAATTGCTGTTGTGAGGTGAATGCTCTAAATTCAGAAAATTCAGAAGCAGAATTTTAGAAGATTATATTGAGCTGTGGAAAGCGCTCTCTCCTTGCAAGAGACCTGACATGTCATATTAACAAAAGATTTAAATAATTCATTTATGTAAATTCACTACAGTACTGTACTTAATATTAGATGTAAATTAATACAAAATCTAAAGCTAAACAAGAGTCTAAACATTAGTGCAAAATGATTTATTCTATTCAGGTTTAATTCATGGGTGATGAGCATTGGTTTAATAAGTGAGAATGTTTCTATACCTACAGTACTTGAGGGAAATATTACTATTTTGTTACAATATCGGCAAACATACAGTAGTTTGGTTATTTAGGGTTCTTTGAGAAGTGAAAACAGTTGGGAAACATGGTTCCATACACCAAATTGGTACCCGAGAGTTAGGCAACTGTTGTTGGTTATATTCTGGGCAAGGTCAGTTGTTGACTTGGGAAATCTTGACAGTGGGAAATGATATCATGCAAATTCACTACATATCATAGGGTAGGTATGGCTTTGACTATTTTCAACTTGATAAAAGGTTGTGCAACATTTTATTGTATTAGGGAGGCTGTTCCACAATTTAGAACCATTTATTTACTTGGCATATTTCTTTGGTCGAGTCAGACTTGAGGGACATTGAAAAGATATTGACTATTTTGTTTTACGGAGTTCCATTGGCTACCAAGAGTGATGTTAGAATTGGTTAAATTTGTACATAGAATGGCTTTATAGTTAGTAAAGATTTTGTTGGAGAAGAAATATTATGGTTGAAATATTTGTAAGTACAGTACATACGTACTGCACAGTAGTTCTGCCTATACTATATCCAGCTACATATCAAGAAATTGTATCATTTATATTTAAAATTGTACTGTATTATAATTGTGGATTATATTGATAAGAGCTTTGGTTGTGCAACAATTAGCTATGATAACTGCAAATATATCAGTCTCTATCCACTCGAATTGAGATGGCAGGTACAGCTCACTATACTGTCATAGACACAAGTTGAGTGCAATTAACTTGATCAAGTTTTGTAGAGGTGTTTAGGCCCAAAACCTAATATGACAGGTAATACTATGGTTGCTAGGTGGGGAACCAAACTAGACAGTTAATTTTAAGTTTGTAGTAACATATTGTATAGCACAAAAACATTTCAAAGTACTGTAGTCTGGTTACGACCAATATGTACACAATTTTAGATTAAAAATCACTCTTGCTCTTTTTATTCCATAACAGTATGATAAATTTTCCTGAGCAACATTATTTAATAATGATAAGTGTTACAACTTTAATAAGGCCTAATCTTTAAATAAGATATAATTTTTATTTTTTCAGTTGTGGTTACAAATTTACTATGGAAATTTGAATACATCCCCGGAGAGCTGACAGACAACTTGGCTATTGCTGTTGGTGGTTTCTGGACATAAAGTACCTAATAACGACAGTCATGGTAAACAGAATTGAAGCTGTGAGAGTGCTGCTGGTCTGTATATCTTTGTAACAGTTTATGGACCATGTAAAGAAGAAGAAAAAAGAATTTTACATACAAATTTAGAGCAAGACTTTCAGAGCACAGAAATTCAGTTAAAGAAAAAAAGGCTAGTAAACAGATAAAGCCACATATCACTTGTTATTCACTATGTGCTGTATATTGGCAAGTCAAATGTCTCAAATATGAAAATAATATAGGAAAAGGGAGCAAATTATGCATTATATCAAATTGCTTTTGCTGAATTAGCAGCTTCAGCAGATAAACTTACATCAAAGATGTTGTTAATGCCATATACATTTGGAAAAGTATATTTAATTAGATATTCATTATAATTCCTAAATATCTCAAGTCAAGAATTTACAAATAACATTATTGTACTCAAGTCTTGCAATACCCAAATTCTGTACAGTATATCCATGACAAAGTTTATATAAAAAATACAGTAATAGTTTTGAATTATATTGTAATTATAAATAAAAAGCAAAGCTGTACAGTGTTTTTTTTTTAATTTACAATATTAATCCAGTACATATCAAGCCTGTATGTAGAATTTCACACACAGAGTGCCTGCCTGAGAGGATGCAAGTCACATTGTACAAAAGACAGTTTGTCAATGAACTTTAAAACCTATGTAACCTTACCTTACCTAACCCAAACCAACCTAACCAGATCCCACCAAGCCTAACCTAAGCTTATAGTCTAAACTAACATATATTGTTAAGTTTTAACCAAAAACAGGATTTGTTGAACTGTATTTTGTACAATTTAACTATATACCCCACCTGGGAGGGTGTGGGATGGATGTCTCCTATCTACAGGGGCAAATCGAGAGACTTCAATGTGCATTAAATTTTTTTATAGTACAGTGGTGCCTCAAATAATGAATTTAATCCGTTCCGGCACCGAGCTCGTCATGTGAAACGCTTGTCTTGCGAAACAACAACAACACTGTCGTCGGAGGCGTCTGAGAACCAGTGGGAACACTAAAGTGTTACCTCTCTATTATAACTTGAAATTTCTCTTGTTATTCTTTCACATTTAAATGTCGGTAGTCTGCTAGGCATTTGGTACACCTATCCAATTCTTGAGCCTGTCATCATATCATTGAACTCATCAGACTTAAGGCATGACAATCTTCCTTAACCTATGTTTTGAATCTTATACTCTGTCTTAAATATCCTCCTTGTGTCCATTTCCACTACTTTGAAGGATATGCATATCAGGAAAACTGGTCTACATTTATTTTTTCACCTGCCTATCCTACGTTTTTTGTATCATTGTGCTGTATTTCCTACTTTTCAGCTGTATTGTATTAATTTACATTCTTTATCAATACTGTAGTGACACTCAGGATTCAGCCACTTCCTTCAGAATCCACAAAGATCCAGGAGCTGCAGCTCTTGGCCATAAAACTTTTAGCTATTTGTTGTTTGGTGCCATGTGGCTCCCTGACACTTTTCATACTTTTTCACACCTACATTTGAAGCTGTGAATAATATAATCTAGTACCTCCTCCTCTAATTTATTTCTCTCGTTTACCAAAAAATACTCATGTCCCACGTACTCCTCAGTGTTTCCAGTTTCCATCCATTTATTTCACGACCCATGTTAAACATTCTATTCTTGTTCACTTTGTTATCTCCAATAATTTTGTATGTTGTGATCAGGTTTATCATAATTTTTCTAGATAAGGATTCAGATGTCTTAATCTATCATCTCATCCCAAGTCTCTTAGCTTTTTGTGAACCATTTCTGAACTGGTTTGTGAAAACACCAGTGTACAGTAATGTGCTATATACAGGGTAACTTCCATACTAGCATTTGATGATAATTTTTCAATTAAATTTGATTCAAAATTCTATAGTTTTGCACCCAAAATATGAATATATTCAATAAATATATCAACAATGTCACACATCTGCAACCAATTCCTTACAAAATTGCAACATTCTATGGTGTAAGCTTCCTGACATCAAACCAAAAGGCGACCAGTTTAAATTGTCACGTAGAATGCAAAGAGATACATTCAAATGAAATAAAATCCAAGTGTAGTGAAAAGCTCTATATCCCAGGGGACAGTCCTTTCACCACTCTCTTTCTCATTCTTATATCAGATATAGACAATGATACCAGTTACAGCTTTATCATCATTTGCAGATGATACAAAAATTATCCTGAAAATTTTCTCTGCTGAAAAATTACATGCCAATAATAATAATAAGTCTTCGAGTGAGCAATGGAGAATAACGCAATGCTCAAGTGCCTCATGTTGCTTTCTCCTTTCACAATGCTGCTGCTTTATCTGTACCACTATTATTCTTATAGAAATTGTTTTTGCAGCTAATACAAGCTGCAAAGCTACAAGCTGACTCTTATTTACTTTTTACTTTGTTAATTGTTGTTAGCTAAGTTATTTGAAAAGTAGATATTTTTTTTAATAAGGCTAAACAAAAAAAGTTTATAAAATTTTAATTTATTTCAAGCTATAAGACAGATCTAATACATATTGGATTTAGCAGGTGATATAAACAGGGATTACCTATGAACAGCTGTAACAAAGAACGTGTCACCTATCATTAGGAAACATTGTTTCCCCTTATACTAAATGTGAATGTTAAAGTATATAATCAAAATTTCCATATTTTTTGTAAAAGGCTTCAATTTACATATTTAACTTTGATAGATGGCTTCATTGAACATTTTTTAATACAGTTTGCTATATTGTAGTTGTTATTTTTGAAAGAAATATTAACACATTAATTAATATGTATTAACGAAGTTTAGATTGCTCTTTATAAAATGAACTTTCTAAGTTTCCTGTACTATATTTGTTAAGGATTCCATAGGAAACCAAGTACTATACCGTTTGTACACGGTTAAAAAGTCTAGTGTGGAAATTCAGAGTAATTGTAACTTAAACTTCAGTACCAGTGGCATAGTGGGAACACACTCACCCGGTGTTTCACAAGCGACTTGGCGTGGATTAGTATCCTGGCCAAGGAGGATTGACTAGGTGCCAATCCTTAACTATAGTCTCTGTTAACCCCAGCAGTGAATGGGTACCTGGTTGTTAAACGATTTGGCGCATCTTATTTCAGGGAAAATTAGGATTAAGGACCTGCCCGAAATGCTATACGTACTAGAGGCTTTACAAGAATTTAAGCACTCTTGTACTGTATATATAAATAAAAAAAAATCATAATCCCATTACAACTGTTCACAGTCAACATTTAGTGTGCATAAACTATGTCGCACTAACACAGTGACAGTTCCTCCAAGTGGCACAATAACTTTCATATTCCCATCCATCACAGAATAATGTGCATATTGTATAATGACTGTAGCCTGGTATTAAACTCAAGCATACAGTAGTCTACACTGTACTGTATATGTAAATTAGCATCACATAAAATTAGATACTGTACTGAATGATATCGAACATGGTGTAATGCTAGTGAGACATTTGTATCCATTATTACAAGTTTAATTCTTAATAAATGGACTGAAATGCTTTTTAATTTAATTTTTTTTTTTTTAATAAGTGCCATGTATCATTTTATGCTGTATGTAATGTACCTCCCAAATAATTTTCAGGAAAACACTATTTGTAGCATGGCAATCTTGAAAAAGATAAGCTTCATATTAGTATGTATTTTCATCTTAATTAAAAAGAGGTGCAGCATTTACATAGCATGCATTATTCAACTAGATAGTTGGATATCTTATGTTTAGTTCTGCTTTTGACAGTGGAAAATGGAATGACTGATGATAGCTCATGTTGGAAGCACTAAATTACTCTTCATCACAGGACAAACATTGAGAGCAGTGTAGGATGGTTGAGCAGCAACAGCTGCGGCAGACTGGTGGTGGTGGTGGGAGACATACTCAACAGTGGCATAAGAATTTCTGGTTGAATTAAAGTTTCATATTTGTAAATGTAAAAAAAATAGCTATACATTTTTCTGGTGCTCATTAAACACACGAAAGAATCTTCACCGAGATTAAGTTAAGACTATAAAAAGCACATCTAAAAACTGTGAATAATTACCATAATGTATACTTGACTAAGAACAATTTCTAAAATTTATATTCGACTCTTAATTCTGTATTAAATTTTATCAACATTTTTACTATAATTTCTTATGAATTTTTTGCACCTGAGAAAAATATTCATACCATCATAGGCAAAAGAAATAAACGTTTACAAATCTTAAATTATATGTAAACGTTGTCCCATATACTGTACTTTATCAGAATAATATTTACAAATTTAAAATAGCCAATATGTACATTCCAATGACTTTGTATCTATTAAAATCTTAAGATTTCTAAAAATCTTATTCTATAAGACCAATAAAATGTATTATTCCAGATTTAGAGTTGAAATTTCGCTCGGGAATTCTGGAGACACCACTATATCACATCCATTGAAATACATATGTCTGTTGCGCATTTCAATCTTCATTGATAATACCCATCAAAAACAGGTAAAACACACCTATGGCTCAGTTCTCATAGAAGTAAATAGATACTGTACTTAGGAGTTAGGCAAATGTTGTGGGTTGCATCTTTGTGAAGGTCAGTTAGTATCCAAGAGAGTCCTCAGCAAGTAATAGATTTGCTATTCCCAACAATGGAAAATGAATTGAGTAAATTAATAATCAGTTCTGATACGAACCCAGGTCAAAGCTCACTCGAATCTCAGGGCGAATGCTTTACCACTACACCACGGGGACTAGTGGATCATCAATATTGATGGTTTGGCAAAGCTTAAATGTTGCTTATACTTGACGGAACTAATTGTATGATCTGAGGATTCTTATCCGTTTCCAGGTTGGAAACAAAACGGGAGACTGACCCGAAAACACAATAGCTAAACCGTGTAGTGTTAAAGCACTCACTTGACGCTTCAAGAGTGCTTTGCCCTGGGTTCCTATCCTGGACGGGGAGGATTGACTGGGCGCCAATCCTTAACTGTAGCCTCTGTTCACCAAGAAGCGAGTTGTTAAACGATTTGGCGGGTCGTACTCGGGGAAAAATTAGGATTAACATTATGATTTTAACTCACTCACACACATCCTGGGAATGTGTGTGTGAAAATTAGGATTAGGACTTGCCTGAAATGCTATGCGTGCTAGTGACTGTAAAAGAATGTAAGAACTCTTGTATATAATTAAGGACCTGCATGGACCTGAATGGGTACCTGGCTAGTAGCTTGACAAGAATGTAAGAACTCTTGTATATATAAATAAAATAAAAAAAAAAATAATGTAAAACCGGCAAAAACTCAACTGCCTAGCGACGAGGCGACTCCTGAAGACACACGGCAGAGGCGTCCCCCGAGGCAGCGCAGAGATTAGACAGTCGCACAACGTCAAGGCTGAACTGGGAATCCTCTGGGTGAATGATGGTGTCGGTGGGTTAGAGGCAGTTACAGCACGGATTCGTGTCGCGTTGAAGGCATCAACTGATCGTTTATATTTTTGTTGCAATGTTTACGTTTTCTATATTTGGTTGTCCAATTGACTTTAATTGAATGAACAGGTTAAATGTGTTGCATGTACTCACCTAGTTGTGATTGTGGGGGTTGAGCTTTGGCTCCTTGGTCCCGCCTTCTATGTGTACATACGTACGCACACATGCACACCACAACGCGCACACATACAATGTGTGTATTAGAGAAATATTGGAAAGCAGATTGGGAATCAGTACATTTTTTTAACTAGACAACCGATGGTTAGAAATCCCCGTGGATTTCCCCATGGCACAGTGGTAAACCACTCTCCTGGCCTGATTAATTAGCTGGATACTCAATCTGTAGTACTTACTGCTTTTGCTAAACCCATGGCAGGCTATCATTCATTAAGTCAAGCGTCGATGGCTTTGCCTGCACGCACGCACCCACACACAAAGACACGAAACTTTAAGCAGTTCGTATTTCTTATATTTTTTGTCATTTCTATTAATATTTTAATATGGAGTATTTCACATTGTCCTATTGTTCTTGTTCTTCCTCTGGTTCTGGTTCGTGCTCATGTTCTTGTTCTGGTTCATGTTCTTGTTCTGGCTCTGGCTCTTCTTCCTCCTCGTAGTCGTCTTCCTCCCTCTCATCCTCATCAGCAATGGCTTCCTGGTACTGCTGGTACTCTGACACCAAGTCGTTCATGTTGGCCTCAGCCTCTGTGAACTCCATTTCATCCATTCCTTCTCCTGTGTACCTGAAGAACCACCAGGAGAGATTTTTGTAAGCACTGCATAGTAAGTATACCCGTTCTGTACAGAGACAGAGTTATTGAATTATAAACAACATAAGAGGTGTGTTAGACTGCGTGTAGACACTGGATTATAGACACGTCCCATAAGGGTACATCTACATCTCATACAAATTATAAGAGCAAACACTGAAATTACATATGAGAATTTTCGGAAATGGTACTAGTCATAATTTTATAACCATCAATAAATACAAAGTGCGCCAAACAATACTTTAATATGTTTTTAATATAATCAAATGCATGCGTGTAATATATATATTTCACGGAAGTTTATTTGCAATTTATTACTGTTATCAGGACCTCTCTCAAACGCACAAAATTATAAAGTGCATCTGATTTTAACATCGAAAATGCCGAGATATTCTCTGAATACAACTTCATAATAAAATAATTTGTTAGCAGATGGCAGGAAGCAATGTATAAACAAATTCCTTCAATATCTTACCAGTGAAGGAAGGCCTTCCGCCGGAACATTGCCGAAAACTGGTCGCCGATACGGACAAACAACTCCTGGATGGCTGTCGTGTTCCCTATGAACGTCCCCGACATTTTGAAGCCTATGATTGGTAAATCACAATGTATATATGATAATGTCTTTTTAACATGGCAGAGTTAGATAAACATAAGTATGACTTCATATTAATTATATAAATCTAATATAAATGATGAAAGTAACAAATAGGAAAGGTGAGAAACTGATATAATTAACACAAATTGCAAGTACAAAGATGGAAAATAATTAATTTGCTCCTATGAATGTTACGAATTCTGCCGTACACCTAAACTAACGCTCACTTGATCAGTATGAGGTTCACAACAAACTACTAATCACAGAATGAGCATAGTACTGGTGCACAATAAACTAGCTACCGCTAGCGGCATAAATCATTATAATTACTGCCCAATTGCAACATGATCAATGCCCTCAGCACAGTGGGGCAACAACCACAGCCCAAGAACAACCTGATCAATGCCCTCTTAAGCATACCTTTGTACTTTTGTAGGCTCAGTTTTGTGCTTCACAATAAGGTGAAGATTTCCATAAGCCGGTGCTGATTATTTTAGTATTGATCTTACACATGACGTTTAGATTGTCTTGAGTATTATATATCATGGTGGCCTAGGAGTGACAGAATAATTATGAATTAAATGTTTCTATTTGTCAGTGAACAACTGTGGGTCGTAGCTTAAAGTGGTCTCTGGTGAAAGGCAGAACTTACCCCGGGGAGGTATATCACACACTGCCGTCTTCACGTTGTTGGGGATCCACTCCACAAAGAAGGAACTGTTCTTGTTCTTCACGTTGAGCATCTGTTCGTCCACCTCTCTCATCGACATACGGCCCCGGAACACAGCCGCCACGGTCAGGTACCTGCACAATGGCTGCCTCGAATGATGTTTACCCAAATTTACCCAAGGGCTACTAACACTAGTGGCCTCGAGGATGACAGGAAGCCGGTGGCTTGTCGAAGGTTCCCCACCCCTATTTGCCTCGTTTGTAATGCTATATTGTTAATGCTTATTAATATCCATATATACCTGTATCTGGGAATCGAAGTAGAATTTACATTATATATATATATATATATATATATATATATATATATATATATATATATATATATATATATATATATATATATATATCTTTGAATACTGATACGATTTATTCCTGTATCTGTGACTCTAGGTACATTTTATGAATGGTTTCCCGTATTTAAACCCATTCTTAGGATACTCTCAAGAAGACATTTGATATATGTTCGAATTCAGCTTTCATGACTTCACATTCAATTGACATACGTCTACAAAAAGTTCGCAACTCAATAATAAATGCAAACGCGCTTAAATCTCTTCAAGCCATCGCTCAAGGTGTGGTTTAATATTCAAAACCCGAGTGCCAGTAATCTTAGGCTTCCATAGTTTAGACTCTTGAGCCAACATACACCCACAGTGTGAGGCACTTGGGCCAGTATGTAGACACACACACACACACACACACACACACACACACACACACACACACACACACACACACACACACACACACACACACACACACACACACACACGGAGGGAGACATAAGGTACCTGCCGTTGCGGGGGTCACAGGCGCACATCATGTTCTTGGCATCAAACATCTGGAGAGTGAGGTCTGGGACGGACACGTTGCGGAAGGACTGGTTGCTGCGGGAGGTGAGGGGAGCGAACCCTGGCATGAAGAAATGAAGGCGGGGGAAGGGAACCATGTTGACAGCCAGCTTCCTCAGGTCGGCGTTCAACTGGCCGGGAAATCTGTGAGAATGTCACCTTATGTTCATGATAATACACCAATGATACTACATGTCCAGTCGAAGTCTACTGAACAAAAAACATGAAAAATGGAGACACCGATGTGCTTCCAAGCCAGCCTCTCACACTACATAAGCGGACAAAATAAGTATTATGTGTTTGAAATATAATCGTTAGAAATTAACGTTCTCCTGGACTAACGGAATCGGTTTCGTAAGGTCATCAGGGTAGTCGTCTGATGTCATCAGACTTCTGTACGTACTGGAAAATCTCAGAGATTGAACGCTTGAACGATTAAATTTGCGAGAACGGGTTGCCCTGAGAAAGGACTGTCCAGATATTGAATTTAATTATATTGAAATACTTGATTCATAAATGTTTGTTTTGTACATTTATCGTTTAGTTCATTTACACAGATTTACAGTAAATTATTTAGCTAAGAGAAAGCATACTAATAACATATGTAATATCTATAATTATAAACTGTATACTCAAGAATTATATTTAGATTTAGAAGCTACATTTATCAAGGATTTTAAAATCATTACAGTTGCCAAATTCAAAATCTGAAACTTTCCATAACATCTTATAGAAATCGTTACAATAATGGATGAACTAAACAGGTGTACATCAGTCTAAATCAAACTGCATTTTTGACTTAGAGTAACTTTCAGCTTATTTATAATAATAATGTATAACAATATATAAATATTAATTTTAAAAGATAATAATATAAAATATTCGCTATACTGGTAAGAACATATTTCTTGGAATTGGTTGTTCCTACAAATGAAGGCAGAGTTTTGAGAGACATATTAGAGAAATTAAGGACAAAACAAGTTAAGCAAGTACTAGCAGGGAGCAGGGTGAGGGCAAGAGGTAGGGGTCAGGTAGGGCACAGTGCCAATGAGACCTAGGTAACCCATCATTGTTGTCAAATCCCTTCTGCTCCAGATAACTTGGTCTAATAGGTGAGAAACCAACAGCCACCGCAATAGCCTGGAATTTCCTGTTTTAACAATCGAGGTGGGGTCCCTCGATTGTTTCAAGCGCGGGTTGGACATGTATATGAGTGGGATTGGGGGGTTATAGATAGGAGCTGCCTCGTATGGGCCAATAGGCCTTCTGCAGTTGCCTTTGTTCTTATGTAACAAGTCTGGGTCTGTTTTAATCTGACACCTGTATATACGGGCAGCACAAAACGAGTTATATAGCAATGACTATCCTCAGGTTGGGCTGCTGTTACCTGTGGGGAATAGCTGCAGGTAACGACTCTCACTATCCTGAACTCTCTAGTGTAAACTCTGTGAAACAAGAACTGGGTCATACTTTATAAATACTGTTTGAGAGAGTATTGAACATTATACCATTAGACCTCGTCGACCTGCTGGCATGAGATACCTGGAACTCTACAACTGCGATATTCATTTTATGTGCGCAAAGATACCTCATAATTTACCTGAGTCATAATCTCTCTAGTGGCCTCGACGAGGACAGGAAGTAGACGGTCACCCCCATTGTTCCTAAGAACTTTTTCCAACCGGATTTTGAACCGTCTTGGCACTTACGGCATCGGCGGGTAGGCGTTT
The DNA here is from genome assembly GCF_040958095.1 of Procambarus clarkii. NCBI lineage: Eukaryota > Metazoa > Arthropoda > Malacostraca > Decapoda > Cambaridae > Procambarus > Procambarus clarkii. The sequence goes on from NC_091232.1 coordinate 9,081,542, forward strand.
CCATGGGGTTTATTACCCTATGGGTGAAAACGCAGCTCCTGTTTTTTATTCTACACTATAGCTTGTTGAGCTTGCAGCTGTTGCCTCTTGTATGCGTTACATTAGGATAGGTCGTTAGGTTAAGTACATTCTTGCGGAGCCGCTAATACGCATGAGGCGGGAATGGATGTGCTCGAGTGGGGGGTGTTGAGGAGGGGGTAGAGGTGCTAGGGGGTGCAAGAAGGAGGGCACAAGTAGGGGGTACCTTAAGCAGGTGGTGACGCCGGACATGGTCAGGGAGACGAGGTGGTTAAGGTCACCGTAGGTTGGGGTAGCCAGCTTGAGCGTGCGGAAGCAGATGTCGTAGAGTGCCTCATTGTCGATGCAGAAGGTCTCGTCCGTGTTCTCGACCAGCTGGTGCAGCGAGAGGGTCGCGTTGTACGGCTCCACCACAGTGTCTGACACCTGCACCACCACACTGGTTACTGCCATTATCTTGTATCTTCAACACTTATTGCAACCCTTACAACTTCCGCACTTGTCACCTCCCTACACCCCCCTCCACTAGTCATTCCTCCTACACACCACACACCAACACTTGTCACTCCAATATATTCTCCACTACTTCTTATCAACCAATTATCCACGTATCACGATACTCAACATCACACCAACACGGGAATTTATGAAATTTGTGGAAGATATTGTAAAATCTATAATAAAAGCTGTAACAAACTAGGCTGTTGTAAGAATTATCCAGAGTGGTTTATCGACAAAAGAGAATGGGAAGCTGAGCCCGCATGGTGACCTGACCCCCAGGGGAATTCGCGGTGGAAATAACCGACGCTTTGTTCATAGCTGCGTATAATGAATCATCCTATAGTATTCAGTAATTTAGAGAAAATTAGCCTTTATTCATTTTGCATTAAAATTGTATTGTATAATAGTACTGGATACAATATCAAGAGTATTCTAATTATTGAGTTTAAGTCACCATCAGTGACGTCATGAATCAGATCTAACTTTTAAGGCGGAGTGACCGGCGGTCATAGGTCAGTAGGGTTGACAGGTCTACTATTTCTCAAAGTTTTAATAACCATTTTTGTGATCGGGAACAGCTCTGCCGTTAGATGTTTGTGTAATTTAATTCAGTAAAATAATTCAACCAGTCTGGATCAATTAAGTACAACAGAGTTTAATTGTTATAACTTAACCTTGCTAAAGTAACTGGGTAAGCGATGCGGACCAATACAATGTTCTAGTCTGGGGTAGACCAGACAAGGAAGAGATCAGTGTGAATACGGGAGCAGCTGGGAGAGGTCAAACATCTTACCTCTCCCCAAGACCAGCCAACATCTAGAGCTGGTCGCCCAAGGTATAGTTGCTATGGTTATGTATAGAAATAGTCTCATTTGCCACTCAGGTCAAGTAGGGAGTGTTAAAGTGATAGGGAGTGAACATTTTTAGATTTTGTTTTAGTTTTCTTTTAATAAATTAAATTTGTTAATAATTTGCATTTTTATTGTCTCCATTTGGTTATGTGTATACTTGTCCTGGTCACGTGGTCCACACGAGGCAGAGTTGTATTGGGCGCCGATTCTAACATCGAATCGGAATTATCATTACCGTGTAATTTATTCCACACTCAAGGTCATCGTTTATAGTGGGGATCAAGCCCCAAGGTTGATTAATTAGCGTGATCGATCCAGACCTCGATCATTGCTCTTGTGTTACTGGTCTGGTGGTGGCAGCATAGAGGCGACTCTAGGGTTTGCTCAGAGCCTAGGTCACGCCATACTGGGTGTAGAATCCTAAGTCGGTCAATCGTCTTAGGACCACGTGGCGTGGAGTTGGCTTTGGTAAAAGTTTTGGAGTCCCTTGGTAGAGAATAAAAAGTAAGAATACGGGTAGAGGGAGTAGAAGGTAGATAAGTAGAGTGTGGAAACCTAACCAGTTACAAAGCGATAAGATATATAGAAATGTAGATGAAAAAGTGTGAATAATTGAGCGGTCTTTTAGACATCAAGTTAACCAATGACAGACTGTGGAAGGCTCCAACACCACCAAAGGGTATCCTGGTCTTGTGGCAGGGCGGAGGACAGCTGAGCACCCCAAACAAATTACGAAAGTGACGAGGTGTTGGTCTAGGCACTCAAGAAAATGTTTCAGAAGGTGAATGAAAAAGAACCAGAGTGAAAACGGCATCAGTATTGTAATTGAGTCACCTCAGAGAAGGTAAATAAACACCTAGAGGAAATAGACTTAACATATATAGTAGAGTGAGATCAGGTATCACTATGGCTGCTGAAGGAGGCTATGGGGTACTTTGTTCTACGCTAACTAAGATTTTCAATAAACCACTCGAGACTGGAGAACTCCCAGAAATCTAGAACAAAACAAAAGCAGTTAAAACGTTTTAGAAACGAAACATACAGGAATTTTAAAAACTCAAAATGTCCCTGAGACCGCTCCCCACAGTAGGCTAGTGAATAAGACGTAAAAAACTGGGATAACTGAACTGAGTATGAAAGTATCTGATGAACAGGAAATAAAAGGGTCAAACTCAAGAGAAGAGGTGCTGGCTTACTGTCCTAGTCTATGTGAGTGATCTTCCCGAGGGAATGTAAAGCCGAGAAAGACTGTGAAGTGTTGCAGGAAGACAGTAACAAACAGTAGGAGTTAGATTTCAAATGACAAATGAGTTAGATTTCAGTCCTGACAAGGGTAAGGTAATGAAGCTGGCAAAGGATGGAAGAAGATCAAAAGGAATGTATACTATACGCGGCAGGCAAATGCAGGAGTCAGAACAACGCTTCATACACCATACACAAGCACTTCTCCCCCCCCCCAAATATACCAAAAGAAACTCCCCGTCACAGCAGTAATTATAATGCGTGTTTCGTGTAAATTAATGTTTCTTTGTCGATTTAACCTCACAGGAAGATTAATGTCTTACTGCATGTTATTAAGCAACACTTATTTATAATTAAATATAATGTTTTTCAGAGTTGAGAGTATTTTATAATAATGCATTATTATGGCAACAGTTCCTTACGTCCTTGGAGATAATGCAGGCATGCTAACCACCATCCAACTAACCTGGCATAAGAAGCTGCAGTATTTAACAAGCTTGACAGGGGGGACGTACTGGGCAGTAGGTGTACCTGGAACTGGACAAATCTGACAAGGGACTTACCTGGAAGAGAGCAATCCTGGCAAGGAACTGGGCCGGAACAAGCCAGGAATGAGATTGAATATAAGAGAGAATATACCTGGCAGGGGCGCTTGGCTCACCGCTCCTGTGCCAGGTAAGTCCACTATGGGCTCACCTCAGAGAAGTCACCTCAGATAAGGAGCCCGTGCTACTTGCCCCGCTCCTGTTCCAGGTGAGTTATTGGCTCACCATAGCCCGTGCTACTTGGAACTTGTTCCGAGTAGCTGAATCTATAACAACAACAACAACTGGCAGGGGACGTATTTGGCAGGTGGCGTGGGACTGCAGGGAGTTCGCCTGACAGGAGACGTACCTTGGGGCTGGGCACGACGGAGAAGGTGTTCATGATGCGGTCGGGGAATTCCTCGCGGACCTTGGAGACGAGGAGAGTGCCCATGCCGGACCCTGTCCCTCCACCTAACGAGTGGACCAGCTGGAATCCCTGCAAGACACACACATTACGACACCTACAACACCCAAGCTCACATTAGTTCACATAAAACACGCACACGCATATTAGAACACCTGCAACTCACGTTAATACACCTGGGCTGCAAACGGTTAATATATCCGTTACATGCACGAACATACAGTAATCAACGCATGTTATTATGTTTGCATTGCACAAATATACAGTACTTTGCTTCTCGGAAAGACAGACATAAACACTAACAGTCGCTCAGGCTAGCGCGTGGTGGCGTCCAATGATCAACATCGTCTAGGACAAGAGATCTAGCGAGTGAGGAAGGCAAGGAAGATAAGACAGCAGACAAGGAGAGTTCACAATGAGAAGTGCAAAAAACATAAACAAAAACTCTAGAGGTGTGAGACTTGTATACTGTATCACAATAATTAAAGGAATTACTGTTGCCATTGTTTCTACACACACATACACATACACATACAACCCTCCCCTTCCCTACACATATATATAAACCCCTGACATACTTGTGTAAAGGAGGAAATGTATATGTTTATCTCTCAGAATGTTCGGTAATACGTTTATTGCTTGTGATGTGTGTCTATGTATGTATTAACACGATGTACTGAACGGGGTGAGAATAGCTTGAGCTACCTCATCCTTTTGTGTGTATTTTACCTCAATAAACTTATTTCAATTTCAATCCCCTGACACACACACACACACGGGGACACGTCATATATATATCAGTGCCCAAAAAGCGCTGATCGAGCACTTGTACCCTATTGCTAGACCTCAGACATAAACTCCATCAAACCATCAATCCATCCACATGTCTAAACATACAAACCTGGAGACACTACCGTATGGGCCATCTGTGGGAATAGTGCCTCACAGTACACTGTACCTGGACAACACAAAAAATGGTTTGCCTCGGGCACGTACCTGAAGACAGTCGCAGTTTTCAGACTCCTTCCTGATGCTGTCGAGGACGGAGTCAACGAGCTCTGCGCCTTCCGTGTAGTGACCCTTGGCCCAGTTATTGCCTGCGCCACTCTGGCCTGCCCGCCAACACACAAATGTTTTTTGTTTACCATTCCATACTCACGCATAGAGTTCATATAGCAATTAAAGCCTATAGAAACCGCGAAACTATAACCGTTCACAAATGATTGGGATGAAGTGATGTTAAATTACGGGTTCCGAACTCTCGTTGATGAAGGAACTGTGCACAAATACAGAGGGAAGAATGCAAATGCAGCGGCTGCTTACCGAAGACGAAGTTATCAGGCTTGAAGAGTCCTCCATAAGGGGAGGACCTGACGGCATCCATGGTGCCGGGCTCCAGGTCCACCAGCACCGACCGAGGTACGAAGCGACCACCTGCGGATCCAACACAAGACCTCCGTGAATATTTCATATCTGTGCTGCACATTATACAAAACAAGTCACATTATACAAAGCAATTCTAATGTGAGGATGTTGAGTTTGCTTCCCCTTGTCGTTGTTATTGTCTCTCACTGACTCTTGGGAGGCTGAGTTAGACATACCTTCTGGAGACGTGATGAGTCAGACTGACCTGAGGCCTCGTTGTGGTAGACATTGATTCGCTCCAGCTGTATGTCGTGGGTGCCGTTGTAGAGGCCCGTGGGCTCTATCCCGTGCTCATCGCTGATCACCTCCCAGAACTGTCAATCATACGACGGTGTTAACACGAGGCGGCGATACACACGTCGAACACTTTATGTAGGGCAGACGTAACTCTGTGTATCTATGTATTTATGTCTGTAGGTTAGGTTAGCATTTTAAAAGCACTACAATCACCTTCTGTGGTTGATTGTTCAACAAATCCCTGAACTATATGTTTAACAGATCTCTCATCCTGTCCATGGAGGACAGAAGAAAATGTATATATTGTGGTTAGCATTGTAAATGTGTGGCCACGTCTGTGGTAGAAAATAATAATAATAAAAGACTAGTCCCTATATAGTGTTATTAACCTGTACTGGAAACATTTACCTTATCTCCCAGAAAGCTCGCAAGGAAGATAAGAAGGCAAGGAAGTTCGCTTGCGCTGTTTTTTGACATTGATGAGATATCGACGGCATCATTATTATCATCTCCAACTGCTGATAACCAAGCCGGTGATGATGCTTATTTGGTAAAGTTAACACTCACATACTCCAATAAACATTAACCTTACAGAGCACTAAGTCAAGTTTCTTTAGTGAAATACAATTATAGGAGTTTGCTATGACAGAAGGGATAACTCAGATGATGAACAAAGAAAGAGTAAGTTTAGATGAATAAACTAAGAACATAGGAAACTATAAGAAAACCCTATTATTTGATCAACTAAAAAACAAATTCAGTTTATGGAGTGCCAGCCAGAGAATGTTTTAAATTTATTTCGTCTTTTGTCATTATATATATATATATATATATATATATATATATATATATATATATATATATATATATATATATATATATATATATATATAAAGTGATGGAAGCTAAAATTCCGGACTTTTGGAGAATTTTTATAATTCTTCCCTGACGAAAATGTTGACACATGAATTCAGGACATGTTTTGGAAAATACGGACGTAAGGCCACCCTAAACAATAAGGATGAGTGAACATAAAATCAATTAGCTGTAAAGACATGATATCAAGATCACTATCATAAAGATAGTGTCAAAAAATGGAATAGGAATGCTGTCTACTGAGACAACGATGTGTATTGAAGGTTACTGTGATATATCAAAGATGGCGTCTGCTGCATAACGCCCATGTCAACTGCCTCTTGGTTTGGGACAGAGTCTCATCCCGACACTGTACAGGCAGCTAAATAATGCAACGCAGAAGGTTTAATTAAGTTATTAACATATTCTCTACGCACATAAAGTCATTTAGACCCGGCGACGTTTCGGTCCGTCCTGGACCATTCTCAAGTCGATTGTGCCTTCACGTCATCGTCCCTTCATTTTCTAGTGTGTGGTCTGGTCAACATACTTCAGCCACGTTATTGTGACTCATCGCCTGCATAATCCTGCAGAGGCTGTGACGACTGCCTGGCCCACTCACCAGCATCACACCGTGTAAATGTCAACACTGGTGCCTCGTCCGTACAACTGCCCGGTGCAGTCCCCATCAAACCAACCAAATTGGAAATCAATAGTATTTATCAAAGTCGGAATTTATATGCAAACGAAGTGTATGAAATGGCCGTCACTTGTGAGAAATGTATGACGGCCATTTCAACAATTGAGGAAACATCTGTGTAAGCCCATACGTGACTCGCCCTCACCTCCTGACCCCAACACGAAATCAATTATGATAAATAATTCACCCAGCATGGCAACGGTAAGTTTTAGCGCCGGGATTTCTTGCGCGCGCGTGTGCTTACCTTGCTGTTTCTAGGGGAAATATGATCTAGTTGTCGAGCCCAGCCTTATAACTACGCACGTGATGCATCTATGTTTTCCTACCTTTCAGCACAGTCATACTTGTTCTTAAAACTGTGATTGGTGGTTGGTCTATTTTGGTGGTGGTGAATGGTGGTTACCCCATATTTTTCCAGTCTAGTCCGTTTGTTACTCACTGCATACGACTTCTTCCCTAAATTTAGTTGGCTCATCTCTGTTTACAAGTGGGCCTGTGTCCCCTCACTCTGTTATCCATCATTTTGGAAAACGACTATCTCTATTAATTTTGCATATTTTACGTTGTTATCATATCTCCTCGTTTACTTCTTCTGTCGCCTGTAATCATAACTTATATATCATATGTCTGGTACTTATCGCGTGGCACATCTCTGGACCTTCTAAACTGTCTCCCTTTACATTACCAGGTGTGTGTTCCCTGCTGGAGCTGCGTGTTGTGTGAATGGTCTAACATGTGTCATGTGTTGAAGCAGACGCTTGTGTGTTGTAGCAGCTTCCTGTGCAGCCCATCATCCTAACGTTTCAGAACGTCAAGGAAACTGTAAATTTAAAGTGTCCTTTCCTAACCTACCAGAGGGACCCAAAACAGAAAACGGGACAGTACGTCACGTTCGCGAGCCATTTCCATTTGTTTAGTACAAAAGTTTTTGGCCTTTGGCATACGAGCGAAAAGCGACGTTTTTTGTGGGAGGACAAGTTGTCTGTGTGTTATAGCAGCTATAGCCCCCCCTCGGTATGTGTTATCGTACGTCTGCAGGTGTGGAGTGGACGTTGCAGTGTCAAGATATTGATCAGCCTCAAGCATGTCCCTCTGGAGGAATAATCATCATTCCATATTGCTCACTCAGACACGGACTCCTCGAGTGGTCATTCCCTCGCAAGCAAGACTGGCGCCTTAGTGTTACACACACTAAGGGTACACGCACGCATGATCACAGGGATGACATGGCAGAGATAGATGAGAGGTTCGTCAGGATAAACGAAGGGATGAGGAAGTATGAGTCATAGTCACGTGATGGAAGCTCTTATTGAAGTGCGAGAGTTGGGAATAAGTTGAGTTAAAATCAGGTGTAAATTAGACGCAACACAGAAGAGCCAAGAGTCGTTGACTTAGTGGCCAACGCCAGAAAAGGTGGAGTTCAAGAATTTTATTCAAGTACAGTTCGATAGGCACATGTACAGTGTTATTAAACACGTTCATCATATTTATGTTTTGGTAAGAATATTTAGGTACTGAGGATGAATCTTAAGGTCCTCTTCGACCCCCAGCCAGGGGTATCATCATACTTAACAACACATCAGTTTACGTGGAGCGTAACTTAAACTAGGAGTCACAATGCTTCCAGAAGCTCAGGAGTCACTCATTGGCTGCTACTTGTGATGTAACTGGCTCCACCTACGTCTCATGAATGTGGGTGGAACTAGTATGGTGTTCTCGTTCCCAATATCACTTAGATGATACACGTTCTATGAGAGTGGTTGTGTAGGATACTGACATTAGCGACGTCGGTGGTACAGGCGGCTGGAGACGCCGCACCCAATAACCTTCATCTTGCTACAGTGGCTGTTCATGCACGTGAATAAAGTGTTATTACCCACGGTATTGTGGATTGGATTTTATACAGTGGCTTGTTGCCGTGTCGTCTAAAAAAAGCATATAAACAGCATCTGTCTGTGTGAAAATAAAGGCAGCTGGATAAAGCAAAGACACTTAACAAGATGAGCGATTACTGAGGTTTCGCTTAAGTCTCACAATGGTACACACCTCAGGCTTATTGTTAGAGCGGAGGTTGGGTGAGGTAGGAGAGGTGTTGAGAGGGGTGGAGGGAAAAGGTGGGCCCAGAGATTAATGTTTTTAACGCAGGTATTCATTCATACATTTTGAGAGAAAGTTTCTGAGGACGCGGCACGATGCTGATAACTTCCTGATGATATTCAATGGTATTTTGCGTCTGTATCACCACTGCTTCTAGATATCTATTAGTCTGGCCCGACTTATATAATAACTACTAGCTTGGCTTTTTTTTTACATCTTTATCGCGATGAATGACGCCTGCTGTGTTTGGGCTACGAGTTGGGCTACCATTTTCATCACCACCACCACCACCACCACTACGACTACCATCATCACCACCACCACACTCACTACTACCTGTACTTTGTCTCAGCAGTACAAAGACAAAGAGCCTGGTAAAGAGTACCAGGCGTGTCCTACTTGTCAAGGTACACACAGGAGAGAGCTGGAAACGTTAATGAGTCGAAGAAATGTAAGGAAATACTCGCACCCTGTACGGGTGTTCAACAAATAGAATGCACTAAAAGAAGTTGTGGAAGCCACCTCCGTACACAACTTTAGGACCAGATTCGACGAAGATTTCAAACGTAAGGATAGTTAACTTACAATAGATAAACCAAGTACAGTAAGCAGGAAATTCTAGACCTTACGTCCCCGTAGTGAGTAACGTGTGTGTTCCAATAGTTCCCACCTTAATCTTCAAAGTTCTTTTATCTCGGATTTTCACCTTTATATTTTGGACATTTTCTTGTATTTCATTCACGACACATTTCTACAACACTATAAAAACAGTTCTGAATGTCTTATCCCAGTTTGCAATCTTCAGAGTACAGTACAGCTGTACACTCTGTACCTGGTACAGTACAGCTGAACACTGTACCTAGTACAGTACAGACCGCTTGTTCTGACCTTGGATGATAAAAGTTGGTGGGGTACATTAGTATTGATCCCCCTAACTAGTGCTTATGGAAGGGTCCCTGGTGGACGGAACTGTAATGAGGTAATTGGTCGTGATGATAGTTCTCAAAGGTTTAGCCACAGTGTTCCAACGCACTGTGAGAGAGAGCGAGAGAGAGAGAGAGAGAGAGAGAGAGAGAGAGAGAGAGAGAGAGAGAGAGAGAGAGAGAGAGAGAGAGAGAGAGAGAGAGAGAGAGAGAGAGAACGAGAGAGAGAGAGAGAGAGAGAGAGAGAGAGAGAGAGAGAGAGAGAGAGAGAGAGAGAGAGAGAGAGAGAGAGAGAGAGAGAGAGAGAACGAGAGAGAGAGAGAGAGAGAGAGAGAGAGAGAGAGAGAGAGAGAGAGAGAGAGAGAGAGAGAGAGAGAGAGAGAGAGAGAGAGAGAGAGAGAACGAGAGAGAGAGAGAGAGAGAGAGAGAGAGAGAGAGAGAGAGAGAGAGAGAGAGAGAGAGAGAGAGAGAGAGAGAGAGAGAGAGAGAGAGAGAGAGAGAACGAGAGAGAGAGAGAGAGAGAGAGAGAGAGAGAGAGAGAGAGAGAGAGAGAGAGAGAACGAGAGAGAGAGAGAGAGAGAGAGAGAGAGAGAGAGAGAGAGAGAGAGAGAGAGAGAGAGAGAGAGAGAGAGAGAGCGAGAGGAGAGAAAGGGGTGTCATTTAATTTTGGTTTCATCTTTCAATAACACTTTTCTCAACAATGTGCTTTAAATGGAAACAAGAAGCATATTAAGCAACAGTATGTAACAATCCGTTATCAGCTTTTACAATCCTGATGTTCTCAATAATTGACAAGGTGTTGACAGTGTCTGGATGTGTCAATCGATCAGGAAGAAAGTGACCTTCCCGCGTGACACCAGCTGTCCCGTGACCTAACATAAAAACCTAAGTGCAGGCGATGAGTCACAATAACGTGGCTGAAGTATGTTGACCAGACCACACACTAGAAAGTGAAGGGACGAAGACGTTTCGGTCCATCCTGGACCATTCTCAAGTCGATTCTCAAGTCACAATCGACTTGAGAATGGTCCAGGACGGACCGAAACGTCGTCGTCCCTTCACTTTCTAGTGTGTGGTCTGGTCAACATAAAAACCTAAGTATTGGGGATCACCTCAGTCTATACTCAGGAAGTCCTATACTCAGGAAGACTATTCAATTTCTTCATGGAGCCTGTTAAGGCGTTTACGACGAAATAAGTAATGATACATTTCTTATTCCCCCCAATGTATAATTCCCTAACTAGATGGTCTGATTGCTCGTGTTAACAGCTTCGTTGATTTACACTCAAGAGATAACACGAGGACCAGCATGAATATTAAATAGCGTAAAAAATTCTTTTTAAAAAGTTAGATCAATTCTTGCTCTGTAATTATCAGGGACGAATAAGAGAAATACGAACACTTGTAATCAACAATGCAAGAACAGCGAAAGTTGAAATTTAGCTGTGCAACATTTTGACGCTTTCTTCCAAGGTCAGTGATGCTGGAAGGTACTGAAGGTCAAGTTTAGCGGCACCCATACGAGGGTCGAACTGACAGTAAGTTTACAACCAAATAATATTTGAAAGTTTTAATTCCCGGTGATACAAGTGAATGAAATATTATCATAGACGATACTGTTGTTTGTAGTTTATATAATCTAAGGTTAATATTCCCATTTCAGTTTAGTGTTTTTTCTACAACACTGTCAGCAGCTACGAGGGATGACACCACGAGGTTTTGTGTACGAAATGTGACAGTAATAGCACAATGTTTTTTTGAAAAACAGGGAATTTATGCATCATTTTACCGAAGATAAAATATGAATGATGTGTCATAAACTGCTCAGTGTAACATGGTGTCGTCACGCCTCATGGTAACACCATGGCTACTCTGACGCACTTTGAAACCTTAAGAATAAAACTGTGTGGATGAACGTCTGGCCATGACACATCTGTATGATAATGTTGGGTCTTTACTTCTATGTTGCTAAAGGTAATGTGCTTATAGTTATAACGTGTGGTGAGAAGAGATGTTTTTAAATCCAGGTTTGGTGGCTGTAAAGAAAGCTAATAACCGACTCAGAACATGAAGTAAAGTGACATTTTGTGAGAGTATTTCAAGACTTACTTATGCGCCAAATCTTTTGTGTTATTTAGATAATCTTGTTAATACATTCGCCTTGATCAACAGTCATAACTTATATTATTTTACCTATTTTGTAAAGTAAATTAATTTAGTGTTAGTCTGTAAGCTTAGGTAATTATCTTGAAAAAGTTCAGTCATTATGACCATATAACATTTAGAAGGAATATGAGAACAAGATGCTGGGACGGAGGGAAGGAACGGTGCCCAACCATTTGTACCACTAGGAATCGAACGCCGACCCTGCAAGAACCGAGGCTGTAGTTGGACAAACCAGTACAAGTGGATGACAGGCAACGAGAATACTCTTCAATACTCAGCACAGTACGCAAATGATACCCGGTAATCGAAAAAAGAGATGCAGTCCACCGACAATCTAAACTAATATTCAAACAGAAACTCATTACAGATTACCCAAGCAGAGTGAGATGCTAAAATAGCCGGGGAGGTTTACTCTCCACCTCTTAAACTGTTCCTTATCCATGTCTGCCAGCTCTCCATCTCTCATTAAACGTGTAATCATACTAGAAAAAAAAACAAATTAAGAGCAGATCATCTACACTTTTCTAGAATCGTTGAGAATAACGACGGATTATTGGCACTGTGTCGATTACCAGTAACTGAGTGACCGGGATTCCAGTCATGTAACCTTTACTGTGTGTATTGACTCTCCCAGGGAGGCCAGGGCGCCAAGAATGCTGTGACGACATTACCACGCCTACGAGTGCTATGCCACACCCACCACTGCTATGCCACGCCCACTACTCCTATGCCATGCCCACTACTGCTACACCACGCCCACCTCTGATCTACTATGCAGAGCAACGTTACCGGAGGGGGCTGTGTTACCAGAGGGGGCTGTGTTACCGGAGGGGGCTGTGTTACCAGAGGGGGGGCTGTGTTACTAGCAGGGCCTGTATTAAGGAACCTTGACCCTCCATTCAGCGGCAACATCATTTACCCAAAATGTAGTGTAGGTAATAGGCCAGACACGCACACATGGAAGACGGGAAGGAGGAGGAGGAAGAGGAGGAGGAGTAGGAGGAGGAGGAGGAGGAGGAGGAAGAGGCGGAAGAGTGTTCCGTGCCTGACGACAAAGGGGACTATGATCACTTAGTCTCTACATCATTATGCTAACATGCAAATTTCTGGACAAAAATAATCTGTAAAAGTAATGGAACTTCTCGTGACACTGAATTTTGAAACAGTGGGACAACACAGATTCCCGAAAGGAAATCTCCACCCGACAAACATGAGCGAGTTCCATAACGTAGTCGCCAGAATGCCACAATGCACCAAGATGAAGAATGGATAAACTGCAGCTTCTTAGACTCTTGGAAAGTTTATAATACAGTTCTCACGCCATTTTTCAAGCCCACCCCCATCAACCACCCTCGCCCACCGCACAATCCAATTGATTTCCACATTCATATATCACGTTGGTGGGATTTATTTTGTGTATTTGAAGTGAGGCATATCCTCACTTTAAATTGGTGAGCTCCCTTACCTATACCAAAGTGCGTGGGCGGGGGTGAGGTGGGGGGCGTTATATGTAAAACTTGAACTGGCTTCAGTAGTAGGTGTGCATAGGAGGCTAACCATAGCCCGTGCTTCTTGCCCCGCTCCTGTGCCAGGTAAGTTACGGGCTCACTATAGTCCCCGTGCTACTTGGAACTTGTTCCGAGTAGCTGAATCTATAACAACTTCAGTAGTGGCCTCCAGACGTCCTGGGGACTGTGGCATCCCAGGTTGTATAACCTATAGCATGTCGTGGTATAGAGGGTAAGGTGCGCGGCGGCGAGTACCCAGACCGCTGGTTTGAGTCACCTCATTGTTCCAACTGATTTTCTCAGTGATGTATCACGTCAGTGGGATTTGTTTGTGTGCAAGTTGTTTGTTGTTTACTGCTAGTCGGCAGCTGTTTCTCTCATGCCTCCTCCTTCCTTCCTCGTGGCTCTGGCAGTTGCTGCATAAGTATGTTCCTCTGGAACACATAAGATTTTGTATTTCAATCGATGAAGTCGAAATATATATAATACTCACTAGGTATAATTAGATTTTCAGCAGAACAAAATGACAAACGTTTGAATGTAGTCTCGTGAGTCTGGAGTCCGCGTGGAGTCCTACAAATGTTTTTTTCTTTTAAGATAATGATGTCCCTTGACAACTCTCCATCTGATCAACATTGAGTCTGAGCTTCTCTCTGTCAGGGATGGGGCTGGTCACGTGACGGGAGCGGCTGGCGTTACTGGGGCTTGTTATTGACGAAAACTAAAGAAAATCAATTGAGTGGAATAAGTGGGTCGGTAGAGACCAGCAAAGATGGCGCGGCGGTGACGCCCTCTACTGTAACTACACTCTGTCCCGTCACCCTCTGTAACCCGCCAGTTACCCCCTGTAGCCTTCAGCGGCTACGACCACTTAGAGGTTTACAGCGTAAAATGTTATCGAACACTTCTGAGATATTCGTGTACAGCACGACAACAGGGAGACTAATTCGTGTCTGTACACTGTTTTTAGAAAGGAACAAGAAAAATTAACTTTCCATAACTCAATGTTAGAAAGGAAGAGCTCAGGAGTGGTGGTGTGGGGACATATGGCTTTGCAAGCATATTTAACTGAGTATACACACGTATGTGTTAAGGATACAAGGAAATGTTTCTTCTGAGTACGAGTAGTGAGGAAATGGAGTATGCTGGAGGAGGAGGCAGTGGTGGCTCGCTCATCAAATGGAAGAAAAGCAAAGTAAAAGTCATTGCACCAGGCAACCGACAATTAAAAACTAAGACCCAAGAGCTCGAATACAGTTCCTGCCAAAACGACTGGGTACATACACATAGTAGTAACTGACCAGCTTACAGATCAATACGACCAACAGGTCCGCCACACCCCGCTACAATTACTGACCTGCCACGTGCTCCCTACTGATGGTGGCAATGTTTTCCTGTAATTTTGAGGCGGAACGTGCAGGGGTCGCGGGGCGGTCCCCGAGCACCACAGTGTGGAGAGGGGAGGTATGCGCCACTGGGTAGTGAGGGGAGGTATGCGCCACTGGGTGGTGAGGGGAGGTATGCGCCACTGGGTGGTGAGGGGAGGTATGCACCACTGGGTGGTGAGGGGAGGTATGCGCCACTGGGTGGTGAAGGGAGGTATGCGCCACTGGGTGGTGAGGGAAGGTATGCACCACTGGGTAGTGAGGGGAGGTATGCGCCACTGGGTGGTGAGGGAAGGTATGCGCCACTGGGTAGTGAGGGGAGGTATGCGCCACTGGGTGGTGAGGGGAGGTATGCGCCACTGGGTGGTGAGGGGAGGTATGCGCCACTAGGTGGTGAGGGGAGGTATGCGCCACTGGGTGGTGAGGGGAGGTATGCGCCACTGGGTGGTGAATGGAGGTATGCGCCACTGGGTGGTGAGGGAAGGTATGCGCCACTGGGTAGTGAGGGGAGGTATGCGCCACTGGGTGGTGAGGGGAGGTATGCGCCACTGGGTGGTGAGGGGAGGTATGCGCCACTAGGTGGAGAGGGGAGGTATACGCCACTGGGTGGTGAGGGGAGGTATGCGCCACTGGGTAGTGAGGGGAGGTATGCGCCACTGGGTGGTGAGGGGAGGTATGCGCCACTGGGTAGTGAGGGGAGGTATGCGCCACTGGGTGGTGAGGGGAGGCATGCTCCACTGGGTGGTGAGGGAAGGTATGCTCCACTGGGTGGTGAGGGGAGGTATGCGCCACTGGGTGGTGAGGGGAGGCATGCTCCACTGGGTGGTGAGGGAAGGTATGCGCCACTGGGTGGTGAGGGGAGGTATGCGCCACTGGGTGGTGAGGGGAGGTATGCGCCACTGGGTGGTGAGGGGAGGTATGCGCCACTGGGTGGTGAGGGGAGGTATGCGCCACTGGGTGGTGAGGGGAGGTATGCGCCACTGGGTGGTGAGGGGAGGTATGCGCCACTGGGTGGTGAGGGGAGGTATGCGCCACTGGGTGGTGAGGGGAGGTATGCGCCACTGGGTGGTGAGGGGAGGTATGCGCCACTGGGTGGTGAGGGGAGGTATGCGCCACTGGGTGGTGAGGGGAGGTATGCGCCACTGGGTGGTGAGGGGAGGTATGCGCCACTGGGTGGTGAGGGGAGGTATGCGCCACTGGGTGGTGAGGGGAGGTATGCGCCACTGGGTGGTGAGGGGAGGTATGCGCCACTGGGTGGTGAGGGGAGGTATGCGCCACTGGGTGGTGAGGGAAGGTATGCGCCACTGGGTGATGAGTAGTTATATTATATTACTATTTTCAATAATTTCTCTATAGATAAATGTTATTTATGAAGCGGGGTTATCGTTACTATTGTTACTTTTACCAGAAATGCACCTAATAGAGCTTTATAATTTGGTTAAACAAAACACACACATACATACACTTGAACTTGGCGAGCTAATGACACTCGGCAGGAGGGAGCGAGGTCAAGACCCTACAGCCCAGACGCTTTTAATAATAGGCCCAAGGGAAGGCGAAGTGGTAGGCAGGAGCATGGGGTGGGGGGGGGGGGGGGGTGGAAGGGTGTTTGAAGCAAGTTACGAGAACTTGGTGGTTGAGAGACACGCCACCTAACCTGCAGTGTTATTACCACACACACACACACACGCACACGCACACGCACACGCACACGCACACGCACACGCACACGCACACGCACACGCACACGCACACGCACACGCACACGCACACACACACACACACACACACACACACACACACACGCACACACACACACACACACACACACACACACACACACACACACAGTCTGAGCCACAGAGACGTTAAAAAGAATTTTTTCAGTGTCAGAGTAGTTAATAATTGGAATGCACTAGGAAGTGATGTGGTGGAGACTGACTCCATACTCAGTTTCAAATGTACATATGATAGAGCCCAGTAGGGTCAGGAATCTGTACACCAGTTGATTGACGGTTGAGAGGCGGGACCAAAGAGACAAGGCTCAACCCCCGCAAGCTCAACTAGGTGAGTACAACTAGGTGAGTAGTACACACATACATACACAGTTGAGAGACGGGCCGAAAGAGCAGAACTCAACTCCCTCAAGCATAACTAAGTGAATACACACACAAACTGCCTGCTAGTTAGAAATTATTACCACTGATAAATCAGGCTGACGCGTGGTTCAAGCCGTCTTCCTGGTTTGAGAAGGGTTGGAAGATTCAGTACCTTCCTAGGTTAGTAAGAGCTTGGGTTGGGAGGCATATATACCTTGTACCTTCCTCAAGGTGCTTAGCTTTATTCATGCTCTCGTACTCCCTACGGTGCGCATTCACCTTCACCTTTTAAGCCCGCAACTATATGACGAGATCTGAGGGCGATATTCAGGAAAGTAGTTAACGTTGACTTAGAAGAGAGTTGGACTGATCAACGTAGCCGGTCAGACGTTGAGCGATAGGTCTGGCAGCTCAAGAAATACAACTTTTATTTGCGTGCATTACTACCAGTGAATGAGACAGACGCACCTTCCTGAACACACGAGATCCGATTGGGACTGACGACCAGAAGTTTAGTAAAGAACCCTGCCCTTGGGATACGTCATACCTTCACCCTGAAAACCATCCCTTCGGAATCACATACACACTCACTGGAATAGTCCCATGGTGAAAATCATTGCCTCAAAAATTTGAAAATGCATCTGGGGTGACCAATGGGTTCAAGATGTGCGTTCTTACATTGAACAAGCATTTTGGGTTCGTTCAAGGGAAGGCGCTGCATACTGTTTTTTTCGCTGTTTCTAATTCTGCTCTGGGAACTCTTATTGGTGCAGCCCTTCCTCTAGCCGCCCCTGTCTTTACCAAATACAGGCGTATTTTCAGCAGGTCATCGAGAGACCAATACAGCCTCAAGGTCTGACATATCGAGCACCAGAGGAAATGACACCTCAGTGGTAGAACGCTTTAATAGAGAAATATTATTGGTAACATTTCAGACAAAAGGCAAAATAATAGGCCAAAATGTTATTTGCTAAAAGAGCTACCGAGAGAGGACCTGCAGGCGGCAGTTAAGAATCTCCCCTGCAAGTGGTTCGTTAAGTGGAGTGTGGCGTGTTGCTCATCACGAGAGATCAATATCAACCGTTACAGTCAAGATTCCTGAGGACACGTAGTGGTCATTAGACCTCGGGTTGGTGACCCGACCATGCTTATTACATTTTGTTATTTACGTCCAAATTTACATATAACGGAGTGTACCATCTCACGGTGTGTGTGTACCATCTGACGGTGTGTGTGTACCATCTGACGGTGTGAGTGTACCATCTGACGGTGTGAGTGTACCATCTGACGGTGTGAGTGTACCATCTGACGGTGGGAGTGTACCGTTTTTCTCATGGAAGGAGTGGCTACTGGCATACAATAATATTTTTGTATCCGAGTATCGACAAAAAGGACACACAAGGAAGTCAGGACATTCAACAAGGATATGCACGACTATAAGAGGGACAATGCAATGTGGACAATAAGGAGCAGGGCGGCGCTCCATTAAGTGTCCGTGAGTTAATCATGTATGGCCAATACGCAACCTTGCCAAAGCCGTTTCCCACCGCCGGTTACGGTGATAGGGGAAGACCATGGGGACACACTACTCTTAAGAGCACGCAGTTTGTTACCAAGACCAGAAGACCAACAATCCTGCCAACAGGCAAGGATGGAGGAATGAATAACTGGGTAAAAGTCGGAATAAGGAATACCTTTACGGGATGGAGGCCATGAAATACCACCGTATGCTTCCTCTTCACTTCCCTGTGAGCGTCTTGTGTTACACATCGTCAAGTAGCTATATTGAATGCTATGTTCACTAATTTCTTCTCCATTTCTTTAATGTTAAGCATGCTATTTTTGTACATAAAACTTTTATTAAATTAATTTGTTTCATCCTCTTCCTGATTTCATCCTCCATATCTGGTTCTCTTGATATTGTTTACTTAACTTTCCAGTCATAGAAATTTATATATACATACTGTGTATAATCATAATTTTATCTTTAAGATAAGCTTTGAGTCTTTGCCTCTGATTACCCATAGCATTCTATTATTTGCTGTTGAATGTGTGTTGTTGTGTACCTAGTTCTTCCCTCCATCTGTTCATTCTATCCTTGAGGAAATTCCTTGCAATTTTCCTGGTCCATGTGTTAACGTTACTATATGATGTTGTTACACATCAGGTAAAGGGTCCCGGTTACCTTCGGTGTAGGTTCCACGGGCGAGTGATGCCTGTACTTAGTCGTCGTCCTGTTTATCTGTTGAAATTAAGAGTTCTTCTGCTGGCCAGCCCTCCCTAGTGATTGCCTGATCTGTGAGGTTGTTTGTTTTCGTAGTCCAAGGCCATCGCAGCCAGGCTGATCCAGTAACTTTAGAAACTCGTCCAGTTCTGGAGAGCTTCCACTGTTGTTCCTGCGACATTCCTTATGTTGCGACTCCACGTCGGGAACGCCTAGTGTACTTTGTCCACTGTTTCACTTTATTATTTGATTTTCAAGTGTTTACCTTCCCAGTGACTCAGTCGTCAGACAAATTGATAATTTCTGCATTAATCACAGTACAGTAATTGATTATCACTAGTGTGTATGAACTGCTTGCTTCTGTGCGTGTATATATTCGTGTGAATAAAATGATAAATGAATTTACTGCGCGTGTGTGTGTAAAAGGCTCATGTATAATTTAAGCGAGTATTAAAGTATCGGTGAAACCTTATATGTACTTGTGTATAATGTCATACTAATACGGGTTTATCATTTGTCATGCGTGTATTAATTAGACACGAGTCGTGACTGTCGCACTACACTCCAGGTAAATCCCCCACTGCCGCATACCTTATCGTTGCCACCTCCGCCTAATTACTGGCCGAGCTGAGGCAATAAGGGCTACATAAAATATGAACACTGCTCAGGACAGTGACCGTGGTGCGGGAGTTGGTCGCCAGGGGTACCGGCCACCACTCGCACACACCCGCCCGCCGCCACTGACTCTTGAGTGCCGCCACCAGCCTGTCCGCAGGGAGGAAATACGCTCACGGGAATGGATTTAGATCGACTACATAATTAGTGCTATTATCTACTCTATCAGGTTAAGTTTAGGTTATATTAAGGTTACTTCATTACATTAAGGTTTGATTAAGTTTGTTTCATTATGCTTAGTTATGGTAATATGGTGAGTTATTGACGATAAAGTGAAATATGGAATTCGAAAACTATTTCAGTATACCCGAGAATTCCGTTTATAGAAAATCAAATTTTTCAAAGAAAAAGTTTTCAGCATGAACTTTTTTATATTTTAATCAACGATTTATAATACAATAAAGCTATAACTTGAGACTAATCTCTGTTTAGAATAAAGGTTAATTTCTCAGTTTAAATGTAGACTATTACTGGAACCGTAATATGCTTTCAGACCATCACAAATATCTAGATTCTAGATAACTATCCAGATGTTTTGAGGGAGGGGGGGGGGGAGGTGTGGAAAGGGTGACCTACTACCACTTACACACATCCGCCGCCACTAACTTCTGAGTGCCACAAGGGGGAGCGACCACCACTGGCACACACACACACACACACTCATCCCCACTGACATTTGAGCACTAGCAAGGGGACCGGTCACCACTTAGTGTAAGGCTTTGTAGTAAATTAATCTAATACTGAAATCATCGTATGATTGTGCTTGTTCCCTATGCTTCTGGTTTGCGAAAGACAAATTTATGTGGCTGAAAATGTATACATTCCAGCCCATCATAAAACAAAGGGCCGTCGGGTTCAAACTCCATTTGGTCATGTTCGAAGTAATGTACTGTAAACACTCCCTAGATCATCGTAACCAAAACATCTTACTTTACCCCAGCTAAAGTATGCACAAACCCACATATTAATTGTAAGTAAGGTTAATTTATGATAATTGTTTTATTATTATACTGTGTGGAAGATTCATCCTGTCTGTTGTCCCCTGTACTCATCAAATACTGAGTTGTAACAAACCTGTGTATGGCAGCATTTGATTTATAGCTTGGAGTTAATGGAAGGGTTAATGCATTTACCCCTTTCAATTTGTGGTTAGTAATGATATAATAATGTTACGCTGGCTGCTTCACGCAAATGGTACACACTGCCCATGAAGAATGCGATGGTAATGACTTTGTGTGTTCAGGAACGCTATAGGTTACTCCTTCGTCTTATAATTTGTCAGTTTATAAATAAATGGTATATTAAGAGGTTTAATTAAGCTATTGCACCGTAGTCTATATAAAGATCTATGTTCTTAACTCCGGACCTATCACAGTAACAACCAAGCGTAACTAGTTTTATTTTGGACGAGCCAACTTGATGACTTCACTGTTCTAATGCTTAGATGTGCTCAAGACTCATCATCTTAGCACAATGAAGGAGGAGACGTCCTTCTTCACTACCCTGGTCGTCTCATTAAGGAATAGCGAGGCCTAGTTGGTCTTCTCGTGTATTGAGAACTGATATATAGAGCTGAAATCCTGAGACTATGAGGACATAACCTTCATCCACCTCCCAATGTGGGAAGTTACTACATAAAATGTAATAATAAAATATTCTTACAGCTAAAAATATCTTGCATCCATAACTTATCTAGCATTCTACTAATTATTTATTGTTTTCGTATTAATATTTTACAGTGTCTATCTAAACAATTTATTGTATCTAATATGTGTAGACACGACTGAAGTTAACAAATGGTTGACACTGATTAACAGTTTAACAAGGAAGGGATATAAACAGAGTTCTAAAAATATAAACCCTAGTTAAAATATGAAACAATGTGTTTCAAATAAATAAAAACAGACTTTGAAAAGAAAATGACAAATTAATTTGTTAATAAAGTTGCAGATCTGTGGAACAGAACAGGAAGTAATATCAGAAGAAAACTAACCGGAAAGTTTGAAGCATAGTTTGAATAAGTACGCGAGCAGAGTGGTTGTGTATAAATAGAAACCGTCCCATGGGCCAATGGGAGATTAGACATAGAATTATACTTTCCGCAGATTAACTTCCCGTCTACCAGATAAGACTGTCTCGCTAAACCGATTGATTGATGAAGATTAAGCCACCTAAGAGGAAGCACGGGCAATTTATGCCCTTAAGTTGTAGATATTTTGGAGTGAATGTGATCTTTGGTCGTGTCTCGCTAAGCCACTCAGCGAGAACAGTGAGCGAGTGTGGGGAATATGCTAGTAGGAAACAAGAGCTCGCAGCTATAATTTATTGATCGTTTGCTCCTGTTGTCCTCATGACAATGACGCACTATAGTTGACACCTTTATTCTCTATGGTCAATAGCTGTCTGATGATGGGGGTTCTCATTATGAGGTGATTGATGACGAGAGCAGGTGATGAATGAGGGGAGGGGAGGGGGGGGGGGCAGATAGTGGGTGACGGAGGTCAGGTAATGGGGGCTAGTAATAGGTGCTGAGAGGAAAGTGACAGGTAAAGAGGCAGATAATTAGGTGTCGTAGGCAATTGATTAGAAAGTCTAACAATAACAAACTACTGGATCCAAACAAGTGTGTTTCGTAGGGAAATGCTTGAGGTGGAACAAAGTGAGGCTCGGGTCTACAGAGATGCAAGTGGCCTATCTATTCTAAACACTAACTGTATTATTCTCAAGCACCCCTTTTCAATAAGCTGTTCCATACGGGTATCAAAGAAAGTAACTCATTTCATTGAGTTTAAATAGCTTTTTTATATTTTAAAATCATTGGCGAGTGTTAGTTTTAATTGGGCATCTTAAGATATTTTTTCTGACTAAATTTTGCATTATTCTTTGAAAAATTTAATGTCTTGAGTTATCATCTCTAATTGTAAACTCTAAACTGTTATTCTAAACAGGACGACGATTGACCTGACAAACATCTTGTTTAATTAAAATCTTTACTTCTACTAAAATGCATTTTAACCAGAAAAACAAAGAACTTATATTTAACAGTATTACAAACGCAGATCAGAGATTAACAATTACACAAATTACAAAAACGAACAGAACACAAAACTCAGCTATTAGTGTGTTCGATTGTTTTCTAGTTTTTCCATGTATTTTGAGTGTTTTTATGTTTTTCAGTTTATTTTGTGTGTATTCTTGTGTTTTTGAGTGCCTGCATATGTTTTTTAGTTTGTTTTCAAGGTTTTTGAGTGTATTTTTAGTGCTTTTACGTGTATTTGAGTTAAATAGGATTTTTTACTGTTTTAATTATTTTCATTGAAATGAGTGTGTTCGATTATTTTAAGTGTTTTGGTGTTTTTTTAGTATTTTTTAATGTATTTGTATATTTTGAATATAGAGAAGATTCGTACTAGAAACATTGAAAATTATAAAAAAGGCAAGATCAATGTCATGTTTACAAGAAAAACTACTACCATTTATATATATATATATATATATATATATATATATATATTATATTATATATATTATATATATTATATATATATCATATATATATTATATATATATATTATATATATATATTATATATAATATAATGGGAGTACCTCCTCATGCTGGAAGAAGGGGACCCTTAGCCTTGGCGGAAACCAAATATATACGCATTAGAGGGAATGGAAAAGGCCTGGAAAACCCCGCCATAAACTATGCCCGAGTTTGCAACAAATCCATTTTATAAATAAGTTTTCTGTTTTCATGTCTTTGGTTAGATCGATGTCGCATAAACATGTGAATTGAAATGTTCAGTAATGTGTGTGTTAATAAATATAAGTCTATCAGTTTTGATGTAATTTTTGTTAGGAACAATTCCGGTGGATGATATATTAGTGTTAATAATAATAACCCTTCGGTTTTAACCCCTCCTGGTTCTAATCCCTCCTGGTTCTAATCCCTCCTGGTTCTAATCCCTCCTGGTTCTAATCCCTCCTGGTTCTAATCCCTCCTGGTTCTAATCCCTCCTGGTTCTAATCCCTCCTGGTTCTAACCCCTCCTGGTTCCACATAATATGATATAAGAATTTATTGATATTTAAGAATGCATATATTCGAATTTCTTAATTTAATTGTCAACAAATGCTTAAATACTGTTGGTAACCAGCACATTAACCCAAGTAGCTTGGGAACTATTTAAGCTTCTAAACACACCCAGATACGTAAAAACAGCAACAAAATTTAAAAAAAATACATGAATTTAAACAATTAAATTAGTATATAATTAAAATACAACAGTGTACGTGTGTATTAAATAGTTTTAAATTAAAATACAACAGTGTACATGTGTATTAAATAGTTCTACTGTAAAATAGTACTATTGACCACCGTGTATATTTACACGTATAACGTACAAGAAGCAGTGAGGATGCTGACCTTAGTGCCGACCTGGTTGCCACACTGGCCAGCTTGGACGTGGATGATCTCCCGCATGCTGGCCACCAGCGCCTCGTTGACCACACTACAAGTGTCTCCTCAACTCTACACGCACTCGGTAGGTTCCTTCCCTCTTGCTAGCCACGGCCGGCGACCCGTGCGTCAAGTGCCGTTTGAATCATTATTGATCAATTTACTCTTATCACTGCACTGATATTTTGAATTGCAGAGGTTAGTTCACTCGTCTGTTGTTTACCACAGGACACTGATAAAAGCGCGAATTATCGTGCTCATTACACGCAGGAGGACGGAGTAACAAATCAGGTGTACTGATGCTTCACCTCACGTTCAGCTATAACGAGGGAAAGGGTTTTATTTCCACTAATCAAAAGATTTTCAACTATCTTCTTCCAGAATTACTAAGGAAACCATTTGGGATATATACAGTATATAAATATACATACAAGGACAGTAATAGATTAAGCGAGTCACCTGTCCACACCGCCTCTGGTCAGGTCGCTCCACCGGGTCTGAGGTGGTCGTGGGGGTCACACCTGACAGACCGACCCACGATAAGAGGACAATTGTGGCAGTAGATGAGGCGAGGCGAGGTGTGGCGGGGAGCAGAGCCGGTGTAAGGTCCGGACAAGAATGTCAGTACTCTGCGCACTCTCTCCACCACTCTCCGCGCAATTCAGGTGCCACCTGTTATTTTGCACCCTTAACCAATCAAGTTCCAGAAAATGGCTGAAATTGAACACTTCATATAAAAATTCGGTTATTTAATGAAATGTATGTGTTTCGATACGCTTAAGTACAGGAAAAAAAGCTGTCAGCAGAACACCGAAATTCTTCATATATCCTATGTAGCAACTGTTGGCTTTGGGAACCACGTGCCGGTCTAATACATGAGAATATAATTTGCAGCCAAAGTGACTGGTCATCGATAAATAAGCAGATAAATATACATTGTCTCTCCCAGTACACATTTCCATTAGAAAACTGCATGACCGCAGAAGTAAATGACCAGTGACTTATGGAAAACCAGTCAATAACGAGTGTTGAGCTGTAGTCCGCTAAAAGGGAGTGACACCGGCTCTTATTAAGTAATGATACAGAGAGGTTGACTCCCTCGCTGGTCATGTATGTGCACGAACCCACCGGACCTTTGTTTTTATGATGGATAGCTCTTGGCTCCTGCCTTTTTCGATGACTGTTTTGATTCAATAGCTATATTCTGTAACAGTCTGATGACAATATTATTTTGTTTCGTGGCATCTTGCCACGCTCACCTAAACGCGATAGCTTTGTCTAGTTTGTATTCTTTTCCGAGCCACGTGTACAATATTGATTGTACACATGGATATTGATATTCAAAATATCAATATCCTGAATATTGATATTCAGAAAGAACTTCAAGTACATAAATAGTCGCGAATCAAAAGCTCTGTCTTCTTTTATTTGTGTTTCTTGTGCAGTTGTAGCGACCTGTCGGGAGCCGGTCGGCCGAGCGGACAGCACGCTGGACTTTTGATCCTGTGGTCCTGGGTTCGATCCCAGGCGCCGGCGAGAAACAATGGGCAGAGTTTCTTTCACCCTATGCCCCTGTTACCTAGCAGTAAAATAGGTACCTGGGTGTTAGTCAGCTGTCACGGGCTGCTTCCTGGGGGTGGAGGCCTGGTCGAGGACCGGGCCGCAGGGACACTGAAAACCCCGAAATCATCTCAAGATAACCTGTCAGACTCTACAACTGCGAATGTTTCTCGTCGACATTCGTCCACCACCGTACATGGAATGGACAGGATCAGAAGCAGGTCCTATAATGGCCTACGGTTTACCAGTCCCAAAACTTCCACATATTTGTTTACGCTTGGTTGAGCCGCCAGAGACAAATAGGCTTCAGGTCTGGCCGTCTACAGCCAGACCATTTATTGCTCGCCTGACATTTGAGGGTGAATGTTACCGTGTCAGAGATATTATTTATAACTCGGTCTCAGGTTGTGGAATCATTCAGTGATATTGTTGATGCCTAGTTTTAGAGACCGTGACACAGCAAAGGTGGACTGGAGCGGCCCGATTCCATTACTACGTTCCTAACTCCTTCACCAAGTCAAGGTTGCTGACTACAGATACTGTTAAGTACCATCGCTTCAGTTATCCCACCACCGCTGCACCTATAATTACCTTCACTAGTGCTACCACAAGTATGCACAACCACCATCATGACACTACCATATACATGTGAGCTAATGAACCATAAACACCCTACACCTGATATATTGGAACGATATTACCACCACTATTAACACATGGACTACAGATCCAGCCCTTCCACCACGATATACACCAGAATTTTTGTGCCACTTTCCCTACCACTGAACCACCATAACAATATACACCCGATCAACTGAACCATCACCACCATGTACACACCAACACTATAGTACGCCTACTGGCCCCTGAGAGGCAGGTACTCCCCTTCATCCAATCATTGTCACTCGCGCATCTGTCAAACCTGTTCTTAAAACTTTCCAAAGTGTTCGCTTCGATGAAGCTACTTGGCATATTATTCCATCCATCCACAACTCAATTTCGAGACCTATTCTTTCTTATTGCCTTTCTAAATCTAAATTTGTTCAATATGAATCAGTTGTTGCAAGTTCTGATTTTAATTTGCTCAAAACCCATATCAAAGTGGGATATAAACCCCCGTGTGGTAATGATCATATCTTGTTCGCTTAAAACATCATCACCGCAGTCTGTGATTTTCAGAAGTATATTTTAAATGCGATCAATTTATTTTTTAATGCTGGAGATTAATGTTATCATTCTCTGCATGCTGTCCTTAAGATATATATCCATTCTGTAGCATGCGCACTCCAAATCTACACAGCATAACATAATTCAAGGCTATTCTCGACTCCAGACATGATTACCATCAAAACAATCATAAGAAAATAACATTAAATCCGGGTATTACCATATAGCTCCTGGAAAGGGATTTGATTGAGGACAAGGTGCTGGAATATGAGGATGAAGTGAAGGAATGGTAGCCAACTTGAGTAAGGAAAAAAAAACACTTGGACAATCGGGAATCGAACGTGGGTCCTGTAAGAAGTGAGGCAATTTCTATACCGGTTATTCAAAGTGGACAGAAGTATCTCTTTAACTTTTATTTTTCCAAGGAATCTGATGTTGTTGAAGCTTTCTGTATACTAAACAAATCTGTTTTTGTTAAATAATTTTTTCCTACTTTCCTTCTTTAATCGAACGACAAAAAAGTATACAATTGAAAAATATAAAAGTATTAACAAAATTTACTCGATAGCTGGTTCTGTTTTGTTAACATTATTTCGAATTTCAGGTTCATTAGTCGGAATGACGACACGCGACCATACAATGACCATACTGGCCGACCATACAATGATAAGAGCCCAGTAGGCTCAGGAATCTGTACACCAGTTGATTGACAGTTGAGAGGCGGGACCAATGAGCCAAAGCTCAACCCCCGCAAGCACAAATAGGCGAGTACAAATAGGTGAATACTGGGTGTATCTTGGTGTTGTTTACGAGTCTCAGAGCTGTTAACAAAATTTACTAACACTAATTACTCGTATACCGTTTTATTACAAAATAGCAACACAATCTTAAAAGTTATGTTTGAATATTTTATTTCTGCTGATTAATTTATAAATAAATGTAGAAACTAAAGAAATACGGCAATAAAGAACAGAGTAAAGAATAGCAAGTGACTTTTTTCGCGAGGTTGATCTCAATATAATAATGAGCTTATACCATTATTGCTCCACAGCAGATTAATACTTAGAAACTGGATTGACAATTATTAAATTATTATTTCCAATGCTATTTGGC
This sequence comes from Procambarus clarkii, assembly GCF_040958095.1. Classification (NCBI taxonomy): domain Eukaryota; kingdom Metazoa; phylum Arthropoda; class Malacostraca; order Decapoda; family Cambaridae; genus Procambarus; species Procambarus clarkii. The sequence goes on from NC_091232.1 coordinate 9,109,699, forward strand.
TGAAATGAACTGCACTGCCTCTCACACACCGTGCGAGGCAGCTCACACCGTGCGAGGCAGCTCACACCGTGCGAGGCAGCTCACACCGTGCGAGGCAGCTCACACCGTGCGAGGCAGCTCACACCGTGCGCCTGGACCTTTCACAACATGGGAGACTGTCATCTTCCCCCTCCTTGAGGCAGTCACGTGCAGTCATATAACCTCACGCTCTTCTGAAGACTGGAGAAGAGGTCTGGCACTCCAGGTTTGACTTATTTTTTATTTCTATGTGCACTTCTCTTTACTTCCGCCCCCCCCGACCTAAAAAAAAAATTCATGGTTTCTCTCCTGAAGTTTAACCCATAAAACTCCTCAAAATTTCACTATATGATCTTTGACAACATGAGCCCCATTTTTTTCTCATTTGGTAGCTGTGAGGTTATCATTGTTTCTCCTCCCTGTCTGATAGCTGAAATGTAAGTATTACTTCTCCGTGTTGTCCAGCAGCTGAATTCTGTTTGATGGTAGGGAGGTTTGGTCGGGTGGTTAAGGGTAGGGAGGTTTGGTCGGGTGGTTAAGGGTAGGGAGGTTTGGTCGGGTGGTTAAGGGTAGGGAGGTTTGGTCGGGTGGTTAAGGGTAGGGAGGTTTGGTCGGGTAGTTAAGGGTAGGGTGGTTTGGTCGGGTGGTTAAGGGTAGGGAGGTTTGGTCGGGTGGTTATGGGTAGGGAGGTTTGGTCGGGTGGTTAAGGGTAGGGAGGTTTGGTCGGGTGGTTAAGGGTAGGGAGGTTTGGTCGGGTGGTTAAGGGTAGGGAGGTTTGGTCGGGTGGTTAAGGGTAGGGAGGTTTGGTCGGGTGGTTAAGGGTAGGGAGGTTTGGTCGGGTGGTTAAGGGTAGGGAGGTTTGGTCGGGTGGTTAAGGGTAGGGAGGTTTGGTCGGGTGGTTATGGGTAGGGAGGTTTGGTCGGGTGGTTATGGGTAGGGAGGTTTGGTCGGGTGGTTATGGGTAGGGAGGTTTGGTCGGGTGGTTATGGGTAGGGAGGTTTGGTCGGGTGGTTATGGGTAGGGAGGTTTGGTCGGGTGGTTATGGGTAGGGAGGTTTGGTCGGGTGGTTATGGGTAGGGAGGTTTGGTCGGGTGGTTATGGGTAGGGAGGTTTGGTCGGGTGGTTATGGGTAGGGAGGTTTGGTCGGGTGGTTATGGGTAGGGAGGTTTGGTCGGGTGGTTATGGGTAGGGAGGTTTGGTCGGGTGGTTATGGGTAGGGAGGTTTGGTTGGGTGGGCGAAGGCAGTGAGGTAAAGATTGACACTGTCGCTAGCATCCCAGCTCGGGTCAACATCACTGTGGTTAAAAGTTGCCCAATGTTGAATACGCCCCGATTTTATTCAGTTGTGTTGCGACATTTTATGATTACCACTCATATATTTGGCAAGACCCATGTACTGAGCGATTTGAGGATCATCCCGGCATGGCTTAGGCAAGACATGTTGTTTAACAACCAGATTAGTTGAGCATATTACGTGTTGCGTTAGGTCAAGACTTCAATGTCTGCGTAAAATACCGTATCGGTCAAGTGCAGCTAATGGCATGGGGGGGGGGGAAGAGGATCAAAGAAGACAAGATGGAGAGATAATAATTGGATGAGGAGCATCACTGATCATTAATCATTGCACCACCTCTAGTCACTATGGGATACCTACGTCTGTGACGCGACCTTTCCCAACTACAATCAGTTTGTACCCTCGATATAACTCGGACGAATGAGCATCAGACTCACCAAGTTAAGTGCTTCGGTCTAGGTTCGCACGCTTATGTTAGACAGAAGCACTTTAAATTACACCTTTAGTCACTTCATGAGAAAGAGATGAGAAAGGCATCCTCCCTGCCTTGCCGGCACTCTGCTGGTAAACAAAAAGAGTATTGTATATTCTACTAGATTTAATACAACTCGAACTGAGTAAAATGTAGATTGAAATATTCTTTAACAGTCAGTTTGTTCACAAAGGTACAGAAGAATTTGCTAGGATTATATTAAACTCGTGTTTTCTGCATATTTTAAGTAGATTCAAATTGCAGACAACGAGTCACAATAACGTGGCTGAAGATATGATGACCAGACCACACACCAGAAGATGAAGAGACGACGACGTTTCGGTCCGTCCTACACCGATTATCAAGCCTAGATTCAACTTTTACTTTGATCTCCGACATGCTTTTAATTTCGTCAATATTTGTGTCAACTTATTGCAGATCAAACAGACTACCCCGACCCCTTATACCTGCATCAGGTTTCCAAATCTTTATCACGTTTGGGAGCGAGGAGAAAGTCATTAAACAGCTCTGGCCTCGTAGCATATACTTTCCAGAGAGATAATAAAAAATAAATAGGTGCGGCGCGACAGCCGTCCCACCAAATGCTATCTTGAGGTTATCTTGAGATGATTTCGGGGCTTTAGTGTCCCCGCGGCCCGGTCCTCGACCAAGCCTCCACCCCCAGGCAGCAGCCCGTGACAGCTGACTAACTCCCAGGTACCTATTTACTGCTAAGAAACAGGGGCATCAGTGTGAAAGAAACTCTGCCCATTGTTTCTCGCCGGTGCCGGGGTTCGAACCCGGGACCACAGGATCATGCGTCCAGTGTTCTGTCCGCTCAGCCACCGGCTCCCCTTTACTATATGCTCTTATACTATGATGAACGATGTTCTCCAGCTCTGTTTTTATTATGTGCATTTATCCCTATAATGTTTAAAATGACAGACATCAGAGAATTTGAAGACCGAAGGAAGACTTGCTGCCAGTGTGTGAGCCGAGGGTCGTCACGGGAAGTCTCGTTATGAAGACATAAGAGGGCAGTCATCACAGCGGTGTACTCAATCAGCTTCCTCACATAATCATTACTGACTGGGGAGAAGAATGCCTTCTCAGCGGGAGGTGGGCTTGACGTAAACCATGTTGGTCTGGACATCACCGTCACACGAATGTGTCGTGAAAACCTAATTGCCAGAAACGTGACACCCTACCAGCCGTTTATCAGAAGATACAGAGCCCAACATACTACAAGTGTACGAAAACTTGCTCAAGAACTCTTCCGATACTAAATACATCGCCTAGAAAGACGAATTATACCTTTGCCGTTTAAGTGTCTATTATGACAGAGTCAGTCCAAACACTCTGAAAACATCTTTTCCAAGGCGACTGATAATGCTAAACAACATGGCTCCATTAAAAATCACAATTTCAAAGGATTTCTACACACAACCAGACCATTACCACAGACCTCAACAACTAAATAATCAACAAATACAGAATTGTATATTAAGTACTGTCGTACAGTTATCAACAGGCAGCTTATACCTACATGCGACCTTTCGTCACCACGACCAAGCGAGAACTGCCAGTTGACAACCGACTCCCTGCCCAAAACGACCAATGAGAATAAGGAAAAGATTAATGTGTCCTCTCGATAGGGTAACCACCACTCTCCTCATTACAGCTGCATGGACATTATATTGCTGTAACAGTACTTGTGTATGCACTTTCCCACTCACTCTAAGGATGCCAAGTTGAGTTTAGAGAAAAGTATTAGGCCCGTTATAAATGTAAAATAAATCTAGAGTTAATTACAGGAATGAAGGGAAAGTGGTGAAGAGTTGAGGAGGTGGTGAAGGGTAGGGAAGGTGGGGATGAGTAGGGAAGGTGGTGAATGCTGAGTAAGGTAGTGAATAACAGGGAAGGTGACGAAGAGCTGCGAAGATAGTGAAGGGTAAGTAAAGTGATTAGTGGTTGGGAGGGTAGTAAGGAAGATGGTGAAAAGAGGGAAAGTAGTGATGGAAAAGGAAAATGGTGATGATGATGGTACTTAGCGGTACTTGTATAGTGACAATTAATGACTAAATTGATAAGGACAGTATGTAGGGGAGAAGATAACAGTGATGAAAATAGTGTGTGAGGAAGAAAGTCAAGCCTTCTTCCTGACACAAAAACACTGATCCAAGTATGCGGAAAAACCATTTGTGAAAAAGGGAGAATGCATTATAACTTGGATAATGCATTCTAGGATATAACTAGGCATTATAACTAGGATAGCATTATAATGTTGTAATGCTAGTTATAATACTAGTTATAACTAGCATTATAATGCTAGTTATAATGCTAGCAAAAATAACATTCTCTATTTTTCACATGTGGTTTTTCCCCAAACACATATTATATATGTGGGACGGTGGGGAATATATATATATATATATATATATATATATATATATATATATATATGTCGTACCTAGTAGCCAGAACGCACTTCTCAGCCTACTATGCAAGGCCCGATTTGCCTAATAAGCCAAGTTTTCATGAATTAATGTTTTTTCGTCTGCCTAACCTACCTAACCTAACCTAACCTAGCTTTTTTTGGCTACCTAACCTAACCTTACCTATATATATAGGTTAGGTTAGGTTAGGTAGGGTTGGTTAGGTTCGGTCATATATCTACGTTAATTTTAACTCCAATAAAAAAAAATTGACCTCATACATAGTGAAAAGGGTAGCTTTATCATTTCATAAGAAACAAATTATAGTAAATATATTAATTCAGGAAAACTTGGCTTATTAGGCAAATCGGGCCTTGAATAGTAGGCTGAGAAGTGCGTTCTGGCTATTAGGTACGACATATATATATATATATATATATATATATATATATATATATATATATATATATATATATATAATCACAGGCGAACAAAAACAAGAATTTTCTCAAGCTTTCGTTTATATTTTAAGACTTTCTCAAGGGTAATGGCTTGACCATTACCCTTGAGAATGTGTTGAGATACACACGAGAGCTTGTGAAAGTTTTGTTTCTGTTACAGAGATTACTTAGTGCAGCAGAGTAACCAGAGACCTCACTGATCGTGGTGAGGTACATAACGAATGTCACACTAAAACTTAAATTGTCACTGGAGCATTTCGTTTCATCGTCATCTTCCCTATAGGTCGCTGGCCTGACGAGTGTTTCCCAACGTTTCCGTAGACCATGGCGGCAATATTTGTTATGCACTATCGTAACCAGAACGAGAAGGTACAGCTCAGTACTTATTTTATGCCGGAAATCTTGAGGAGCAAGAAAGCCTTACCCAGACTGAGTGCCACTCTGCTACACGGCTCAGCCGCTTTTCCTGCACTGAGCTTGACTGACGCTCTCTGAGGCAGAAAGTCTAGCAAGATTCTCTGTAGGGAAGTTGTGTGTGTAGAAGGGTGTGACTTAACCATTGATGAGTGCGAGGTGGGGATGGGGTTGCGGCGCTCCTCAGTTACCCGTGTGGCAGGGCAGAGGTAGGTCGCACACTCCCCCACTTGCCCTCCCTGGCTTAGTGTCGTGTTGTTTTGCAGTGCATTTTTGCTGAATTTGTTAAGCGCGTATATAATATCTTTCAATAATTGTTACCATATACTTGTGCATGTATATGATTAACATTAAATAATTAGAAGTAATTTTTTTCTGTAAAACCTCCGGAGATTTAAGGTAGTAGTTAACTCTTTAAGTCAGTTCATCGGGTAAGGTACACGCAACATCCCCTTGTTAGAGTAATGTATACACGCCTGGGAGATAGGACTCCCAGCACACACCTAGGAGACGGGAGTCCCAGCACACACCCAGGAGACGACAGTCCCAGCACACACCCAGGAGATGACAGTCCCAGCACACACCCAAGAGATGGGAGTCCCAGTACACACTCAGGAGACGGGAGTCCCAGCACACACCCAGGAGACGGGAGTCCCAGCACACACCCAGGAGACGGGAGTCCCAGCACACACCCAGGAGATAGGACTCCCAGCACACACCTAGGAGACGGGAGTCCCAGCACACACCCAGGAGATGACAGTCCCAGCACACACCCAGGAGATGGGAGTCCCAGTACACACCCAGGAGACGGGAGTCCCAGTACACACCCAGGAGACGGGAGTCCCAACACACGCAGGTGACAGGAGTCCCAGTACACACCCAGGAGACGGGAGTCCCAACACACGCAGGTGACAGGAGTCCCAGAGTGGCACTAACATTCCTCTGGCACGCGAGGCACCAGCACTGCTCACGCTGGTGTTACCACAGATGAACGCCGCGTGTGGCATCTGTGACGTTCTGCTTACGTTTTAAACTTCCAGAAGTAACTAACTTTAATACTGGAAGTTTACATCTTTTATACATAAAGTTTCAGTGCCTGTTTGAATCGTATAGGGAATTATTAATTGTGTCTTAAATGAAATAAATACAATAATATTCGTCTTTGGGCTAATGAATTACTCTATGTATTAGATTTGGACTAAATTTTGTGTCACGTGAGCGTAACAACGGAACGGCTACATTCTTGGTATGCTGTGTGCGGTACTCGGTGCTATATATTCTGTGTGCGGTACTCGGTGCTATATATTCTGTGTGCTGGTACTCGGTGCTATATATTCTGTGTGCGGGTACTCGGTGCTATGTATGCGGGTATTCACTATAATATACTCAACTAACTATACTTACAGGGTCGGGCATCGGATCCTCAGCGCAGCTTTCCTTGCATTTCTCTGATGAAAAGACTTAGTTCCTACGTGCTTATCATATTTACAACTACTCTTGCGTATTTACCTCGATTTCACCACTTCTGTATTTAAACCATTCCACTTTCTTGCCACTCTACGTTGAAAAAGTTCCTTTTAATATTTCTGTAACTCGTTTGTGTCTAGTTCATCTGTGTCCCCTCGTTCTGCTGTTCCTAGTTCTTAACGTTGCTTCTGTCTACTTGATCAATTTCCCTTAGAAATCTTCAATATCGTGTCAATGTCCCCTGTTTTCCTCAACTCTTCCAGTGTGGCGAGGTCTAATATCCTGTCTTTCCTCATTGCTCTGGCCCCTCAGCTCAGGAAGAAGCCTGGTATAATATTTCTGAACCTTTTCTAGCTTAATTATATGTTCTTTTCAGGTGGAAATGCCATACCGGGGAATTGAACATGAGACCCACACTTGATCTGGTCTCATAAATTGTTTATGTACCCCGGAAGGCTGCTTTGCTCAGATTCATGTAGGCTACAAGGACGTTGGTCAGTGTGGCACACCCCTTTGGCGTTATTCTGCTAATGTGAACCTCTGATATTATGGGTGATACCGTAATCTGTCTTCCCTTCATTCTGTTCGGAGGTACGGGGATTATAACTCCTGTTCCTATCCTATAACTTCGCACTAGACTCTTGAGAGTATGCCGAGATCTCTTTGCAGAGAATCATAGAGTTTCTTCCCTGTTATGTCTCGTCTCTTTAGTTTTACATCATCTGAAAACATTGATATCAAAGTGTTTGTGTGTTGCAGGGGATTGAGAGGTTATTAATACTTGACTGTTGTTGTTGTTTTAGATTTAGCTACTCGGAACTAAAATTTCCATGTAGCACGGGCTATGGTGAGCCTGTAATACTTGACTGCTGGCAAGTATGTTAAATAGTGTAGGAATGATGCAAGGGCAACTTTACACAGTGAGATGTAGCAGGTGGTATAATCACGTCATCTCATGCTGACAGTTGTGATGTGCTGCAATCGTCCTAAATTAAACAAATACCTTATACAATAATTTGAGTACTATTTTATCCTTTCAGAGAGGCTGGTCCTAAACCTGCTTTAACTGAAGCACTCAGCCAAAACCTGTTTTATACTGGAAGAACTGAACCAAAACTTGTTTTAAACTGGACAAATTAAACCAAAACTTGATTTTTTTACTGGAAGAACACTGCAAAAACCTATATATGCTTGGAAGAGCGTTACCAATTTTTTTTATTTGAAAGAATCCTAAAAACATGTTTTAAACTGAAAGAACATTGCCAAAATCTTTATTAATTCACAAAAGACCCTGCCTGAGGCATCTGCGACAGCTTCCTTAACAGTCCCGCAAGCTCTTCCTTCTGCCAGACACAGGCACCTACGGCCACACGGGCCAGTTCCGACCGTACCTAAGCCGTTCCGACCGCTCCGAAGCGGAAGAAACACCACAAAACATATAGGACTAGTCACACTCTACTATCTAATCATTTCAAGTTGAGAGCAAAATCTGAACACGCAATACAAACAAGAGACGTAAGGAGGAAGAGCCAACTAGACTTACGTCCCATATGAGCAGAAGATGGTGGTGGAGGTGGTGATGGTTGTGTTGCTCAACCTACAGGGGCTGGTGAACGCTTACTACCATAATACAGGTACGTCTTGGCGAACGCTTACTGCCATAATACAGGTACGTCTTGGCGAGCGCTTGTCATCATAATACAAGTACTTCCTGGTGAACGCTTACTGACATAATACAGGGACGTCCTGGTCAACGCTTACTGTCATAATACAGCATTTAATCTCATTTTTATTAACCATGTTATGTTGTCTACAATATTATATAACATTTATTCAAGAACCTTTAGCATCTAGTTCACTTATTACTATCTCCAAATATAACTACATCAGTACAATTGATCACCGGCAATACCTTATCCTCGAACTACTGTTAAATAGTTATTACCAGAATTTATGAATCAGCACCTGCCAATAGGTCTACCAAGATGTCTGCAGGTTAAGGTACATTGCGATTTACTGTAATTTTGTTAACTTAAATATCACTGTAAATTCTCAATGTTTACCACAATCATTATGTTAGCTTCAAGACCTTTCCAAAATGCTTTGTGCATTATAGACTTTGCGATAAATATACCTAATTAACTTATTGCTTTCTCCCTTTTAATTAACTGTAGCTAACCACTGTGCTAATGTGAATGCATTGTATGTACACACCAAAATTGTTACAGAACCCTGTACTGTATATAATTTTTGTAAAAAAAAAAAATCAAATATCATAATATCGGATAAAATTCTATTGCAACACATTGGTTACTGTCATAACTCAAAATTTATTGAATGTGTTGTCATAACAGACCTTGACACACATTGTGTATTGACAGCACTCCCATTGACACAGTGCATTCAGCCGTAGTTCGACAGGTCGTACATCATTAACCAATGTCGACACATAACTCTATAGTCTATACAGCTCTTAATAACTGTTCATACATACTGTGGACTGTTCATAACTCTTCGTGACACAATATGAACTGTTAATAGCAATACGTGACATGGTGTATTGTTAACAACTTCGTTTAGGCTGTGTACCGTTCATAACTGCTCGTGAAACAAGGTGTACTGTTCATTACTGATCACGAAACACTTTGGTCTCTAAATCATATCGTGACAGAATTGTCATAACTCATCGTGATAGGCTGATTTATGTTATTCATTTTGTAACATTGATCATGCCGGCGTGGTATTGACGCGCCACAAGCAGTATCACGTTCCAAAACTGTCACAGAAAACCGCAACGTGTATTTACGTTTATTTCCTGTGAGTAGTTAGGTCTACTATTATGTAAATAAGTTGTATACTATGTAATATGTTATAGAAGAGCTAGGGTTATCTTTTGTATTGTAATATATGTTTTGTATTGTGTTGTGTGGCAGGGATGGTGCAGCCAGTGCCCGCCACCACCACCACCGTCGCCACCCACGCCACCTCCCTCCCTCCTATGGTGAGTCTTCATAACACTTCTCATCTGCACACCGTTCCTTCACATTCAGCACCAACAGCTCTGTTGTTCGCCACCACTATCTCTCTTGTTCGCCACCACTATCTCTCTTGTTCGCCACCACTCTTATCTCTCGTTCATCGTCACTGGCTAGTCTCAATCACACTCACTGTAATCTTCACTTTGATAATCTATGGATATTTTATTCTGCTCACCATTACTGTGGCCTTCCACTTTCACAATTAATATAATCTCAGGCGCTCACCACCCCTGGGAAGTTTCTTAGGTTCACAATATCCCCAGGGGTCCCTTCCAAAGCATCCCTTTCATAGGGCGGTCTAATCTACAAGCAGAATGAAGCCTAGTTCATAAAGAAACGTATCCACTGTGAAGGTGCTATGTTGCTCACCTTTCACTCTCCTACAGATGGTACTGACGACGTCGGCGTCGGAGCCCCTGGCGTCGAGGCACCGCCGCCGCATCCGCTCAATCCTACGGCCCTCACCTATGGTCAAGACAAGGAAGGTGAGGACAACCTTGCCGCCCTCTCACGGATCTCGTTGTCTAGGGGTGATAAATGTGTTGAAGACAGTCTGGATGTTCTCATTCGAACATTCTGTTAGCACTTTTAATTATTATGAATTTCTGGGTTTAATATATCGTGTCGCAGGTGTTTAACCGAGAACTTCACTTGTTTCCCCTACCGGCGTGTGGTGGTACAGACCATCGACGACATGGTGCGAATGATGTCGATGGAAGGATCTCAGGCTGCCCACGACTCTCTCATGCACGACCTGCTCCAACTTGCCGAGGAGATCACCGAATCTATGATGCCCACCTCACGGACAACCGAAGCTACCCTCACGTCAGCTACCATCATGCCCACTGCCATCGCTGACATTACTGCCTCATCCACTACCACCATACCAACGAGGACCACCGTGGTTGACCCCACCACGGTGACGAGGACCACCAAGGTGAACGTAGCCACTATACCAGGTGCTGTCATGGTTGACACTTTTACCAGGCCCTCAAGGCCGACGGCCACACCAACGGCCCAGGTGTTCCTCGACCGCGTCAAGGATGTCTTGGCGGCATCCGGCATCGAACTTGTTCTGCCGCTCGATTGTGGACGGGTGAGTACTGAGAGAGGTTCCTGATACTCAGGAAGGCCATGACCAGGTAGGTCATGCCTTTAGGGCCAAACTATGAGTAAAAATAATAATTATTATAATTGGTTAAATGGTAATAAAGGAGGTTGTGTGAATAACATTTTCAGTTATACAGCACAACTCTTGTACCACTTGGCACCTCGGGGACTCAACACCATTGCACCACAGCGTGTGTACCCACACCTTGCACGTAGGTACGCGCACCAACTTACACCAATCCACCTAACCTAACGACGCCAATTCTCAAAAATACATAACCAAAAGCTTACAATTCCAGTGCCTTTATGTTTCATAAAAACAGTACATTTTGATATTTGCATCTCTGGCGTACTAAAACGAGACCATTAGCAGGTGGATGGACTACAGCGAGTGTACCCCATTAAAATAATAATAATAATAATAATAATAATAATAATAATAATAATAATAATAATCATCATCATTAAAAAAATGCTTGTGGGGCTATTGTAATCTGAGCGCTTATCCCTGGTCGCAGAACCCGCTGAACACAACAGCGGCGCTGGAGGGCGGGCAGCTGCCGTGGCTGGTGGCGCTGGGCTCCCGGGAGAACGGCAGGTTCCACTACCGCTGTACCGGCGTCATCATCACCAACTTCCACGTCCTCACTGACGCTGACTGTGTTGCCTCCCCACACATGTGAGTGTATGACTATAACAATTCAGGCAACGGCTGGTTCCTAACATACAAGTAAAAATTATTTATTTATATACATGGGCCAGTGGTTAAATGTAACAGTAGTTTCTTCATGCAATAATTGTTTTATATCTTAAATATATAAAGTAAATGCTTGAGTTTTCCCCTGATGCAAAATTGAGATAATTGCACAAGTGTGACACAAACACACCAGAAGCACGGGCGCCCAGTGAAGTGCGTGAAGTATAACATGGGTGTCTGCCTGCAGCAACGTGGTGCAGGCCAGCAGGTCGGGCGTGGTACCGGACCAAGGTGCCGTGGAGAATTATGTAGCGGGGCGCAGAATCCATCCGGATATTGAGAGCAAAGATGATCTCTTCTCCGGCCTCAACATTGGCATCCTCGAGTTGGCCCAGCCTTTTGTATTTAACGGTGAGTACTGTATCCAGCTATCTTACTGTGATGTTAGAAATTACAGTAGTGGCCAGCTATAGGTTCATTAGTATTTAGCCGGGTTTGTCTGGTAGCCTGGTACTATCTGGCGTCAACGCACCTGAGGTAAGTTTACTGTCACGATGTCTAGAGTTCGAATTCTATCAGTGACCAATGAGGACAGTAGGTAGGGTCTTATCAGTTGAGTCAATCCAATAGTTATAATGAAACTGCATGTTGAAATTTTCGTTTGACCTCACCAACCGCTGGGTGAGGTTGTAAGTATAGAGAAGGGTTAGTTTCCAATATCTGTGCCTCTTAATATTTAGTTAATTTAAAAGACAGCGAAGTTCATTAGTAAAATTCAGATCAGAACAGTTTCAGGCCACCACCGTAGCCTTGGTTGCTTAAATCGAATATGATGCACTGGCCTTTTGAGTCTGGGGGGGCCCTGTCGACAGAACTGGGCTCGATCTTTGTGAATATTCTTGGGAACAACTTTTACATTGCCTATAACAGAAGTAACATTTTAACATATGTCATTTATTTGTATTTGAAATATAATTCCTGGTAGTAACCCCAAATCAGTTATTGAGACCCCAAGCCCCTGATTATTTCAGTTTATTCTTAATTGACTTTTGTGGTGTGTGGAGGTGTGTGTACCATAACCCAGGTGGGATGTCTCCAGATCACATCCAGCCAGTGTGTCTGCCGGGGGTGTTCGAGGAACAAGACCTAGAGGCCGCCTACCTGGTCACCGTCGCCGGCTTCAACAACATCGTGGACCGTAAGTCTCTATTTAACATTGATGTGCCGAAACAAAATCATGCGACCATCGTGTGTACTGTGACTTGGTAGCTGTTAATACTTGCTTCACCTTCACGTGTAAATTGGCGTATATATCTCATAAGTACGAGACCTTTGGAAACAAATGAATCATAGTGAGGCAAACCAAAAACTTTTGTAATTATTTCACTGTGGTTCATTTGCGTGTATATATATATATATATATATATATATATATATATATATATATATATATATATATATATATATATATATATATATATATACACACATATAAATATATATATATATATATATATATATATATATATATATATATATATATATATATATATTATTTAATTTTTAGTTCCAGAGGGACGAATAGCAAGGAGATACATGGAATCGATGGTGGGGGCGGAGGGGGCAGCTCCCTGCTACTACAGGACCCGCGTCGACCCCGACTTCTCCTCAATGATACATACACTGCTCACTGAGAAGCACCTTTGCGTCTACATCAGCTTTGAAACGGTAACTGATTTGCATGACGCATTCACTGACAATAGTGCGATCTTAGATTGATGACTGCACGAAGATCCACAAAGTCAGGAAAACCTTTGAAATTGCACTCTTTGGCAAATGCATTAAAGAGAACTAGAAAGTGATAAATGAGGTGAATGATTCACAGAGTTCGTGTTTCAGGTGGGGAAGTCTGTGTTGTTGATGGAGGACGACCGGACGGGGCGGGTTCGCGTAGTGGGTGTGGGCGGGTTTGCAAACGCCCGCTCCACCGTCCCTGTCGCCTACACCCTCGTCCAACCCTACCGCTTCTGGGTCGAACTGGTACTGAAGAAATTTCTCAATAACATGGCTGCCCGAAGCTGATGCTATTGGTATTTGTCAAAATACTGTAATGGTCACACTCAAAAAAATGTTAAAACATATGGGGAAATGTTATACTTTTATTAAATGTTCTTCTGAAGAAATTAATTTTGCTAAAGTGGAGTTTCCTAAATAGAGTCACATGAATGGTTTGCTTTCATCACCAAAGACCCACGGCTCCTGGATTTACAATCTCTGCATCCTGAATGCTCTCAATGCACAGAAAGAAAAAAAACTTGTTTTGCTGTATGAAGACTAAACCACACACCAGAAGATGAGGGAACGACGACGTTTCGGTCCGTCCTGAACCATTATCAAGTCTATTGTGATAATGGTCCTGGATGGACCGAAACGTCTTCGTCCCCTCATCATCTGGTGTGTAGTTTGGTCTTCATATCTTCAGCCACGTTATTGTGACTCATCGTCTGAACATGTTTTGCTGTAATACTGAACAGTTTCCTTCACTAAGAAGCTGCATAGATGATGCTGTACTATGTTAAAGAGGCAATCATAACTTTCAGCTTGTACTTATATTTTATTTATCAACAATTACATAAGTTAGAGTGTGCAAGTGTTCAAGACTAGAGTGATAACCACAGGTCAAGCTGTCGGCTGTTGTAAGGTCACCTTCAAGTTTATCAATTGGATTTATTGTTGGGCGTATGGCCTACAGACCTCGGGGAGAGTCGCTACGGCTACCATAGTGCCTTGCTGATCAAGCAGCTGGTATAATTTAGTCATGCACATAATTCAGAACTAAGTAAACTCTCAGTGTATACTCACCGATAAATGCAGTACAGTGTATCTAAAAAGTACCTTAGAAAAAGGCTGACTACAAATCATCCGAGGTTTCAGCAATGGAAAAATATATCTAATTCGTAAGATTTAAGTCACTACTTCTGCAGAACCAAGCCTTTTAAATCGAGGCAAACTTTAATATAATCATACGTGCATTATTGAAAAAAATCACATATAAGTGCGTAAACTATGGAAAATTCTATTAAATCCTAAATTTTGGCAGTTTTAATCACTCTGATGCTACTCAACTCCTGAAATGGTCCGAAGCAAACATAACAAGTCAAAAACTATCAAAGAGAATAATCAATGTTGTGTTTATACTCACGTTCCCACAACCAACACACGTTGGCGACAATTTAAGACTCCAGGGGCCGATAGGCTAGTGTAGGTGTTAGTTAATTGTATAAAAACCTGCTATCCATGAATAAGCGACGGCTTTCATCGATATAATTTCATACCTATATCTAAAAAATAAATTAAACTAGAGTGGGTACCCGGCGTTGCTCGGGTACCCACTCGGGAAGGACACTACGTCTTCACTACAATCATCACTGTAACCGTCTGCACTACACACGATTGTCTATATTATAACCATCTTAACCACACACCTTCCCTCTCTTTTGCCACTTTCACTATCCATACCATTTTCCTTCTCCTTTGCCCCATTCCTCTTCTTCACCACCTTTGCCATCATTCACCACCTTCTCTATAGTTTAGCAACTTTCCACCCATTCACCACCTACCCCTTCACCATTTTCCCTTCATCCTCACAGACTTATACGTGAGGATGGAACCGTTTATTTAGCGAGATTGATAACTAGTATGGTTTGTTGAGGGGGGAGGGGGTTTAGGTCTAGGGAGTCACACAGGTGAAACACCACACGCTCTGTCTGCCTCAGGGAGGGAGTGGGATGAACTGGGTGAGGTTGGCTCTCTCGTAGTAGGCCCGAGAGAAGGAGTACTCGTTCATCTTGGGCTGAAGATCCGGGTATACGACGGCGCCACCGGCGAGGTAAGCTGCCCAGAACCCGTAGCTGCCGAGGGTGATGACGGAGTGGTTACAGGCCACCAGCACCGCCAGGTCCAGCTCCGGAGGAGTACCTAACAAAGCCGATATCATAATTCACGCTGCCAACACCACGACTCACACACACAACAAACCTTCCCCACTCTTAGCATCACAACCTCTTTGAGGAACTTTTTTATTGTTACAAGCATTACAATCGTTCCCCCAAGAGAGTGTTGTAGTGAAAGGCCTGAGTGTCGCACAGTGGCTATAGTCACACACTCACACTATCACATATTACACAAGTCACAATATTTTCTCGAAGCTAGTTAATTTTGTCTTCTAACTAGGTTCATATGTTGTAAAGGGCTAAGTTGTATGGAAGTCGGTAGGGGGTGAAGGATGGTGGAGGTGGACAATAGTGGAGATGGTGAAGGATAGTGAGGTAGACGGAAACTATTTGAGTAAGCAGTGGATAGAGGCAAACCACAGTCTTCTACTCCCCCAAGCCTGGCCTCCAGCCGGACTTGGGGATTAGAAGAACTCCCAGAACCCTATCAAGCAGGTAAGTTCACTACGGCCAAGTAGTCCGTGCTACTTGGAACTCTTTGTTCCGAGTAGCTAAATCTAAAACAATTACAACAAGAGACAAATCATCAGCAAGGGAAGGAGAGGAGAGGTATACCTGGAGCAAAGACTACATCCTTCTCCCGGATGAGGACCTCCATCACGTAATCCATGTCGTCCGAAGCTACCACGAAGGTCACCCGCGGGAGGCGTCGACGGTAGAAGTCCAGAGCTCGTCTAAGGTAGTCCTCGCCGGGGCCGGAGATCCTGAACAGTTGCTGTAGGAGATAAGACATGATAGAGACACTGTCTTCAGGATAAGTAGGGGACAGGCGTTTTCCGGGGGGGTGGGGAAAGATGGAAGAGAGGACTGGGGGTGGGGAAGAAGAGGGGACTGGGGAGGGAGGGGCGGGGGATGGGTGGAATGGAAGAGGGGGACTCTTGGACAAGAACAATAGGCTTACATCAACCTATTTTTAATATTAACATTTAAGGATCACTCATTTCGTTCTTTTCTGTGTAAATTTAAAAAACTGTGATTACGAACCTTACTGTTTATATGCAATACAAAACAATCACAGCTGAAGAACAAGCGTAGAGGGATAACTACTAAAGATTTCCTATGATTATGTGTAATAATAATTTTGTTTACACTGATACACATAAATAAAATTTCGTCTGGGAATCAAACAACATGCAACAAACATGATTAATGTATAATAATGAATGACAGAGCTTGTGGATTCTTGCCTCAACTCACTAGGCTAAAGTTCCTCTGTATTTCTCCCACCTCATGATTGTTTTTATTTATATTTACAACTTTTGCTATTTCCCAGTCTCTGGTAACCTCACCTGTAAGGCGGCAGCAAAGTCCGTCCGTCGGACGTGGACCCCGACGAAGGTGGTTGGGGCTGTAGAGGCGGCGACTGTGTGCAGGAAGTCCTGGGCCTGTAGGCACTAACTGTTGTCACACACTCATGACAGCCTATACTGACTTCAGGCAGGACTGTCATCACTCATGACAGCCTATACTGACTTCAGGCAGGACTGTCATCACTCATGACAGCCTATACTGACTTCAGGCAGGACTGTCATCACTCATGACAGCCTATACTGACTTCAGGCAGGACTGTCATCACTCATGACAGCCTATACTGACTTCAGGCAGGACTGTCATTACTCATGACAGCCTATACTGACTTCAGGCAGGACTGTCATTACTCATGACAGCCTATACTGACTTCAGGCAGGACTGTCATCACTCATGACAGCCTATACTGACTTCAGGCAGGACTGTCATCACTCATGACAGCCTATACTGACTTCAGGCAGGACTGTCATCACTCATGACAGCCTATACTGACTTCAGGCAGGACTGTCATCACTCATGACAGCCTATACTGACTTCAGGCAGGACTGTCATCACTCATGACAGCCTATACTGACTTCAGGCAGGACTGTCATCACTCATGACAGCCTATACTGACTTCAGGCAGGACTGTCATCACTCATGACAGCCTATACTGACTTCAGGCAGGACTGTCATCACTCATGACAGCCTATACTGACTTCAGGCAGGACTGTCATCACTCATGACAGCCTATACTGACTTCAGGCAGGACTGTCATCACTCAAGACAGCCTATACTGACTTCAGGCAGGAATAATCCACTGTCAAGCTATAACAATGCATGTAAAATTATATATTTCGTCAATGTATTTCATATGCAGGTATGTAAATTTTTTATAGAAAAGTAGACACTATCGAAAGTCTCTGAGCACTGGACAGTGTAGAACACTTGAGGGCAAGTGGTATAGGCCGTTTTGGTCGTGTTGTAATGTATGGCACTTTAATGTAAGTTCATAACCTATTTGTGTCAAACTGTGGAGGCACTCACCTCTTGCTGAAGCTTACGGCTGAAGGTAAACTCTTGCACCAGATCATCCCTGAAAGCGTTGAAGATCTGCATCTCAAACGGGTAACCTAAAGGAATCATCACTATTACCTGTGGCAGCTACGCTATTATTTCAAAATTATGCATTATGCATTTAGTTTTAGTTGAGCAATACAAATATAATTGTGCAAATTTGTAAAAAAAAAGTCCTATAATCACCATCATCGCTCGTCAGTGTTGCAATTACCACCAGCTTCCACCACCACATCACCAGTTACCACCACCTCATCACCAGTTACCACCACCTCATCACCAACTTCCACCACCTCATCACCAGCTTCCACCACCTCATCACCAGCTTCCACCACCTCATCACCAACTTCCACCACCTCATCACCAGTTACCACCACCTCATCACCAGCTTCCACCACCTCATCACCACCTCACCACCACCTCACCACCACCTCACCACCACCTGTGCTCCAACAGGCAACTCACCATCCGCCACTATGGCTCTGGGTCCCTTCAGTCCGGCTGCTGCTTCCTGAAGTGAAGTATAGTCGGTGAGAGTGGGTGACCCGGCACCCACACAGAGCCACGACGCCCCCATCATCGGCACTGTGGAGCATCGTGAGGGGCAGATAAAGAGGTGTTAAGAGGGAGGAAATAAATCATATTTATTGTAATAAATTTGAAATGGCACAAAGTAAGTAATTATCAAAAGTAAGCACCAAACCTGTAAATGGCACAACATGGTAAACCATTTTGACTAGAGAAACTGACAGCGTAAATATATCAGCACAATTCAGGATTCAAGTGCACTTTATGCTAGAAATTCAAACCATCCTGTTGCCTGGCTTCAATAATAAAAAATTACTCTATTTAGGTCTAATCTAGTAGAAATTAATTTAATTTTCTTTAGTAAAATTATCGCTTAGCTCAATTCAAATATTAGCCAGAGACTTTGATAATCTGATTATTCAATAGTTGGAAAGTATAAATTAAGGCTATGTAATGTGAAACACATTTGAACAATTGCTGCATGTACTGTTCAGTCTTGATAGATAGTTATACGCTGTGCCTACGCGAGACTTTATATTCCTCCTGCCCGTCACACTCTACCTACAAGAGAGACTTGCCACAAAATAGGACACGGTGAGGGAAGAAGAACTCTCCACACAAAAAGGCAGAGGATATAAGGAGAAGGAAGGAAGGAATTATCAGAATTACCAAAGCACCAAGCCATTACGACTATATAGCGCTGGGAAGGGGTCAGGATAAAGATTTGGGATGGGACAGGGGAAAGGAAGGGTGCCCAACCATTTGAACGGTCGGGGATTGATCGCCGACCTGCATGAAGCGAGACCGTTGCTCTACCGTCCAGGGGAGATTCACCAGACAGAGCATCATAAGTGGAGTAATGTGGACTCAGGGGACGTGGCGAGGGACCAGAGAGGACTCACTGATGCACTCAGTAATCAGTGGTGATACAGTGAGGAAGATAGTGAGGGAGGGAGTCCCCAAGTAGAGGGAGCACAATGAGGGAGTAATGAGGACTCACCAGGCAGAGGGGACATTGTGAGGTGAGGGAATAACGGACGCAACCTCTTCACGACTCCTTCCTCCATGAACACTTTCACCTGTAATGTTGAAGTTTAAATACAGTTTTCAAATGTTGAAATATAAGGCAGAGATATATATTTCAAGGCAGAGATATAAGTGGGAACGCAAGTTTGACAGTAAATTTAGTGAGAATGTTAGTGTAGGATCTGCAGCTACAGTATTCAAACTTTCCTGAAAGAAACATAAATATAGACAGAAATCCCAATAATTACAGATTGAGAAGTGTTTATGGATACATTCTCAACATTCAAAGAATATCGGACCCAACAACTTGTAATTGGCAACCAGATGATAAATGAGCTCACATTTGATTTGTTAAGGGATAGAACATTGACAGTAGATATGTAAAAAATGTAAATATAGACTCAAAGATACTGACACAAAGGCAGCTAGGGGGAAAAAAGACTATTTTCCCCATCTGAAAAATATGTCAAAATGCATAAATACTTTAGAAAGCATATTCAAGTCCCAATGACTAACGTTATATTCATCAGGACTCACGTCGTAGATCCTGCCTAGGGCCCAGAGGCTGGCGTAGACGCCCATGGTGTTGCCCAGGCGGCCCAGGATCTTGAAGGTGAGGACAGGGGCTGGAAAGCCGTGCCAGGTAACGTTGTGGTGCACCTTGGCGCCGGCCTCCACCACCAGCACCGGCCGCCCCAGACGACCTACCCCAGGCAGCTCCTGTTACCAATTTGCAGTGAGAAGTAAACAGGGAGACAGTAAGTCTCTGTCCGGAAGTGTGATGTAATTAAAAAAAAAAAAAGAGTAATTACAACATAAACATTAATTCGCGGTATAAATAGAATTTTTAATGGTTCTTGCAGTCCTTTTCATTGATATATGTATATATAGATATATGTATATATATATATTTTTTTGTAATTATTGTTGATGAGACAACAGAGTCACTCTTACCTGGGATTCGAGCCAAGGTTGTGATCTGTTCCCCAGGTGTGTAGTAACGACAGGGACGCCCCGCGACGCTACAGTTGGACCCATCCTGGTGTTCCTGTTTTCTGTGGTGAGATTACTGCTCTCTGATACATGTGGTTTAATTTTCGGCGCACTTTTCACATTTTCTACGCTGGAATTTATATTATTCTCCTGAATCGAATGTATAAAGCCTTTAATAAAGTCTCTTGCGCTCTCAAATGTCTTATTTTCAAGAATATTCATGACTTTCCTTACAGGTTCGTAATATTTCTCTTCGACAGGAGTATCAATGGGCTTCTCGTAACTATGTACAGAATTTTCCACTGCTTTCCATATAGGCGAGTCACCCCCGTAAGAGCTTCGCAAATCTACTTTCTCCAAGTTTTGACCAATATTTTGCCTGGTGATGAGTTTTGATTCACTGTCTTCTGATGTTTCTTGTACTTTGATTCTATCTCTTGACGTTAGTAAGCTTTCGCTGTTAATTATCACTGAAAAACAAAGAGTATATTTTACTTTGGTGAATTTTAAATTCGCCAACCAAAAATTCTAATGTTTCATAATAAAATTGATCTGAAAGCATGTTTTTGGTTTGGTGTAAGGCTTAAGGCCTACCAATCTCTGATGTGATCTACGGGCTCACCATAGCCCGTGCTACTTTGAGCTTTTTGTTCCAGGTAGGGTATCTTAAACAACAACAAACTGAAGTGATATTAAGTCCACCACGAGAGATTACTCACCAACTAGTAAGCTTACTCTTGTCCTCAAAGAGTGTACATTATCCCTGACGTGCATTGTGTTCACATAGTACTTTTATGCCTATATTAATGCTTTATTTAATATGTAACCTCTAGGCCTACACATAAAACCACTGTAATAGGTTATGTATATTTTATGAATGTGTGTAATATGAACCAGGAGTTTTGTGTAGTATGAGCCCATTGATCTTCTAGATGTATATGTGGGATTTTAATTACGCAAGCGTGCACGTATAAATGCGCACGCGCCTTAGGGTGTATTCGTTGCTCTGTACGGTTACCGCACGGAGCCGCAACCATGCGTGCTTCCGGTACGTGACACCGCATCTCAGCCTAGCGGCGAGAACACAAACATTGTCATGATTCCTAATAATACCGTAAGCGTGAGGAGCTGTGCTCTGATCTGCACTATCCACTCGCGCAGGAGGCGCTATGGTACATGGGAACAGGTTCATGAGGCGCTATAGTACATGGGAACAGGTTCATGAGGCGCTATAGTACATGGGAACAGGTTCATGAGGCGCTATAGTACATGGGAACAGGTTCATGAGGCGCTATAGTACATGGGAACAGGTTCATGAGGCGCTATAGTACATGGGAACAGGTTCATGAGGCGCTATAGTACATGGGAACAGGTTCATGAGGCGCTATAGTACATGGGAACAGGTTCATGAGGCGCTATAGTACATGGGAACAGGTTCATGAGGCGCTATACTATATGGGTACAGAATACGTAACGTTATAACAAGCACTGTATTTTCGGACCACTATGTTACCGCACTTTTGGTACATTTGCCTATAATTCATTTTATAAGTGCACACGCTTGTATGTATAGGGTGCATATATGTGTGTATACACATGCATATCTGTATCTATACACATGTATAGGTTGTGTATCCTTTTATGTGTGCGTGCTAGCAATGTATGTGTGTATGCTAACGATATAATGAACGTAGCTGTAAGACTACTCACAAAACACTACCGTGGCAGACAGTACAAAGACGAGCGTCTGCTTCTTCACGCCCATTGTAAACACTGTACAGGGTGTCGAACCTGCGCCTCAGTGGCCCGCGGTATTCCACACACCACAACGAAACACTATTGAGGCTTTAAGACTAATCCAGTCAAACACCGGCCAACACAAAAGCCATAACTTGTTTGTTTTCCAAGCACTCGTTAAATAAATTATTACAGAGGATAGAATGTGAGGCAGCCGAGAGGTCTGGAAGCCTTATGGCTCTGATGAAGACTGGTTAGAAATAACAGGACTACTTAACTACCCCCAGCTCCACCTCCAGGGGTGCCAACACTCACAGGTGAGTGGAACTCTCACGTTCACGCAATGTCTCAACCTTTAAGTTGTTAACACATTTTTCATCAATGAGTTTATAATAAACGTTCTTGTGTCATAATATATATTCAGTATATTGTTTTCTATAGAGGAGTAGAATTAAATAGGAGTAGAGAGATATACCAGTTACGGAACAGCAGAAGGGCTGACTCAGTTAAATCGCAAGAAGTCGTTGACCGCGAACATTTGATAGTTTTCCTGAATTGATCTGAGGGCCGCAATTTCTCTAGTCGTCTCGTGGCGTTTAGTGGTTATTTTATAATTACACTACTATTAAAGTTACATTGTAACAGTAATGGCCTGTAATACTAATAATAGGAATGCAATAGTAATAATAACAATAATAATAATATTACTAATATTAATAATACTGCGGGCTCACCATAGCCCGTGCTACTTGGAAATTTTGTTCCAGTAGCTGAATCTAAAACAACAACAAACATGCAGAAACTTACTACAACGCCGTAGTGCATGAATCAACGTGAAGGAGAGACCGAATATATTGGTAAGAACAATACATAATATCCACCTTTTCGGATGTAACCTACATGCTTTCTCAAGCTGCTGTATACACATTGTTCTGCACTGTATACAGTACCTTGAGGAAGGATGTAGGCTACATCCGAAAATGTTGTTAATACGCTTACACATATACTGGGTCTTTCTTTTATCTTAAATAATAGTCTCAGTCTCAGGCATCCATCAGTCTCAGGAGACTATGGTGTTGCGCCCTGGTTGCTGGTCTGGAGCAGCCTCTCCAGGACGCAAAGCCAGGGTAGGTTGATATGGAGGAGAAGCTGTTACCCATGCAGCAGGTCCTCCCTCTCCACAGCGCCGAAAGTCTCCAATGGAGACTTTCGAATGGATTATCCTTTCCAATGGATTATTATCTGGAATCCTTTCCAATGGATTATTATCTGGAGATTATTAACAATGGAGACTATTATTATCTTAAATAATAATAATAATAATAATAATAATAATAATAAATAATAATAAAATATGCTTCTCTGTAAGTCCTCGCCCACGAACGCACTACTAAACAAGAGGTGCGATATATGTCAAGCAGACAGATGTTGTTTACTTGTCGTAGGCTACCATGTCGTAGCTCAGTCCATTAAGGCAGCGTCTGGGATGATCTCGGACGTAGGTTCGAATCCTCGTCACGGCCCTTGTGGATTTGTTCATTGATGCATCACCTTATTGTGATTTCTGTGTGTAATGAGACAAATGTTCCCTTTGCACGAAGAGGACAATTTCGACTTTGTTACAACCCGGAATACGCAAAATTATGGAACACAATTTTTCAACTTTTTGGGAACAATACATAGTGACCTAACAAATGAATGGCTAAGAACACACAATCGAATTTAATATTTTTTAAAATTCATATAATGCCACAGATAATTGTACAGAAAAAGCTCACTTTTAGCTTGCATACTTCAAATTAACGTATTGCTATGTAAAGAATAATAATATATAATAATATTCTAATAATAATAATTATTATTATTATTATTATTATTATTTGTAATATTAAAGTAAATTAAAAATCAGACTTTTAATATTCAATATATATGACTGACAAATGCATTTGTGTTGTACATGTGCCATCTTATATAAGACGGGTATTATGATGCCACGTGTACACAGCCCTGCTCCTGTGCCAGGTAAGTCCACTATGGGCTCATCATAGCCCGTGCTACTTGAAACTTTTTGTTCCCTGTAGCTGAATCTTAAACAACAACAACATCTGATTGGCTCATTAGAGTGCCCTAGACGTCTAACCTGAGCGAGAAGCTCATCCACGCTCTCCAAGAAAACTCTTAAACTGCCACATTTAAATTTAGCCATTTAGAGGCGAGTCTAAACTCGCGCTGCATAAAATGGCAAACCACTTTATTACAAATAATAAATTATCTGAAATCCTTACACTGTATCCATATTTCGCTTCTAGTAGATAAATGGCATATACGAGACTAACGAACAAGCTTTGTAATGTGTAGACTAACAATAATAATAATAATAATATAGACTAATAATATAAACAGCAGCTCTTCTATGATCCAGTAATATCCTATTTTTAAATTATTTAAGTACTAACAAAAGACCTATCTCTAATGTATCAAAATATATTGCAAATACATAAATGATGACACGCAAAAACGTTTTTGACTAGCTGTCAATTATAATTGTAAGGTATGCAGATGTTATTGTAAAAAAATCCAGTGAGGTCTGATTAAGACCTTTTGGTCCGCTTTAATTTTTTTGTGCTACCGCTCACAAGATGAACATGGGGTGCACAATAAACCAGCCGCCTCCGGTGGCAATGATCAAATCGATTCCTCTTGAATGGTACGTCCACCCGGGCATAAAGGCGAGGAATTAACGAAGGTTTTGAAGTAATTCAAAGGAGCCCCGTGGTGTTCCTGAAGCTGATTTGTTCACTCCGGCTGGAGAACGAACACTGGAGTATGCAAAAAGCAGCAGCTCCAGGATGAACACCATAACACTGGTTGCCCAGCTGAAGAGAAGGATGAAAAAGACTCCCTGCAGGTGATCAAGGCTGAGCTGAAGTCTAATATTGCGCTGATCCTTCACCGCCAGATGCCCTCGCCTCTCGTAGTCCCGCCCTAGGAACTCTTCCGTCTTCTCCTGCGGGAGGAAGCGTGGCATTTATCAAGAGAAAGGGCTAAGTCATTATGACTATATTGCACTTAGGAGGGATCAGGACATGGATTTGGAATGAGAGGGGGGGGGGGTAAGGAATGGTCCCCAACCACTTGGATGGTCGGGGATTGAACACCGACCTGCATGAAGCGAGACCATCGCTCTTCCTATTTGAAGTGGACGCGTCCTCTTGCCAGCCACATTTCTCCGTGCACATTTGTGCCAGGTAAATACGACGGGCTCACCATAGCCCGTGCTACTTGGAACTTTTTGTTCAGAGTAGCTGAATATAAAACAATAACATAGAGGAAAGGAATTTACAGCCATAATTAATTCACCGTACTAGGTGGACGCGTGACAAAGTGCCTTACCGTTTAATTTTTTAAAGCTTGACTTAATTTATAGTATGTTTTAGAGCTCGTGTCAAAAAGTTATTTTGTCACACCTTGTCCACAAATTCTTGTGGTGTAATTTTAAAATGTAAAATAAATTCATATAAGACATTATGTAATATGGTCACTCCGTACTAAAGCCAGAACAGTTTTTTCTTACTCAGATGTTCAAACTAAGTCTGTGAAATTAATGTAGAAAAATTCCATGTAATGGAGATATGGGAGAGAGACCAAACAGGCCGCATAATGAAAGAAAAAATTGAATATTAATTAATAATAAATTATAAATTATAACTAGCAAATCATATTTATATTGTCTCTAAAGAATCCTATGCGATGTTGGTAATATCAGAATACATTTTATGGACATTTGTGCCAAACCAAAATTTACAACCTAAGTCAGACATAAATTGGAAAATGCAGCTAAAGAAATATACAAATACAAAATGCAAATTTTCAATAAATGAAACAAATAGATTAGATAACTAATAACATGCAGAGAAGAGAGAGAGAGAGAGAGAGAGAGAGAGAGAGAGAGAGAGAGAGAGAGAGAGAGAGAGAGAGAGAGAGAGAGAGAGAGAGAGAGAGAGAGAGAGAGAGAGAGAGAGACCGAAGGAGCTGGGGACACCCACAAAGAAACCCAGTGTAAAAAGATACAAATGTAATTATCACATATAGGTAATCATAAGTAGGTGTTCCCAGATCAGAAGTAAAACCATTCACTTAGATTGGTCAGTGCACTGACGGCCTCGCTTCGTGGTTCCTCTAGGGTCGGCTTTCGTCCCTAATTGCCCAAGTGGTTGGGCACCGTTCCTTCCCTCTTCCCTCATATCCCAGCTCTTAGCCAGTTCTTAAATACATTTTAAATGTTTGTATACCATACTGGCTTAGCGCTTTTCCCTGATAATTGTCTTAATTACCACAAGGTGCGCCACTACCTTGTGTCAGTGAGCCACAAGGCCGGCTTCCACGAGGCGCTGGACACAATGATCAAACTTGTACTTCCAAGCAGTGTTCTTCTGGTAGATCCAGCTGAAGTAGGTCGGATACAGCTGCTCCTGCAGCGTGTACCAGCCCTTCACCTAAAACAGTGGAAACAAATCTCTTACGGTAACAGCCGGTGAAAGAGCATAATGTTTACGTAAGACGGAATTGTTCTTTCAGTATACGCACAATCCTTGCTTACTCGTGATATCAGAAACACAGGTTGAAGGCAATGGCTTCAGATATGACAATATTTGAGGATTTATGGATGAACTAACACAATTTATTGGCTGTAAATCTGACGTGTTGAGCTAGTGCTTTGACACTCGTTCCGTCATCCCAGCCCCTCGCTCTTTCCTCACTTCCCTCCACCCCATGGTCTGTCACCCCCGCCCCTCACGCTATTGCACACCCCGCTTCCTCACCACTCCACCCTTCATGCTCATCCACGACCTCGTTCTTTCACCACTCCAACTCCTCACTCACCATGACCCCACCCCTCACTCACCATGACCCCACCCCTCACTCACCATCACCCTGTCTCTCACTCACCACCACCCTGCCCCTAACACACTACTACTCCGCTCTGCCCCTCACTAACCATACACAGTAACTAAATATCAGTACAAAACACCTTCTGGAGCCTACCTGGTACCGGGACTTGACGAGGATCTGGCTGAAGAAGTAGAGGTCGAGGAAGGCGTGTGTGCGCCGGTTCAGGAGGACTATCACGTCGTCATACACAGGCAGCAGGTCAAGCTTCTCCCCCAGCCTGCGGAGCACAGTTCCCTGCGCCGACTTCAGAGCTCCTGGCACGAACTCTCCGTAGTCCTTCATCGCCACCCTGAAAGTTATACGAGTGTTGATTTTGATTTCGCGCGGGACGCCATCACGGGAGCTTACCGTCCAGCAACAAGTGTACTTTATCTCTCAATAAAGCACAGTGTATACACATCCAGAAGCGAGGCTACACCTTTCTGTGAATATTTCCCTATATGAATATAACTATTTGAGATTTTAATTTAATAAAATTATCAATGTACTAATACAATATTTACACAAATATATGGATTTATTTTTAAATCACAGCTACAATAAAAGGGGCGATAAAAATATTGTATTTAATTATTAGGTCTGCAAAGGTTCAGTGCCATGCTATCAATTAGGTAAAGTCAGTCTGAGAATCACATTATTTTAACGTATACCACTTACATTTAAGGAGCATTTTACAGCTCCAAGTCTGACGTTATTCTAGGCAGTAAGTGATAAAAGTGATATAAAGTTATTTAACATTGTAACAAAGGAAAAAATAAATTAATGAGATTTTACTAATGTGGAAACGATCCATTTACCTCGCTACACGTCACCATAAATTAGTTTTTTGTGCCCACTTGTTATCGAAACCTCTATGTTTTGGCACTCAAGCTTGGCTATTACAGCACTAAACTATGCAGCCCGTCCTCCAAACAAAGATCCAAAAGTGATTCCATGCACCCGCCAAACCCCCTGTTTATGAATGAAAAGCGGTTTACACACGACTCACAACTGCTGACATTCGAACATATCCGGAACAAGTGCTTCACTGACGAATTTTGTTCGAACCACAACGCTGTAAATGCTTCACCCACGTACTACAAATACAAATAATCACCAACAGAACCTAAACACCTAACCTAACCTATGCCTATTTATACACAATATGCTAATATATTATAATATTAATTTATACTTGAGAAAATTCCCGTTTTGAATGATCAGCGTGTTAAAATATATGAATGCGTCTGTGGGGTTGACCGCTGAATGTAATGGACTTGAGTCGAGGACGGGTTGAACTATGAGCAAGACGGTGTGAGCTTCATGGCTTCCTGTTTGCGTTAGAGTTCCAGTGAGGTGGTTACACTAATTATACCAAGACATACAGCAACAGACCATTGTGTCTTAATGAGACTTTACGCCTAATGGATGGCTGATAGGTATACAAAATTGTATTAAGGAAAAAATGTATTCTCTGGTGGACTGAAATCGTCTGCATATAATTTTAAACAATTCACGTGGGTTGTGTTTGATCAGGCAATATATCTCAAATACGTTAAAAACCATCGCATTGTAGATTAAATTAATTCAACTCCTTTAAACCTGATTTATTCTGCTTCGTGAATGTTCCGAATACCCTCCAATTTTCAAATATAATTTCTCAAGTATTACAATCAAGGCTATACATGATATATACCCATAACATACCACCAACACTGCTGGAATATCCATAACATCCCACTAACACTGCTGGAATACCCATAACATCCCACCACCAGCCATATGAATGCAAACGCATTAAAATCTGAATCTAAAGATAATATTTAAAAGTAGAGTTAAAAACCAGCTGAATGACCGCAGCTATCTATATTTGCTGCAAGTCAGCTGATAATTGGTTGAGAACACACCATTGTAAGTCGGACAGTACCTGGCTAGGGAAGATACCACTACCTGTAATCACTGTATGCCAGCTGGTGGAGGGTTTGAAGGCGTTCGGGAAACACAGGGATGGTGAGGAAGGCGATGAGGTTGGCGGTGAAGGCGGTGGCGAGGACGAAGCAATAGACCAGCCAAGCGGCCACGAACACTCGCTGCCATTGGGCCCTCGGCAGCACCGGCAGCTGTCCGTTGACCACCGTTCGTAGCATGTACGTCCACGTCCGACCCAGTCCGCCAAGGAATGGCTCCGGCTGTATCCAATCCTTGAGACACCATGGGATTGGATACAGCATAAATGTAACTTTCACATAAAGATTGGGATTATTGATGATTATGTCTGTGTTTCTGGCAGTTCGGTTTTTATAGGGATCCAGAGAAGTAAAGTATAAAATGTGTGGACAAAAACAAGGACACACACTAGAGCATTACATCTTAGACCGAAAAAAATTAGCCATTTAGAGATAAATATAAACTTGTACAGATTCATTCAGTTTGGATTGAAATTGGCATTAAAATCATGTTTTGAGATGCTAGAAAATTTCCCGTGCTATCTTTAGACCATAGATGTTTGGAAAATTAGTCTAGAGTCTTCCTGGAGTACTTTAAACAATTCTTGAGAAGGTTTAGAACATTTTAAAGCTTTTATAAATAGAACATTATTAAGCTATGTGAAGGTATGGAGCTTTATCTAGGCTATTATGTCCACCACGTCAACATCCATAGCAAAGGAATATGCCTGTGACGATTATATAATTTTTTGTGCATTTGCTTAGAACATACCTGTAAGGTCATGATGAGGACGGTGAGCGTGAAGGTGAGGGCCGCGGCCAGCCAGACGGAGAGACGGAAGGGATAGTATTCCCCGCGCCACTTGGCCAGGGGTAAAGGGTCCCTCAGCATCAACCCGAACCCCTCCATCCAGTACCATGCCCCGGCGTCAAAGGCTCTGAAACGGTCTTCCGTGACAGACATAGTGTTCACGGTGAAGTTCTTCTCTCCGCGATGAACCATCCCGAGCATGCCCGTCCAGGAGTCGTTGATGAAGGAGCCCCACAGGCAGTCTGGTGGTTCCAGCGTCAGTGTGTAGCGGTAGTCGAGCGACTCGGCGATGGTGTCCAACATTTGAGCTGCGACGCCATCACCTATTCCTTCTGATGCATTTTTCTTTTGGTATAAGAATGGAAAATCGTCGAACCATGTTCCAATTTGAAATTCATAATTTTCGAATGAAGGAAACCGATCTATAAAAATATTTTTAAGTTTGGAATAGGCTGTGTAATTCCAAAATCCTATAAATTTTAGCTTCTTTGCCCTTGAGAATGGAAAATATGTATAAATCTTTGCGGTTTCACGAGATCGCGGAGAAGTTTTGCTAATGAAAACTAACTTTTCAATTCTTCGAAATACGTGATCCATAAGACTATTTTGAGCATTTACATCATCCAAACAGAAGACCATAAGATATGTTGGGTTCCAGTGTTTGGCTATGGCGTTAAAGAATTGCCGGGGATCTTTCCTGAAGACGACAACATGCATGTATGATGGTCCTCGAAGTACTGCTGTGTGCTGGTCTCTGGACCAAATAGTCCCATTAGAGCCAAGGTTCACTAGGACACGAGGAGTATCCTGGAGAGCTGGGAGAGCCAGCAGCTGGTCCTGGATTTGCGTATCAAGTCCAGGATCCAGATACAAAACGACGCTCCAGCCTTCCAGAGGACCTCTCAGAACTTCCTCCAATACCCCGGAGCACAAGGAGACGACAGGACTCGCCTTCAGGAGCCCAGAGATCGTGCATGACAGGAACAATACACTTACCAACATACAAAACATTGTCGCTGACTGAGTTCTAGTCAACACTTGTACCTGGGGCTATAATACTTCCTACAGCAGCAGCTGAAGCAAGACTGGAGCTATAGTTAGAAACTTGTGTTATATACACACGCATATGTTCGTCGCACATTACTCTTCTTCGTAAAATGTCACTAGAAATCGCTCATAATAAAGAAATGGTTATTAAGCATCAATGTATTGACCTTTGACCTCAGTCTCGCTTGATCAAATTGACATTTTCTAACAAATTACGACTCGTAATTGCTATTTAGAACAAAGCTGCATATCATAAGTGAACAACAGAACATGTAGACGGAAAAGATAAATGAGTTAAGTAATTGGTTATTAAATCATCTGAAGTCAAAACATTGGGGTCTGTTTAGGAAAAAAAATGTTTTATTGAAGTCAAGAGTTGATTAAATTGAATTATTTAAACTGCAAATTTTGTTTTGTTTTCTGAAGATGCACAAAGCCGGACAAATAATACTGCTATTACTATTTTTTTTAAACCTAGAAGGGGTACCACCTCTGGTGCAAGTGTAGCTATTACTATGTATTATTCTTTCTAAATTTCTTGGCTCTGCATAGCCATAATCCCCCCTGAGACACTGACGCCATGAGCTAAATTATAGTCAAAAGGTTATGGAAGACGGATCTCTCAGTCATATTATTTATATCATGGCTGCTTGGAAAGTCATAGTTAAGACTTTCATATATTTCATCTTAAGTATAGTCCGGTATTCGCGAGTCGAGAGAAGCACTGAAGGACAGACATTTATTATATGGCTAATATATTAAAAACAAAACTCTTTTTTAATATTTATGTGAAATCTATATCCCACTTCCACGCTTTTGAGTTACGATTCTCTGGGTGAACAAGTTTTGACGATAATCAATGCCTTGCGGCTACGACCTCCGGCGGACTGCCTCACCCACAGTCAGTTGCCGAGGGAAGGAACAACGAACATCAACAAGCAGGACCTCAGCGTGTAGGGACCTTAAGACATCCTAGAGGAAGCTATACTTTCAATATTCCCCTCAAAGCAGTACTATACAAGCAACCAGTCGTCACCCGCGAGGTAATCACATCAAAATCTAATTAGTGGTGTTTTCTACCACTCATATTCCATTGAACAAATTAGGCAGTGACTATAAAAGCTTTTTGCATTTTAATTTTAATTATATGGTTCAAGTAACATTCATTTGATTTTTCGTAAAAAAAAAAAGAATCAAGACAAGTAAACGTATATGTTTTTGTTTCAATACTCAGTTGTAAATACTAATTTATATTTTCACGAGTTATTCTTTGTAGCTGTGAGTGAGAGATGAAGATGACGGCCGGAGGAGTGGTGTTGGTGTGTGTGTGGGTGGTAGCCGGGCTGGTCCCTCGACCAGGCAAGTCTTGTCCAGTTTCTTTTGGTCCTCCCTTGATTGTAATCTTTACTCTTAGAAATAGCAATTTTAAACTATAGAAATTGGAAGCTGAAGCTTATCACAGTTTCTATAAAGTTTGACTCCATTCCCGAGGTCCCTCGTGGGATGGACCAGTTGTGATTTAATCAACTATATTCTCCGAGTCAACTTATGTAGAGTGGGTTGTTGAATGGGGCAACGTAACGAACTGGTAAGCACTATGTCGTGGGGTTCGAACCCAGATAGTTCTCTATTTCTTTATCTGATTTTGTTTATGTGATAAAGTTTTTACTCAAATTATTAAGAACTAATTATTTCTCCAGTATGGTAGTATTTCTCCATGGTGTTAATGTCTCCTTGGTGTTAATGTCTTCCTGGTGTTAATGTCTTCCTGGTGTTAATGTCTCCTTGGCGTTAATGTCTTCCTGGTGTTAATGTCTCCTTGGCGTTAATGTCTTCCTGGTGTTAATGTCTCCTTGGTGTTAATGTCTCCTTGGTGTTAATGTCTCCTTGGTGTTAATGTCTCCTTGGAGTTTCTGACTGTCTCATCAGTATTTCTAAGTGTAACTTGACGTTACAGGCTGGTAGCTTACCTACAGTAACATCCGACTGTCTTCCTTATAGTACCGAATAATATAGAATATAAAAGTTGTCGTTCTGACTGTGTACTGAGGACAGGCGGTGTCTGTCAGGTTCCGGAGGATGGCCCGAGGTGAAGGTGCTGAGACTACAAGAGATGGAGACGGCCTCCAACACCACCTACCTGGACAGTGGCGACCACTCTCTCCCGGACCTCCACCAGGTGATGCTACATCTCTTCCTCTGCATGCCAGTATGGGGGAGTGTCTTTAGTCCAGCTCTTTTAATATGTTGTTCATGTCTCATGATAGTGAATGAGGTTATTAGTGAAATACATCTCTTTGTGACGCTGTTCTAGAAGCTCAACTCGGTGAAATTAACGTCATCGTGTGTACGTCAGCATTAATGCTCACAGTGACACACGCGAATTTGTGCATTACTCCCACATACCAATCTATCTTGGCCATTGATAGACTATTACAAATGTATATACTTAGATAATAATATAAATTGCCTTTTATTAGTCAGTTACATTCATGTTAAAACATTTTCGTTGGTAATTAACGTAATTCCTGTATGTGTGGCTACGTGGTACAATTGGTATGATCTTGAACTGTATGGTCTCGGTCTTGAAGGACCCTGAAGCACTTTTTGACCAAGGTACTATGTGACCAAAACACTGTGGCTCTGTGTGTCTTCTTTTGGATTAACTTGATCTTGTTTGATTCTAAACCTGCTTGACTTTAACCATATATTACCGCAGCAATGTTTGACCCCCCGAGCCTGTATGACCCCCAGCACTAACCCCCGGAGACCACAGCACTGTGTGACTCAGGGTACATTGAGCAGGACATGGTGTACCCTGCCATCACCTTGGCACCGTGTGAACCCTAGTACCATCCTAGCACTGTGTCAGCCCTGACACCGTGTGAACCCTGGCACTGTGTGAGCCCTGACACTCCTCCACAGTGGACGGTGTGTATGAGGGTACGACTGCTACACCTGGCGCGCCTCAACACCCTGCTCAGCTACACCGCGGGAAGCCACTACCAGGAGATCATGCTGGGTGAGTCCCAGGCCTGGTGCGTTCTCTCTCAGCTAGTAAAACAATCATTTTTTTTTGGTAGAACAGTCAATGGGAATGTCATTCTTGCCATTTTACTTTAGTTACTTTTACTCAGTTGTGCTTGCAGGGGTTGAGCTCTGGCTCTTTGGTCGTATGTGTATGTGTGTGTTTACATATCTGTACTAGAGGAGACTGAACTCAGCTCCTACAGTGTGGTGCTCAGTGTTATCAGACCTGGCCACGCCGTGAGACGAGTGTGTGTGTGTTGCAGGTATAGACTGGCCACAGTCAGAGCTCCGGCTGGAGTGCTGCAGTTACACCGGCTTCATGAAGGTGAAGGTGCCCCTCCGGCTTTACTTCTGGCATCACCTGTGTGTCTCAGCTGACATGACCACCGACCCCCAATACATGATCTTCGATACTGTGGTGGGTGGCCTAGTGCTCTGGCATACTTATGTATGTATCTGTACATACATGTACATATATGTATATTTACACTATCTGTGTAAAGTGAATTTCTGTGTGGTCCAAGGTTGAAGGACAGAGGAGGGCTAGCCTCACCCGACTTTCCAGGATGACACATGGGAGGGAAGGGAGTATGAAAGTGTCATAGGACAATCGAGGTCGGCCCCCAGTGCCACCCTTTAAGAAACAGTGGCATCTATAGAGACGAAGACTTACACGAAGTCTGCGATTTGCTCGAAGTCTGAAATCGGGGATTCATTTTTTGTAGATTTTTTCAGCAGTTTTTCGGCTGTTGGTAATATTCAATTTTCTGAGAGAGAGAGAGAGAGAGAGAGAGAGAGAGAGAGAGAGAGAGAGAGAGAGAGAGAGAGAGAGAGAGAGAGAGAGAGAGAGAGAGAGAGAGAGAAGGGAGGGGGGGAAGGTAAATGGATGGGGGAGGTGAGAGAGGGTGGAAATTTGGAAAAATGTGGAGAGGTAAGCAGAAGGAGGAAACGGTATTGGTACAGAGAGGGAAGGGGATGAAAGAGGCGAGAGATGGGGAGAGGATAGGTGGTGATGGGGCAGAGACCCGGTCACAGCCGGGTAACCCATCAAGTACACACACACACACACACACATGTTTAAGGACCGAAGAATGCAATAAGTCAATTATATAGCTCAATGCAACACTCATATCCGGCCGTTTATTATTGAGCAGGTACACAAGGCCTCGCTGCGCCGTCCGGGGATCACTCAAGAGAGGACGCAGAAGGTGAGGGGAGGCGGGCGGTTCCTGCTGGGACAGAACTATAACCCAGAAGGTATTTACACTTTCAGTGAGGCTCTTCACGGCGATCTGGCAGACTTCAGGTTCTATAATGTTGCTCTGCCTCTTGAGCACTTGCAAGAATTTGTCGCTTGCAACTCCAGCATCGAACTGCATTCACCACTTTATGCATTCGATACAAATATGACAAATTTAGACTTAATAGGTGATATTAAGATTCATAATATTAGCCTGGGTGACATCTGTTCTTCGTCTCCGGATACATCCATGATCGTTCCCGAGAGAGTAGACTTTGACCGAGCAGTGACTATGTGTAGCTTCTTCTCTGGGGGTATCGTCGTCCCCCGTAACAAACAAGAGAACGAGGCTATCTATGACAAATTTGAAGACTTCAACAACCATTGCGCAGATAGTTGGGGAACGGCGTTTTGGTTCGGCTTGAGGGCAAACCTGACCAGCACATGGTGGACAAAGTTATCGGATGGAGAACCATTAGGATGGCACCAATTTGCTGCAGCTTGGGCCAACCCTACGGACGAGTACCAGTGTGTGGCTGTGGCTAGTATCTTCTTTAAGTATGTGTGGTCTGCATCGCCCTGTGACATCCGCCAGTGTCCAATATGTAACGTCACGGAAACTCACACACTCCATTTGCGAGGACTGTGTAAACTGTCAAAGTTTGACCGATTTTACATACCACACGACTACTACAACATGAAGCCAATATTTGAAGGCATCTTCTTGAGCAGAATCATTTGGGAGAATGATACATGGGTGATAAAGAGCCGCCTGGAGAAGGCGGTGAAAGCGCAGATGGTTATGAAGAAGCCCGAGGATTACCCCTTCGGCCTCAACACCTGGCACGTGCGAGGCGACACCTGTGCTCAAGAGGAGGTATGTTAACGTTCTCTAATATATCACAGTTTTATTGATATCGAAGCTAAATGTACTGAAGAGTGCATCTCAAAATATAACTCTCGGGTATGACGTACCTTGTAAACATTTACATACCCTTTGTTATGTATGTAGGTCGAACTTCTGTTGACATCGTGTGACAAGAGTGACTTCACCTGCAGTGACGGCTCGTGCGTCAACAAGAGCAAGCGCTGCGACTATAAAGTTGACTGTCCTGACCATACTGACGAGCTCAACTGCGAGGTCATCTCCTTCCCTGAAGGGTACTCTTCACAACTAGCTCCTCCTGCCCTAGAGTCACCGCTATTGTCACTCAACATCACCCTTGATATCACATCGGTCAGGAAGTTTGACTTGTCTGGATTTAGCTTCGCTGTTGACATAATACAAAGTATCAAATGGCAGGATACGAGGCTCATCTTACGAAATCTCCGCACAGGAGATTTCGTAAACAAAGCGAAGGTAAGCAAGTTTTTCCTGCCTTAATAGCATTTGTAAATAAGTTTAATATGAGCAATATAGCACATGTCGTATTTCTCTTTACTATATGTTTCCCCTACACCTTTCATCTTCATATTTTCAAGAACCGTCTATTGAGCTTTATTTTCTACTCTGTCTAATTCTGCTTCTTTTTCCTAAGGTTAGTGAATTTGCATCGACAGATTTCGCCTTTCGATGAACGATTATTAAAAAATGAACCGTGGTGCTGTTTTTCTATTCTTTATATTATAGTTCCTATCCACATGATCTTATTCCTGCCGTCTTTGTTCTTCCCAAGTTGAAGGTCTCAGGCACACAGCAAGGCTCGAATGCCTTCTTCAAAAACCGTACACAATGCTCTCCTCACTATTCACCATACTTCATCATTTCTTTGTTCTTTTCTAAGTTTGTTCCACTGACATGATGAATTATGACACTAAATAGAAACTTTGTAATTTATATATATTTCTGTTACGATAAGTGACTCTGTCAGAGGGAGTGGGAACACTAAATAAATTAAAGTGCTTAAGTTCTTCAGTTCTCCCTTCCACTTGTAGACTATCCTTCACGTTACTTGCCCGAAACACTATGCGTATTAGTGGCTTTAGGTATTGTATGTACTAGCTCTATCTATAAATCCAACAGTATGTTTGTAACTCTGCATCTATGTATGTAGATGTATGTACACCAATGTAAATTATGTATGTACTTTTCCTGAATAAATATTATTATTATTATTATTATTATTATTATTATTATTATTGTAATTATTATTATTATTATTATTGTTATTATTATTATTATTATTATTATTATAGCAATCAGGGTGGCGCTAGATCTTCCAAACCACATTTGTTCATAACAACTGAACCCCTCGTTGGATTTTTCCTTCTAAATTCAAGTACAGGCTATTCTCACCTATAACATAAGAACATGAGAGTAGATGAAACTACAACAAGACCAATGCGAGGCAGCCACTGTTTATACCCAGCCAAATTCACTCATATGTCTAACCTACGTTCGAAACAGTTCAGTGGTTCCATGTCTATTATGTTACCCAGTAACATAATAGATATTAAAACATGTTGATTTGTTCCGCAAATCAATAACTTATTTTAATATCAAATTATATATCCATGTTCTCTGCAGTTCTGAGGACAAACACACGACTGATCGTATTGTGGTGTTTTGAAGGTGAACGAGACGATGTGGAAGCCTGATATTTTAGTGAGCGACGGCTCGAACAGCCCGACAGACGTGCAGCTGCGCCTGGTGAAGATGCTGGTGAAACGTGATTCTCGTCCACTTCCCGATGACGACACCAACTACTCTGAAGGTCAGGCACTACCCTGCTCACCTCTTATTCACATTATTTTACTATAGACTAATAATTCTGTACTAAAATATTTTACTGTAAGGTAATAATAATTTAATACTATTTACTAAAAACCATGGTCGTAAGACGACCCTTAAGGGCCTGACTTATCACATCCCTCCAGCTTGTCATCTCCTCTCTGACTGTGAACATTTGTTTTCCGTTTGTAGGGTACTCCCTTATCAAGTTCAATATTTACCTAAATACCCCAGTTAATCTCTAAATACCCCAGTTAGTCTCCCACCAACCTTTCATGAAAAACAGTATCAATCACAATTTGACATTCTAGGAAGAAACAGTCTGGCCATTCTCCTTTTTCTTGTAGTATTTTGGAAAACTTTGTCATTGAACTCGATCAAGTTTGTCAGGCATGACTTTCTCCCTTTAAATTCATGTTGTCTTTCCCTTACAATGTATATCCTCTCCAGGTTCTCAATTGTTCTCTTCCTGATTATTTTCAATAGAACTTTTCGCGGAATATATGTTAGTAGCACTTTTTCTCTGTCCACTATTTTTAATATATAGGAACTAAGTTTGCCATTTTTCCAGGCATTTGGGAAACCTGTTTCAAGAATTTATTTAATATCTTTGTTGGCAGGTGGCAAAGTACCTCTGTAACCTCCTTGAGAAGCCATGGTGATATTAAGTCATGATTGTATCCTGATGATTGTATCAGAAGTAGTGGTGATCCTCCATGTAGAGTGTTGGTGTTGCAGACGAGCTGTACAGCGGGTCGGGGAGCGCGGTGCAGCTGGTGCAGCAGTACACAGTGTCAGCCACCTGTCAGTTCCTGCTGCACGCCTACCCGTTCGACTCCCAGATGTGCTTCCTGGTCTTCTCCATTTCTGACCAGTCCGAAGGCAACATTCTTCTACTGCAGGTCAGAAATAAACCAGTGCATAATACCTGTGCTAACAAGAGTAGTTTCCTTTTGGTTATTTCTACTAAGTAACTATTATTAAAAAAATAGATATACACAATCATCCACGTTTTAAGCCATATCCCCCATTAAGGATGTTTCATTTGAGAAATTTATAAATTCACAAGACACTTATTAAGCAATTTTGTTTAATTTAGTTGAAATTTTGTTATATACAATGTGTCACGAGGCCATTGCCAAACAAATAAATATCCAGTCATAAATACATATGCATTAAATTTCACATTATAAGCTAATAAACTTATGAAAGAAAATTGATTAATAAGAAACTGAACTTATATTTGAAAACCTTTAAAGACTCTTCGTAGTTCACAGGACTAGTTTTGGTTTAGTGTTCTGCTTAAAGCCTAACAACCTCTGAAGGGTTACTGACCTCTGAAGAGTTACTGACCTCTGAAGAGTTACTGACTTTACTAAACTAGTAAACTTTAGTCTGGAAACTAGCAGTGTATGTACAAAGAGTAATTGAAAGCATCTTTCGTTGCACAGTATATATCCCTTAACATAACTAATAACTCTAGTTTACAAATATTTATAAAAGAATGAAGCCTGAGCATTAATTTTCCATTTTTAAGGTTCCTGCAATTAACAATAAATATATTTATTAATAATAACTAGATTAATTTTATGCAATCTAAGGCTAATGTCTACGCAATTATCATTGCTTTCTAATATATTAGATTCATTTTATATACCAATCCCATACCGATATTGCTCTCAGGAGTAATCAGAAGGGAAGATAAACAATTATTAACACCCCAGTTGTCTTCTTGGTTAGCTCTGGCTTCGTGTCACCATGGAGGCCAGTCTACTGTCGTAGACAAGAGGGAAATTTTAATGTAAAGAGAGGTTGCAAGACGATATTAAACAGGAGAGAAGTGAAGCTGTGTTTTACAGAACATATAAAGGCTATTATCCATGTACATGAGGGAGGTGTAAGACTGTGTTGTCCATGTACATGACGGGGGTGTTAGACTGTATTGTTGATGTACACGGAGGGGTCTTAGACTGTGTTGTTGACGTGCATGACGGGGTCTTAGACTGTGTTTTCCACGTACAAGACGGGGTGTTAGACTGTATTGTCCATGTATAGGAGGAGGTGGTTTTCAGCGGAGAGAGGCGGCTCCTGGAGTACCGGCTGGTGAACGAGACGTTTGTGAGCCGGGACAACGCGACAGCGTCCGTGCAGGTGAATGTCCAGCCAGGTCTTGTGCCAAGTTCTGAAGCGCTCGTATCATTATCTTTGGGGCGTATGTGATGAGGGATGTCTCCCTGGTGATGGGATGTTTCATGTCATCGAGAACGTGCGTGGGATGCGTGTGAGTGCTCAATAAGCATGCAGGTGCACTCTGATGCTACTAAGCCCCATCAAAAGGAGTAAGGTCGAACACACCAATCAAAGTTTAGGACTAAGTGGTTAATTTAACAGAGTTAAATCACGTAATTTTCAACTAATCCTCATGCTCTGCTCGTGGATACTGGCGCCGACTTCAAATGCGAATTAATAATATTACAAACTTGTATAATAATAAGCGGTATTTTCTCAAATATAAATTAATAATAAATATTAATATTTTGTGAATTGCTTGCCCTAGGGTAGGTTGGGTTTGGAGTTTTGGATCTGCTAGCAATATTTATCTGTATTAACAGTACGAGGGTAACCTCTTTAGAGGTGCGATCCGTACATAGGCTGTGAGCAAGGGTTTTAGAAAAGTTTGTACATAATCAGTTGTGAGTGATGTGTATGTTATTCATAAACAAGGGAGCAACCTATGTATTACCGAGCACTGACCAATGTTTTTGAGAATAGGCTGCTGACGGCGTGACTGTCCAAGCCCTTCGAAAACATAATTCACGAGGCTGAATTGAATCTCAGTTCCTCTGCGTGTGGCTTCAAGAGCGATACTTTTTTGTCACATTATCTGGTCTTACTGGTATTTGAGGAAACACTCACACGCTTGTAAATTAATGAGATTATATATGAAATATTATGCAATTAAGATTTTACCTGCTATGTTAATGATTGTTTCCTTTGTGGTATGATTTCTCCCTGGTGATGGGATGTCCCTCTGGCGATGGGATGGCTTCCCGGGATACAGGTACGCCTCAGGTTCCAGAACCAGTACGGCTACTACATAGGCAACGCTATCATACCCAGCCTCCTCATGGTCGCCATCTGTTACCTCACCTTTTTCTTCGACATGGAGGACTTTACGGTATTAAATTTCAGCTTTTTTTTCTTTCTTCTCACACATTACGTCTCAATTATTTACTTCTTATATCTTTGTTCTGGTGCTTGAGACAAAACTACTGGTTAGTGGCACTAGCAATTAGTTTGTACATACTATAAGTAAATCGAGTACGAGAAGAAATCCAACCAAATTGGAGGGTAAATTAATATATCTTGCAGGATCGCATCATGGTGTCGTTGACGTCGCTGTTGGTTTTGGCTGCCCTCTTCACCCAGACCAGCCAGTCCATCCC
Source organism: Procambarus clarkii (assembly GCF_040958095.1). Classification (NCBI taxonomy): domain Eukaryota; kingdom Metazoa; phylum Arthropoda; class Malacostraca; order Decapoda; family Cambaridae; genus Procambarus; species Procambarus clarkii. Next base: position 9,150,949 of record NC_091232.1, read on the forward strand.
CAAGACTGCGTATCTTAAGCTCATAGACATTTGGTACGTGTCTCTTATCATCACGGACTTCCTCATTGTCGTCACTCTAGTGGTCATCGAGAACCAGCGCTTGAAAGATAACTTCCGGGGAGACTTTTCCATTGGTGACTTTAAGAAGACCATGAAGGTTTCACCGGCCGGGGTTGGTCGTGTCCCTGCAGGACGCCACCTGGGGAATGGTGTGTTTATTCCCCACAAGAAAGTGTTCAGTACAGCTGAAAAGTTCAATACGGCGTCACAGGTGTTGTTTCCCGTGCTGACATGTGCCGGATGTTTTGGGTGGATTTTCCTGCACCTGCATCGGGCCTCCAGCGATCACTGAAGAGGACACCAGAGGGCAGTGACGAAGGTCGCGAAGGATTGTATTTCACTGATATTGTTGCAGCTTCAACTCGTTGTATATATCTCTGCACAGCGCTGTGGCTACCAAAGTCTACACAAGGTAGCCTGATTACTTATTAACAATTGCCGTTATTGTACAATTTTGGGAGAACCCCGGTACTATTAAAATTCCACTGTACCAATATTACTCCTGCATCACTTACTAAAGTTATTATGTGTACAAAGTAGATACTTTGGGTTTTGTAATAATTTTGATGCGAACATTCACTAATTTCATGTCAGTACAGCGGTGAGAGTTGAATTAATAAATCCCACACCTAATCAGACGAAATGTTTCACAAACTCTCAATGTATAACGGAACCCAAGTTTACTTCCTGGGCATGGTGAGAGGTTTTTATTAATTGTTACCGCCAGCGACGGCTAGTTTATTGTGCACACTATACTCATCCTGTTAGCGATAGTTTATTGTGCCTCTCATATTCATCTCCTGAGCGGTAGTTTATTACGCAACCCCTTGCTCATTCCCTGACCAGTAGCACAAAAGGATTACATAGGATCAACAAGTTTCAAACACCATTGTATGTTGTTTAACATTAGTCTTAACAATTGCAACTGCTTTGTTTACCCATATAATAATATTATACATTGAAGTAAAGTCATATTAATATATTTTAAATTTTCAATATTGGATATTACAGGGTAATGGAAGTGTTGCTGTTTATGATTTAGGCTACACACCTTTAACTTACATTACATATATCATGTTTATCTGCGAGAATCGTAGTGTGGATACAGTACACGAATTTCGGATTCTTAATAATTAGCAATGAAATGATTTGTCATTTCATGCAACATAAGTTCAATAAATGACTTAGATTTTACATATGATAAAATAAAATATAAGGCAACAATAACACAATTCAGAGGAAAATATAGGCCAATAACTGAGCGTCCACGTTATAGGTTGCTATTATGTTAGCACTCAAAATTATTGGAAACACTGCAGTAGAGCGCTTAATTATCTCCGAATTCAGATCCTCATTACTTGGTCTAAATAGCTTGCACGCAAATTGCAATTTGCTTATCTCTGAAACCAGACATAGAAATAATTACATAAATATATACTGCACTTAAACTCTTAATTAAATATATATATATATATATATATATATATATATATATATATATATATATATATATATATATATATATATATATATATATATATATATATATTTGCTTGGGATGAGGTAGTACAGGACGTGATTGAGATGAACAAGTGGAGGATGAAACATAATGGTTATTAATAGGCTATTATGTGCATGATTATAGGCAGCTTATGTTCTTGCTTCTACTGTCTCTGTGTTGGTTCGGGGTCTTGAATTGAGTAGAATGTAATTATGTGTTAACTGGTTGTTGATTGCTGGTCTTGACGTTTTGATGTGTAGGGCTTTGCTGATGTCCAGTCTTTTGTTGATGTTATACCTGTTGATTATTTCAGTGTTGCTTGTTTCTGGTGATGGTCTGGTTGTGTGAGGAAACTATATGCTCATTGATGGAGCCTGTTCCTTGTGCATTGTTAATCGCCTAGAGAGATTGTTGTCTTGCCTATATACTGAGATTTTGGGGGGGCTGACAGTCCCCAAGTGTTGATGTGAAGGCATAGACAACGTTTGTCTGTTTCAAGGCGTTTTTCTTGGTGTCGGGAGAATTCTTCAATAGCATGTTGGTGGTTTTCTTACTCTTATAATATATAGGCTGTCTGTCCTTGCCATTGCCACCGGCCATACCACGTTGAGAATACTGCTTCTCGTCCAATTGGCAAATGGGGAACGATATCATGGACCGCATATTTATTATTATAAAAGTCTCTCCTCACTTGGTAGATTTTCTTCTCGGCTTCATTCAAAGAAACACTTCTAGTTCGGCTATAACTAGTATATTTAGCGCACGCTGTCTTCCTACAAGAATTTATGCCCTCGTACATTGTATAAGGTAATGCAATTGAGCTACATGCAAAAGTAAATAAGTATGAGTTTTGGCATTAACTGAGGGTAATACAGAAATTGGCCACATATGGGAAATTATTGGTAATCATCTAATTACTACTCATCTTTATATAGAAACCCTTGAACTATATGTTTAACACATCTCTAACCCTGTCCATGAAGGACAGAAGAAAATGTATATATGCTGGTGAGCATTGTAAATGTGTGGCCACGTCTGTGGTAGAATAATAATAATAATAATAATAATAATAATAATAATAATAATAATAATAATAATAATAATAATAAACTACTACTACTACTCTACTCTATTAAACCCAAACATGCCGCCTCGCTCTCTCATACTTTAAGCAGCACACTCACACTTCCCGTGACACACTCACACTTCCAGCGACACACTCACACTTCCAGCGACACACTAACACTTCCAGCGACACACTCACACTTCCAGTGACACACTCACACTTCCAACGACACACTCACACTTCCAGCGATACAATCACACTTCCAGCGACACACTTCCCACTTCCCGTGACACACTCACACTTCCAGCGACACACTCACACTTCCAGCAACACACTCACACTTCCAGCGACACACTTACACTTCCAGCAACACACGACACACTCACACTTGCAGCGACACGCTCACACTTCCAGCAACACACTTCACACTTCCAGCGACACACTCACACTTGCAGCGACACGCTCACACTTCCAGCGACACACTTCACACTTTCAGCGACACACTTCACACTTCCAGCGACACACACTTACAGCGACACACTTCACACTTCCAGCGACACACTCACACTTCCAGCAACACACTTCACACTCTCAGCCAGGTTTTAGTCTGTCTCTTCTTCCTTGTTTAAAAATATCGTCCATCCTCAAGTACACAGATTTTGTATTATACTTTTTTCTTTGCGTATTTTTCTTGTCAAGTTTGTTCTTCCTCTAACTTAATAACTCACAAGACTTATTTTAACCTTCTTATTGCAGCAAAACTTGTTCGTATTGTCTGGCGGTCAACTGGAAGAACGTCTGAACAATTTCCAGGGATTCCGAGGGCTGGAAAAAGAATTTCCACATTACTGCAGATGCGTTAGTGTTTTGTGTGTGTGTGTGTGTGTGTGTGTGTGTGTGTGTGTGTGTGTGTGTGTGTGTGTGTGTGTGTGTTTGTACTCACCTAGTTGTGCTTGCGGGGGTTGAGCTCTGGCTCTTTGTGTGTGTGTGTGTGTGTGTGTGTGTGTGTGTGTGTGTGTGTGTGTGTGTGTGTGTGTGTGTGTGTGTGTGTGTGTGTGTGTGTGTGTGTGTGTGCGTGCGCGCGTGTGCCTGCGAGCGTACCTAGTCTTGGATTTTGTTCCAGCTTCCATCCACACTGCCGCGGGAGGAGCAATATTCACACTATTCTAATACTAGCGAGAATAAACACCGAAATTGTAATTATATAACTAACCAAGTCAAAGGCCCCTTTTCTGATAGAATCCACTCAGTAAATCATCTAAACTATTGGGACCGTCTAAAATGCCTAAATCTGTATACTCTTGAGCGCAGGCGGGAGAGATACACAATAATTTACACATGGAAAATACTAAAGGGGCTGGTCCCAAACCCGAATATAGAAATTACACCACATGAGACCAGGAGGCATGGCAGGATGTGCAGAATACCACCGTTGAAAAGCAGAGGTGCAATAGGTAATCTGAAAGAGAACTCTATCAACATCAGAGGCCCGAGACTGTTCAACACGCTTCCACTACACACAAGGGGCACAACTGGCCGACCCCTTCACAGTGTTCAAGAGAGAATTTGATAAACACCTCCAAAGGATACTTGATTAACCAGGCTGTGATTCACACGTCAGGCTGCGAGCAGCTGCGTCCAACAGCCTCGTTGGCCAGTCTAGCAACGAGGACGCCTGGTCGGGGACCGGGCCGCGGGAACGCGAAGCCCCGGAATCATTGCAAGGTAACCGCAAGGTAAGGCTGAAATAACAGTGTAATCCTAATTGCGTAGTATTTAGGATTTCAAACGATGTAAGCAGACTTATACTTCAGATTAAACTTCATATACTCCAAATTCCAAATTGAAGGGAATTATACTTCAACATGAAATGGAAGTTATTTTATCAGGAAAACAATGACGTTTCAAAGGATCAAACGACGGTTCCCGTTACCTCATAAGCATCCTAAATAAAATAGATGCAGGTATCCCTAGCATTAAAGACCTTACGGAATAATTAGCGCGTGTTGCATGGCAGGTAGAGACCCACGTCACAAGAAAACTCTAAAAACTCGTCTAATATTGATGCTCTCTCCCCCCCCCCTCCGCCTGTCATCCTTACTCGTCACACGAGTCGTGCTTACTTTGAACGGCAGTTCTTAACAGTATGTTGTTATTGTTATAGATTCAGCTACTCGGAACAAGTTCCAAGTAGCACGGGCTATGGTGAGCCCGTAACTTACCTGGCACAGGAGCAGAGCAAGTAGCACGGGCTAAGGTGAGCCCGTAGTGGACTTACCTGGCAAAGGAGCGGTTCCCCCCTCTTAACAGTATTACCTAACAGAACTTAAAGGGTGGGGAAGGAGATTGGGGGGGGGAGAGAGGGGGAGGTGGGGGAGAGAAGGTGGGCAGTGGATGGACTTTCTACGAAAGAACACCTGCAGCAAATATTTGTTCTTATAATAGTAGTGAAAATTGCCCTACAGTTTGACTTAACATATCAATGACAGCATTAATTTGCTTGAAGTACCAGAGAGAACCGTTGCCGCACACCGCTAATAACCTTGAAGTACTTGCCACCCAGTGGCGGTACTTGCCACCCCGTGGCACGGCTATAAACCGTTGAAAGCACTAATTACGCTCTGGGAGACTCTTTCCTCTTGCAAGCGTCAGTCAGCCGTCTCCGCCACCTGCTGCCTCAACGAACTCAAATAATGATCTGTCTATTTATCTTAAACATTCTCCCGGGCCTAGGGTACAGTAGAGCGGCCCGGAGAATAAGGACTTTTTTTTTTTTTTTTATTTTTATTTTTACATGCAAGCATGCGTATAATGTACAAGAAAAACATAAATATAACATAGAACAAAAGTACAAAGCACACATATGTACAAGGACAAAGGAACAAATCAATAGAAGACCAGCCAGAAGGGCTGACCACAAAAAAATGCATATACAAACAATACACAAGTAGTAACACAGTGTAATACAAACATAAGGGAAAACCCCAGGACAAAATGCACACAAAACAAGCCTGCTAACACCTCAAACACATACAGAGAGGCGAGAAACATACAAGAATAAGGACAATAATAAAGAAAACAGATCCGCCATAACAAACGGAAGGCAAAACATAACAAAGAGCACACGCCAACAGCCTGAAGGGCACACAATATGACAAACAAGCGCACACGACATCCATAACCGAACACACAAACGCATAGGAACCGCACCCCCCCCCCCCCCCCCACGAGCCATACAAAAAAACCCACAAAACAAACCGGAGCACGCAGGAACCGGGAAACAATACCCACCCCACCCACCCACATACACACACCCCACAACCAGGCAACACAAAATACATAGAAATCACTTGCGAGGAACATCGGAAGAAACGTACTTCTCCGGGAACAGCTCACAAGGATATTTCGACTTGTAAGCTTCCCAGACGAGATCTTCAAGGTCGGTAGGGTTTTTGATCCCCCGCGCTCGAGCGGGTATCATAAACTCAGGAACATCTATATCTGGCGGCATCGGCCAATGCCTAAGGTCACTGACGCAAGTCGCATAACGAGGCTGGGGAGCGCCAACCACGCCCTGCGAGGAAGCAGATGACACCGGAGAAGCGGACGAGGGACGCCGAGCCTGCCACGCCTTCGCCATCGGAGCAGGTGTCGGACGCTGAGACGATAGCACTTCCACGGATACCGCAGGAGACACGGAAGGGACTGCAGGAAACGGAAGAGGCGGCAAGACCGCTGCCGAGGAAACGGGTAACGAGGAAGGGGCCACAGAACATCCAGAGCGAGCATCCTTTCTCAACATCACCACCAGGCCACCCCGCCCACCACCAACTACAGCAGGGGGAACCACCGCCCACGAAGAACCGGAGCCATCCGACGCAGGCAACGCACCTGAAGCAGGACCCTCGGACACCGGACCAGAAGTGGAGGCCGAAACGCCGGCACCGGCATCCTCAGGCAAGTGTACCTCCGCCACCACCGTAGTGTGCACCACATCCGGAGCCACGCCACCGTCAACGGAAGGACGACACTCGTCGAATTCGCCAACATCAGCCCACACAGAAGAACGCCGGGAACGCTTAGGCTCGGGCCGCACATCATCAGACCCGGAGGCAGACTCAGCGACCCGCGCAGCACCAACCGAGCGAACCGACGCACGCCGCAGCACGGCAGCCTCCTCAACCACACGGGGCACCAGGCCAGGCACAGGAGGGAATTCCGGATCCACCTCATCTCCCAGCGCAGCCGGAACAGACGGCGAGGGTGCAGGGACCGGGACAGACACAGCAGAGGAAGAACTGGAAGACGAGGGGTCTGAGCAAACGGCAGGCGGAAGAGGCGCAGGGACATCAGCCGGAGCACTAGGCGAGGACCCAACCTCTGGAAGAGATACGGCAACAACAGGGGGCGCAACAGGCGGAGCAACAGCTGCTACAGAGGGCACCTCCTCAGCCGAAGAGACGTCCATACCCACCGAATCATCCCCCACAGGAAGGGGCGGAAAATCCTCCTCACTGAAGAGGTTCACTGGTGCAACAGGAGGCGCAGAACAGGCAGCAGCCTGATGGCCCAAAAGACCACAACGATAACACGTCCGCGGCTGACGGGCGTAAAACACCCGAACGTTGTACCCCATAAGGCGCACAGAGGACGGAATATCCGCCCGGAGTCTCATGCCCAGGGTGCGAATGTTAGACCTCACACCCTTAAGAGGACTAGAAGACACCACGTTCACTCTCACACTAACAACTGCGCCAAACCGCCCGAAATACCGCCGTAGCAGAGCCTCTGGAAACTCCAAGGGAGCCCCATGCACACTGATGTAAGTAAGTGCACCACTTCTATCCGAGAGGGTGACAGTGCCCGCACCATCCGGCAGGGGCAGTGTCCGCCCCTCGTATCGCCGGAGAAAATCGCGATACGCCGCCTCCTCTGCAAACTTCACAATGGCCCTACGGGCCGTTACCAACTCGACCCCATAAATCGCAAACACAGGGACAGAGAGCATTTCACAAGCCAGGGCAATCTCCGGGTAACCAGCCCGCACAGAGAACTCTAGTCCCACAGACTGAGCCCGGACGACTGGGGGTAGAGGGACCCCCATCGTTACGCCACGTCAGCACAGGCGAGCAGACACACACCCGCCCCCAACCGGCCGAAACGGGCAAACAACACCAAACTGCTGGAGCGCCGATTCAACACGTCCGCCCCGCACCGAAGCTAGGGCCAGACTCAGAATAAGGACTTCATACCCCCTTGACGGCCAGACGGCGCTGAAGGATCGAAAACCTGTACCGGTAAGATCTTTATGACCTCATAGAGACGTCACACACCTTGTGTACCATATATAAACAAGAATATCGTATTTTCGTTAGGTCACGTTAGGTTAGGTCACGCTGGATTCGGTCACTTTAGGTTCGATTCCCAGGTCTCTCCCTCACACCCACTCACCCTGTCTCTCTCATCACTGTCAACATCTTCCGATCCTGTAGGTCTCCCCCCTCACATATGCCCCATTTTTTTCCCAAAAATAACCCCCCACCCCGGCCTTTCCATCTCTCTCTAGCCTAATACCCTTCCTACGTACTGTCCTCATCTCCACCATTACGCACACCCTTCTCACACCCCATAAGTCCCCCATCACCTTCACACCCTACACACACATACACACTCATCCCCCCACACTGCTTGATTATTACATAAACCAACTGTACTATATGTAACAGAACATGTCACGCTCCCTATCTACGTAGGTCAGACGGGAATATATCGTTTGTATACTGATTGTATACTGAAAGAGGACTTCAATCACCTTCTGTGGTTGAGTGCTCTATAAGCACCTAAGTTGAGACAGCCATTATAGAGCCGCTGAGGGTTGCAGGTGGAGCGCTCTATGAGGGTCCAGGTAGAGCCGATGGATTCCCCCTTCATTAATTTAACTGGCCGGAAATTGAAAGTGAATTGGAAAAATGTTTTACCATCTGCGATCCTTAATTAGGAGTTCGTTAAATCCAATGAATTTTCTTTACTAAAATATTACAGTAGTGGCCATAGGTGGAGTGATGACATTAAAAGAAAATACTCTTGATAATATTGCAATAAAAACAATATTATCACAATAATATTAATATGACTATAATACAACAAAAACTATTAAACTTACAGTAAACTCTTAGTGCTGTAGGGAACACTGCAATACTGGGGTCAGATTCACGAAAGCACTTACGAACCTGTACATCTTTTATCAATCTTTACCGGCTTTGTTTCCAATTATTTAACAGTTAATGAGCTCCGACGCACCAGAAGGCTGTTTATAACAATAACAACAGTTGAATGGGAATTTTTCATGTTTGTAAACTGTTTAATAAATGTAACCAAAGCCGTTAAAGATTGAGGAAAGATGTACACGTTCGTAAGTGCTTGCGTAAGTGCTTTCGTGAATCTGGCCCCTGGTTTACAACCACTGCAACTACCTTAGTCGATGTCAAAAAAATATTTATATCGTATTACCAATTTATGAATAATAATAATAAAACTAATCAATATTGTGAAACTTATTACTATTATGTTATTTTTTATTATGTTATTTTTTTATTATTCTATTAACTGTATATTACTTTGTTTTATTATTTTAATATTATTATTATTGTAAATATCTTTTTTAGAATATTTAATTCTTATTATAACAAATTTGGTGACAGCTTTTATAATAATTCATGCAGGCGATGAGTCACAATAACGTGGCTGAAGTATGTTGACCAGTCGACTTGAGAATGGTCCAGGACGGACCGAAACGTCGTCGTCCCTTTACTTTCTAGTGTGTGGTCTGGTCAACATAATAATTCATCTCTTGCCTGACACCAGTAACCGATATTTTACTGCAACAAAACTTTATAAACTTTACTGAACTGCGTGCATTGTCCGTACAGGTAGCTCATGTGAGCACACATTTCAGAATTTATTGGTGCATATATATATATGTACATATCGTGTGTACGTGGTGTATGTACATCTTTGTTTAAGACTAAATAATTCACCGGAAATATGAGAAAAGGAGAATAGTTGGCAGAGAACGAGTGTTTGGTCAGGAAGTAATTAACGAAGACTCGCAAGAACAACAGCTTGCTTGGCTAATTTGCCCGATTTTTAATGAGGCTTCGGGTGTGTAAACTAATTAGGTCGGGAGCTGTTAAAGGTTCATTTTATGGGGTGACTGAACTGGATTACATAGTGAGGCTGCGGAGGGTTGGTCTTTCTGCTGGAGATTACCTGGTATCACCAAATGATATCGAGCTATATGTACTTGCAACAATAGATATGTACTATTAACTTGTATTTATCCCTCAATATAAATACAACCACCTGATAGTCGGAGTCTATCAGGTGTAATATCAGACTTATCCAAATAACGACAGAAGGTCACCTGCTTCATCTCCCAAGGATTCATAGCATGAAATATGATAAAAGCAACATCACAGTCATCACACCTACCGTGCCATCGCCAATTTCACCGTTTCACCAACATCATGAACATCACACCATTATTAATATTATTAAATATTAGAATTTGGTGTATAGTTAGGCTCACATTAGGTTAAGTTAAATGTAAAGGTTTTGTACTATAAATGCAATTATTTGCATTTAAAGTACGTGGGTGAAGCATTTACAGGGGTGCGATTCGAACAGAGGGTGTCAGAGAAACACTGAGAAGATTACGAACGTCATTAGATGTTAGTTGTGTGTAAAGAGTTTTTAAATTTTTACATAGGGGGTTTGGTACTGGAATAATGCACATTTGCTTTTGTTGGTGAAAACGGGATGATTCAAGAGATTGGTGACTGAGACGGGCTCGAACATTGAGTTGAATACCCTCTTGAAGACTCGAACTGCAACACTTGACATTGTTGTTCCCAACCCGTCCTCGTTAACAAAGGCTAAATTCCCGCCAATACAGCCACCAACCCCCCCTTGTTTATGAATTAAAAACACTTTACACACAACTCACAACTGATGACGATCGAGCATTTTCGAATAGTGCTTCACTGACGAGCTCTGTTCGAATCGTAGCTCTGTAAATGCTTCATCCACGTACTTCAAATACAAATAAACGCCAAGAGAACCTAAACACCTAACCATTCTTTAGTTAGGCCTAACTATTTAACACTTTCTAGTATGTAATAATAATATTGCATTGTAACTGAGAAAATACAAATTTTTGAATACGCAGTAGGTTAAAATTGACGAATACATCTTTGGATTCGGCCACGGCCTGGACGAGCCTAACCTGAGGACAGATGACGTTCCAACAGTCATAGGCGCCACAAGGAAGAACACTATACCCAGAGCGGATGGGTCAGGGAACTCTAATAGCGACTGAGGCTTGATTTCACAGCGGCGACATCCAGCAGCCTAATACAGTCATCACCATCAAACAGCTGTAGACGTGTCTCTGTTCTTCTCTCTCTCTGCGTATCTTCATTGTTCTTGTCTTTAGCGTTGATTTATCTCAGTTGTCTCTTTCTCGACCTCTGTTCCTACCAATTTTGCCTCTTCCTTCCCACTCTCCTCATCTTTAACCCTTCCTGGCTGGCTCCAGCCAACAGGAGGCAAGGCTGGGGAAGCAGATTAACCCCGAGCACCTAGAGAGTCCCAGCTGCTTATGTCGCACCAATACCCTGAAGCCCGGGCGCAAGTGAGCAAAAATTAGATAGAGGATTTTCTCCCGCGAAATGAAGTAAGATGGTACACAGGAGGACGAGCAATCTCGGACGGTCTCAGGCTGGGAGCACCAGCAAGGGGGAGAGAGACGGGTGTTGGAGACGAAGGGAGGGAGAGGAGATGGAGACTGAGTGAGGGAGGAAGAGGAGAGACTGAGACTGAGGGAGGGAGGGGGAAGTTGAGAGATGGCTTACTTAATGGGAACGAGGGGTGAGTTGAGACAAATTTGGAAAAGTGGGAATGAGGGAGAGGGAGAGGTTGAGGTGTGCCGCGGGGTAATGCCGCTCTGGGGACCTCCGTGACACCACCGCTGAAATATGAGACCTTACTCACCCACAATGATTGATTAATGTTATAAGGTTGCATGTATACGTACAAACATCACTACATAAACATAAACATCACTACTTAAACACAAACATACATAATGCATACATACATACATACATACATTCATACATACATACATACATTCAAGTAGAAGTAAAATCTTCGGCCTTAGAAGAATAAATGAAGCTGTTTTAGAACACAGATTAAAATGTTTGTATGTTTAGAAATATGAGGGATGATAATAATGACATTTATCAACTAAGAGATCGATCTGTAGGGCTTAGAACACAATGAAAAAAACACACACGATAATAGGCCTACTAGCCCATGCGAGACAGGTCAGAAGCACTACAGTATGCCTACTGACCCATGCTATGGAGGCCCAATTCCATCCGTCTGCCTCCCGTATCTATCTCATACATCTATCTCTATTACAGTGATGTCTCTTATCTTCTCCCGGCCCCAAGAAAGTGACGATGAAAGAAATAGTGAACAATTTACTCGATAAATTAATTGTAGGAATAAATTCGGTTATTTACAAAATATATGGAAACATGGGAGAAAATTCTTACCCTCTCATTGCACCAACAACTCAAGAGACCGATGATTTATATCAACAAATATATATATATTTTTTCCACAACGATGATATATTTAGCCCATCACGAAGGCAATTTCCCAACTCCATTTACCATTGAAATCCCAATTTTTCAGCCCAGTGTCTTTTCTGGTCCCAAACTCCTGCAAATAAAAGTCTATTTTTTTATTAGAAAACTGTTTTCCAATTGTTATCATTTATCTTTCCAGCACGTGTTCAAGTAGTGATAATAATAACTGATTAACTTTTAACTTAAAAAAACTGATTAACTTTTGTTCTGTCAACAAAAACTTGCTGGAGCGGCTGGTAGTATCCCAGTGACCGCAATATCCAAGAGTGGCGTTGGTTCGACGTTGAATCACCGCTACCAGCGTAAACTCCTACGACTCTAAAAAAATAACCATTGCTCTACTGCTATCATATAATTCCCAACACCGCCCTCTCTCGTTTTATCGATAAAATTTACCCTCGATAAAACTTCCTACTGGTAATCCATACATATTTTATCTTTCGTGGTTGAGATAAATACGAGTTTCAGTTCTTTTGACAAAATTCTCAGCATATACGGTGACGTGATACTTTTAGAGAGTTCCTTTCATCTAATTATTGTATAACATCAGGAAGCTCGGACTATGCACTGTGCGGTTCGTGTTTTCGCGACATCACACAGATATTCTGATGCTTTGTCATGACCAGTTCATCAATTTCAGATAATTCCAACTGCTGCATAACCTTAATTGAACTGGGAATCCAGACTGGCAGCTGAAGGTCGGAGTCTGGACTCCATCCGAATGAATTAATTATTTTCGATATATTTTCTTGTGTTTAATATTAAAACTCCGTTGCGGTTGAAAAGTGTGTGTGTGTGTGTGTGTGTGTGTGTGTGTGTGTGTGTGTGTGTGTGTGTGTGTGTGTGTGTGTGTGTGTGTGTGTGTGTGTGTGTTACAGAACTGAGCTGTGAATATCAAGTAACCTTTGACCTGTGGGTCGCGTGGCATGTACCCATCTCACATGTCTCAAGTATACAAACTGTTTTGACATACGGCAAAAGATACCGGGCCACAAACAGGTGCAATTATACAATTATTTACTTTAAAAGATGGTAAAAGATGGAGAATGAGCTACACAGTAACTGCTCTTGTTGCTCATGCAACTCACAAAAGGAGTTCAGCAAAAGCAAGGAAGAACGAGTTAATTGCAAATTAACTTTTTTTCCGGCGGCAGTACATACCACACAACACAAAGGGTAATTACCCTGTCAAGCTTTTATATAAAAATCTTTTGACAACGCAGGGGGTTAGATTGTGCTCTGGGGTGGGGGGGGGGGGTGGATGTTCTGATATGAAACTTAAGACAAATTATTTAATATTTAGCTCATAACACCATCGTCTATATTTTAATTTATCATTTAATATAAAAGTATTCAAACAGGGTCTGAGCTAAGATTGTTCTCATATACTCTGTACCTTTGGTTCATTCAGGTGTCCCAAGGATCCAGATACAGGTGTTCCAAGGGTCCAAATGCAAGTGTCTCAGGGAATATACATAGCTGTCTCTAGGGTCTTTATAAAGGCGTCTCCAATGATCCATATACAAGTGCGTCCAGGAGAATATATACAGGTGTGTCCCAGGAACCATACACAGTGTCTTCAAGGGACCATACACAGATGGTCTTCAAGGAACCATATTTAGGATTCTCCGAGGGTCTATACGCAGATGTCTCCAAGATCACACACAAGTGTAAAGAAAGCTCCATCATAAGGACACAAGCATACACACAGATGTTCATGAAAATGAAAATTGGGCAAATAATGGTAAATGTCAACGAGTCACACCCTCACCCATTACGGCCCCTGGGTGCCCATTATCAGTTCAAGTTCAAGTAAGTTTATTGAGAAAAAGGAAATACATCTCAAAAGGATAGAGTAGCTTAGGCTATTTCTACCCTTGTCTATATAAGGTCTTTTTAGGGGCTCACAAACCAGTACACAATTATTGTTGACCAGACCACACTGTAGAAAGTGAAGGGACGACGACGACGTTTCGGTCCATCCTGGACCATTCTCAAGTCGATTGTACAATCGACTTGAGAATGGTCCAGGACGGACCGAAACGTCGTCGTCCCTTTACTTTCTAGTGTGTGGTTTGGTCAACATATTTCAGCCACGTTATTGTGACTCCTCGTCTACACAATTATTAATTACCCATTATCAGTCGTATGTAGAAACAATGAGACGAGGACTGAGCCTGAACATTGACTCAAATTAGAAAGATTTATGATTTTCTAGAGATAAGTTAACAAAACTTTTGCCTTAATATTGTAAACATTTATACATATTATAAGGAGGGTACCCAGCGTTGCCCGGGTCTTTCAGTCCAGACAACTGACCCCCCCCCTGACCCACCACCTGACCTACCACCTGACCCACCACCTGACCCACTACCTAACCCACCACTTGACCCACCAGAACACTCACCAAGTGACTGGCAAGTGCAATTTATCTTGTGACGTAGTGGCAAGAGAATGTGATTTACTCTGTTATATATTCTACTAATTGGGTAATTTATTATCGCTGATTGTTGTATATTATGTAAAGTAATTACATTTATCGTGTATTGGTAGGAGCAGCAGTCACAAACAAGCCGTGTAGTATGAATTATGTTGATTATTGCAACTGCCAGCAGGTTGCAAATGATAAAATGCATTGCTCATTCCGAAATGTCTGTAGCGCGTAAAATGCTATTGTATAATATTGTAGAAAGACCATTGTAGTGCTACTCATTTATTTTTTGCGGGTAAAAGAAATCTTTATAATATCGAAGACGTTTATAGATAAACTATTTACAGATTTTAAACAAAATCTTAGATAAATATGCTTACAGGTGTTAACAAAAATCCCAAATATTCTATAAATTAATAATTAAAAACACTAGAATGTTGTGGAATTTTCAAAGACGCGAACAGTGCTATTTTTAATATGGAGTCTCGAGTTACAGAAGCAACTGGAGAGCATCAGTAGTTAGTCAACTGGCGGCCAGTCAATAGCCTCTTTCCCGATAGACATTTGGTGTCTACTGTCACTTTCGTAGATTTGAGTGTGATAGTGTGATTTTATAATGATTTGGCTGTTATAGGTCAGTACTCAAAATGTCAATAACTATCAGGCACCAAAATATGATATCTAAACTTTTTCATTGATTACAACACATCGTCCTTCAGTGAATGGTGATATAAATGATGAGTATTTCGTAGGTACTCAAGATGCATTTCAGCTCCTAGCAAGTCTTATGTCCTGTTTGACTTCCATAAATGTATCGGTGATCAAACAGACAGTCCTAACTCAGTCTATGAGATCCTGGGTGTAACCTCGACTGTCTCATGCCATGATGAAGAAGACAATTCTTGACTTCTTCACGAGTCGAGTGGTATATTCAAGCTGGCGTGACGCAAAAAGATGTAGCGTTTTGCGATCTTAAAATTCAAGGGTGTGCAGAATTTAATCTTCATTGAAGATCCGAATTGCTTTTTCTCTTGAATTTTCTCCTTGTAACTCTTTCTTCTCCCAACGACGCTATTTACTTGTCAACTTGGAATCTAGCATATCTTGGGAACAAGAATCCCTATCAATAATAGACCGTCGCTTTCTCCACGCATCGACGCAAGACAAATGAAGTCACAGTTTCCCCGACTCAAAAGTAATTTCCTTCATAAACACACTAACGGCGTTGACGGCATTGAAACCCTGCTGTTCTGTTCTTCACGATCTGGCTGGTGTTCAACTATGGAGATATTTCGGAAGTTTTCCTCCACAGGAGACATCTCCCGTCACGCAGGATGCAGTCGCACCTCCACAGATCTCCAGTATCAGCTAATGATACTGGTAATGGCTCAAAAGGGCCACCACTTACGGGCTATTCATGCCCGTGCCACCTTTTGGGTGGCTTAATCTTCATCAATCATCCGAAGTTTTCCAGCGAACGGCTGTTGAGAGTCACAATTCCATCCCAAGAACAGACGTCAAGCCAATACGCAGTTCAGGCTCTTACAATACATCAGCCTCCGTGTTAATTGGCTAATATTTCCTCTCACGACCATTTGTTGCTCTTCATAATTTCACATTGGGTTATCTACATCACATGATGCAATGAGAGATGTGATATCGGAGTACCATTGAATGCCATCTTTTTGTCTATATTTGTTATTAGATAAATGAACTTTAACACAGGAAATTGTTAACATTGTCTTTAAACTATTCTCGTCTCAGATCAACAATAATGTGTCCTAATAGTTACTCATGGTGGAAATGATTCATGAATGACTCTCTCAAGTACAACATTAAGTCACTCCCTCATAGTTCGCTTTGCTACATGTGAAAACCCTTTGGATAAACACGATCGACAGAATTCCTCCTATCTCTTCCAGCTGATAAAAGGTCACCCTCATTCCCCTTCAAGTCAATGATGTAATTATAGGCCACGTCTGCCTTACTGATGCTGGCTAGGTCAGCAAGGAAAGGAATATGAGACCACTTTTCGATTTTAAGATCGTTAAAGCTGAAATAAACTTTAAAAAGAATCCTGCAGATTTTCTGACTGTAGAAAAATTGAACAAACTTTATTTACTTTCGACTCCAGTCTGAATAAGCACTTTCCCCAACTTTGAAAGATCACCTGCAGCCCAGGCTGGGTAGGACATCAGCAGCCCAGGCTGGGTAGGACATCAGCAGCCCAGGCTGGGGAGGACATCAGCAGCCCAGGCTGGGTAGGACATCAGCAGCCCAGGCTGGGTAGGACATCAGTAGCCCAGGCTGGGGAGGACATCAGTAGCCCAGGCTGGGGAGGACATCAGTAGTCCAGGCTGGGGAGGACATCAGTAGCCCAGGCTGGGTAGGACATCAGTAGCCCAGGCTGGGGAGGACATCAGTAGCCCAGGCCAGGAGGACATCAGTAGCCCAGGCTGGGGAGGACATCAGTAGCCCAGGCTGGGGAGGACATCAGTAGCCCAGGCTGGGGAGGACATCAGTAGTCCAGGCTGGGGAGGACATCAGTAGCCAAGGCTGGGTGGGACATCAGTAGCCCAGGCTGGGGAGGACATCAGTAGCCCAGGCTGGGGAGGACATCAGTAGCCAAGGCTGGGTGGGACATCAGTAGCCCAGGCTGGGGAGGACATCAGCAGCCCAGGCTGGGGAGGACATCAGTAGCCAAGGCTGGGTGGGACATCAGTAGCCCAGGCTGGGGAGGACATCAGTAGCCCAGGCTGGGGAGGACATCAGTAGCCCAGGCTGGGGAGGACATCAGTAGTCCAGGCTGGGGAGGACATCAGCAGCTCAGGCTGGGGAGGACATCAGTAGCCCAGGCTGAGGAGGACATCAGTAGCCCAGGCTGGGGAGGACATCAGTAGTCCAGGCTGAGGAGGACATCAGTAGTCCAGGCTGAGGAGGACATCAGTAGCCCAGGCTGAGGAGGATACATCTTGATACAGGCGGCACTATGGTCAGTGCAGGGGTGAGCTGATTGCCAATTTGTCATGTGATTGCCGCTCTCCATCACTAGTAATGGAAGCCCAGAGCCAACACAGAAGCTCTGGCATTTCATTCATTAATGCTTCTAATGCTTCGTTTAGACAAACTGGCGTTTTAAATTGCTGTCAACTGTTGCTAACGAGCTAGAGTAGGAACAGTTTTCATCATTTTAGCGAAGAAATTCCCTAAATCTTTGTATGTGTGCTGGTTCCTGTTATTTAAACCTATCGGGAAGGTTATTTTTCACACTCAAACGAAAATATTGCGAATCTCAATGACTCAAAATCAATAAATAAGTAATACGCTGATATACTGAAACATGAGGACCAAACCACACATCAGAAAATGAAGAAACGACGATGTTTCGGTCCGTCCTGGACCATTATCAAGTCGATTGTGATAATGGTCACACAATCTTTTTCATAATGGTCCTGGACGGACCGAAACGTCGTCGTTTCTTAGTTTTCTGGTGTGTGGTTTGGTCATCATATCTTCAGTCACGTTATTGTCTGTATATTGAAACAATTTTAATTATGGTGCTAAAATTGCAAATACCCTTAATATTTAGCACAAATAAAGCAAAATACTGTGCAAGGAAACATTTATCAACACTATATTAAACTCAACGATCTCTCATCTCCAGAGAGCTTAGACATTCGTCTCGCAAGGAAGCTTGACCTCCTTCTGTGGTGTTGGCGGAGGTCCAGGTCCAGTTCTTGATGTAGTGTTGATACAAACACGATATAGTGTCATTTTATGTACTATGCAATCTAGTTCCTAAAAGAATTTCATCTATATTACAATTTTTTTTTAATAAATATTCAATTAATAATTTATGTAAAGTACCATCGTTATTAAAAAGGAATAAATTTTTTTGGATTAAAGATAATATCCATTATCACACATGCGAACAATTTGATGTGGTACACTACTTATTTCCTTATTTATATAGTTATCAATAACTTGACACTAATACATAATGATGTCTAAGGTGTGGGCGTGCGGCATACTACATAATTCACACATCAATACCATATGTCAACTGGCAGCACTACGCATGAAATACATAAGTGCTCCGAAATTAATCTCTTATCGATAATGCTGCACCTGTCATTTCTTATTTTGGTAAAGGTAGACTAAAAAAGTTGGAGAAGGCACAAAAGATACTATGCTAATAATTTAAGCATGCCCGAGAAATGCTGTGAATGAGGTTCAAGTAAGTTTATTGAGAATAGGAAGTACATCTCAAAAGGATAGAGTAGCTTAGGCTATTTCTATCCTCGTCTATATTGGGTCCCTCAAGGGGCTCACAAACCCACACATTACACAATTATTAATCATATTCTATACTTCACATTCCAATAGTAATCACATGGCATACTGTGAGATCTCCTATTGATTATGCTGCCTATATTATTTCATGTAATTGAGGTAATAAGGATGGAATTCAATTTACAGAATAATGGGGATAAAGTTTCTGAGATAAATGAAGCTTCGTCGATTAGACTAATGAGAGGTGGGGGAGCTAATGAATTAATTCATTCAGTTCAAAATGTGTGAAGAAATGATCATTGTATTTTAAGAAATAACAAGAGATGATAAATGAGAACTTGATTTTGTAATATAAAATTTTGTGTCTTGCAAGATTATATTTCGTTGCCTAAGAAACAATTAACACCACCATGGGAGGAATGTAACCCAGAGAGCGTGACTGTTCCCTTGCCATGACAAAATTATTGAAAGGCAGTTAACACATCGCACAAGCGTGATAATATTTTAGCAACAGCTGCTAAAGTGCTGCTGCTGAAGAGATAGTTAGGAGATATAGAGAGATATCGACTTGAGAATGGTCCAGGACGGACCGAAACGTCGTCGTCCCTTCACCTTCTAGTGTGTGGTCTGGTCAGACTACTTCAGCCATGTTATTGTGACTCATCGCCTGCATATAAAGAGATATAATGAGAAAACTAATCTCTCCCAAGTTTCTGACTGTGAGAGATAGTCGCTATTAGTAGCTCTGCATGGGAAATTTATCATTCTAAGAAAAACGTTTTTACTAGGTGTGAATATGATTATTTGTCGAGTTAGTGCTCTGCTGTATCTCCACATTCAATCTGATAAAATCTGCATAGCATTTTCTTATTTGATGTAGAGTCTGCTATGCATGGTAATGTGCGTCGCGTCCGGGTACCCGAGCTTGATATGTATCTTTGAGTATCTTTTGCAAGTATGGAGGCTTATATAGTCAAAGGCTTCATTATACCTTAGTGCAGTTCATAACATTTGTTAGAGCTCTATAGTTGGCCTTTTTTGTGGCTTTAAGATTCACAATATATTTTGAGTCTACATGTCCACTTCAGGTTTTCTGCTCTCCCTTCCGCTAGTTTATCTGAGCTTTTGTTTATCTGCGATTTTGTTTATCTGCGTTTATCTGCGTATACTGCCATAGAATGAGTTGGTGTCCAGTGTAGATCTTGCCTTTGTATATATAGTACAGATGTTATGTCAAGTGTTTACTATGTTAGAGTTCCGGGCTTGTGTTGTTGTTTTGGAGTCTGTATTTAATACAAGTTGCTTGTGCTGTTAATCTTGTGCATGTTAAATAACCTTCTTCAATGACTAAATTATGTTTGTTAGATAGTAATTCATATTTTTAACAATTGTCATCTACCCGTGAATAAAATAAGTTGACTTATCTCAAATATAATAAATTTTTACTGAACATAAATCATTGAAAAGTTCTTTAGTTTAGTATTGGAAGCTGCTGCAGCGCAATACACAATGCCATTAACAGTAATTACCAAACATGAAAGTAAGGGCCAGCAGTCTCCCTCGTGATTCATAAAGCTGCACTCATAATGCTTCAAGTTTCTAACTGGGAGAGATAGTCGCTATTAGCAGCTCTGTATAGGAAAAGTTATCTTTCTAATGACGCGTGTAAAAGTTAGGAGCCTTTGGACCGAGATGGTGTCCTTGGAGAAGGTGCTAAGTTATCGCAGATTAAAATTTTATTCAATAAATAATTTAGAGAGACGAGTTAAAATGTGTACAGAGAAATGAAGTTTATTATAACTTCTAATCACCATGAACTATGTGTGTACTTTCATCGCACCAAAGCGTACTAACCTTGACCAACCCAGCTAGTCTTCCCTCACCGATTATAAGCGTATATTTCCGACGGTACTCTCAAAGAATCCTGTTGATGAAAATATTGAGACTAATGATGAATCCTATTCAGAAGGGGCGAGCGTGGGACTCCTTCACCACTCACGATGGATATTACACGAGTTTCAGGGTGCCTTTGATGCCAGCAGGGCGAGGGGCTCTGTGCCTGCCTCCACCACAACTACCTCAGGGGCAGGAAATTGAGTTTCAGAGGCAGCAGGAGCAGCAGCAGCAGGACTTGAGAGGTCAACACCACACTGGGGGCGAGTCTGCTGACGCTGTGATAACATTACACGCAAGGAAAGTGGTTGGGTTTGAGAATTAAACAACTGAGAACATGTTTAATTTTTAATTCGGCTAGCAAACTATTTTGACTTGGAAGTTATATTTTTACTTGATTGTTTCCTTAATTTATTTCAATTTAACAAAAACTTATATCGATCTTATTTAACAGCATGATTACATGACAGGGTATCCATGTCAAGTTGAAGTTTATTGAGATAATAAAATTCATCTCAAAAGGATAGAATAGTTCAAGCTATTTCTACCCTCCTCTATTACACCCATAATTTTTAGTTTATACCAATTTTTCAGGAAAGGGGCTGAGATAGTGAGCCAACTCGACTATTTAAGGAGGTCACGGAACCAAAATCATCACATACAGATCATCAGCCTTCACCATGCTACACGCTGTGGTCCTGTCCTGCCTGCTGGCGCTCTCTCAGGCCGGCGACCACGGCGACCACGGCGCCCCACAGCCCGCCTGCCAACCCAAGAACCAGACCATCCTCGTCACCAGGACAGAAGTGAACACCCTTCACCAGCAGGTGACGCAGTATGACCTCCAATATGGTCACTACGGCCACAACGTCACCAGCGTCATCCTGGTGCCGTCGACAGTCATCCAGACGCAGACGTTCACGACGTACCCAGCGCCAGATATCATCACTCAAACCGACTACGTCACCGGCACGGTTTACCTGACGAAGTACAGTACGGCCCAGGCCACGGTCGTGGCCACTCAGACCACCCAGCTCTTGGCCACGGACATAAAGATCAACGAATTAACCATCACCCAAACAGCTATTGTGCCCCAAACAATCACCGAGACACTAACAATCATCAACCACGAAACGGCCTTCAGTACAGTCACCATCACCGACACCGTTGGCGCCTTCGTCACCAAGACTCAGACTCTACCCTTCATCATCAGCGAGACGAGCTACGTGACCTACACGGAGACGGTGACTGACACGGTCACCAGCTTCAGTGACTGGACGGTGGAGGTGACCACCACCCTCACCCAGCACCAGGTGGTCACCAGTTGTCAAGAGCCCAAGATCACCTACGATCACTGAAGAATTTCTAATAATTAGATTCACATGCTGGTCAGTGAATTATGAAAGAATATTAATTACTTTTTCTTCAAACTTCAATAATTTAATGTACCCTTTTTATTGCTAATTGCCATAAATTAGCAAGAAAAACTGTATCTTGCTCATTGTAATAAACAATATTTAACTGTATATGTTTTCCTAAAAGATTATATCCGGCCTCTTCCTAAAATAGCAAGAATAACATAATATCTCCTGCGTTGTAAAATAAACAGTTAATCAGAATCTCGTGGCTGAAAATTAGACACCCGAACGCAGACATCTTAACATATAGGAAGTAATGACGTTTCGGTCCGTCCCGGACCGCAATCACGACTTGACAATGGTCCAGGATAGACCGAAACGTCATCAACTCCTTTATTCTCAGAAGTATTCGTTGGCTGTATCGTTTTCCTGTACCTTTCCAATCAATATTTCACGAGGCAAACTATCAAAGTCTTTTGCCATCAAAACCAAAAACGGCAAATTTGTCGAACACTGAGGGTTCTTAATAAAGCCACGTTGTGAATTCTTTATTAATCTATGCTTTTCAAAATATTTACGCGCCCTATCGCCCGCAACTGGGCGATAGTTCGAAGCCAGTGATCCATCTCCCTTAAAGATCGTCACCATATTCGTCACGACTCCACGACTCCGGCACTCTGCTTGACTCTAATGATATGATAAATATGAAAGCCAAGAGCTCTCTAAGCCCATCTCTGCAGTCTTTAGGTACCCTGGAAAAGACTTCGCCTGGTCCTCAGAACTTTATTTCATCTGGTCCTAGCGGAGCACTTCATCAAAAAGTTGTAATTATAATTATGCTGTGATGATTATGAAGCTGTAATTATTATAAAGCTGTAACGATCATCAAGCTACAATGACCATCAAACTGTAATGATCATAAAGTTGTAATGACCATTAAGCTGTAATAATCAGCATGTAAAAATATTAGTGATAATAACAATAATAACAACGAGAAAATCCACAGGAGCCATGATAAGGATTCGAACTTAGGCGCTGGGTGTTCCCAGACACGCGCTCTTGACGACTATGCCACAACATGGTCGAAATAATTCCAACCTGGACTTCTGCTGAACCCTCGAGGATTCCTGAGGATTCCACTGAAGCAAAAAAATTATTTCGCACAATCCCCCCCCCCCATGTAACTCTGGCTCTGTGTGAATTGTGTAAAATCCTGGTTTGGCTTCAGTTGAAGCCTCAGGAATCTTTGTGGGTTCAGCAGAACCTCAGGTTGCAATTGTTTTGACCATGTCGTGACGTAGTCGTCAAGAGAGCAGCGTGTCTTGGACTACCCAGCGCCTAGGTTCGAATCCTTATCCTGTGGATTTTCTCACTGATCTATCACGTTAATGGGATTACTCTGTGTAATAATAATAATAATAATAATAATAATAATAATAATAATATAACATCCTGCAATAACTGAACTGCTACTGCAACTATTATTATTTTTGTACCTGGAGCTAGTAATATAAATAATAAAGTATTTTAATATTACGGTAAAAATTGTATATGGATTCTTTGAAGCTTATGATAAGTTCAGATTTACCATGGAACTGTTGACAAAAAAATAATTGTCAAAGGTTAACAAAATTAGTGCAATAATGACATATATGAAACTCCTTTCTAAAGTTTGCTTTTAATTAAATACTCGGTATAAAGTTTGGATTGACCTGAGAACATTTTCCGGCGAGTTTTAAGCGAATCCTACTAAATTCAGGGAATTTAAACCGGCTCTGGGATATGGATAAGGATGTGCTGGTGCTGTTTATTTGGGCGGAGAGGGCTTTGAATAGTAGGTAATCTTAGCGGCTGGAGGGGAAGATTGGGGGCTGGAGAGAAGATTGGGGGCTGGAGGGGAAGATTGGGGGGGCATTAGTGGAATATTGGGGGCTAGAGGGAAAGATTGGGAGGCTGGAGGGGAAGATTGGGGGCTGGAGGGGAAGGATTGGATGCTGGAGAGGATGATTGGGGGCTGAAGGGGAAGATTGGGGGCTGGAGGGGGAAGAGAGATATACGTAAGCGTCATCACTTATGAATATTACCCTGAGGGAGTATATTCTGAGTTATAAACATTACTGAGGTAATAACTTATGAGCAATAAACATTACTGATTTAATATCTTATGGGCTGTAAACATTAATCTGAGGGAATATCACCTGATCTCGTCCTTGGACAGATCATAATTCAAGTTTCATGACAAAATGTCACATGTGATGTACATAAGCTTCTTCAGGTGTTGGGAGTGAGTATAAGGTGAAGTGGATGTGGAGTAGGAAGCTTACGGGCTACTCATGCCCGTGCCACCTCTTGGGTGGCTTAATCTTCACCAGTCAATCGAGTAGGAAGCTATTGATCATTTGAAGAAGATGGCGTTCGCAAAAAAAAGAGAAAAACACGCAGTCGGGTAGCCTTAAGGTCCAGGGTTCGATTCGTCTGGTGAACAGAAGCGTTCGTACACTGTATCCTTTCGCCTGATACTTCTGTTAACTTTCCAGTAAATAGGTCACTGGGAATCAGGCAACGGCTGTGAGTTGCATCATGGGAAAGGTAAATAGTTGATCCATGGGAGACTTCGATAAACTTAACAGACATCCTGTCACCGTCTATAAAAAACCCACATTACACCGCTAGACATTCCTTCCTCCTGGCTCGTCTCCCTCTGGTAAAAGGAGGAGGAACAATCATGAAACAAAGGATTCTCAATTACCAGGAGTCAATATTTTACATGTATATCTGTGCCAGAACTAGCCAGGGAAGGGCGCGCGAGACTCGTGTTGGAATACACTATCTATGGCGCAAAGGACAGGAAAATTGGACACAGTAATCATATTGCATCTTTATGAGCTGAATTAGAGGCCATTCTTTTATTCTGAACGACTCTGGTAACCACTAAACTAGTCAACTTGGTCTCATCACCTACGCAAATTTCTTCAGCTGCAGCTATAATATTAAGTCCTCTTGTAAATGTAGAGAAAACACTTGTTTGAATTACCAACACATATATCTCTGTCATTATCAATTGTTTGGCCTGAATAATTTTTCATTGGTCCAGACATCTCCCATATCTCTGTTGAACACATCTGAAAAATTCGTTTAGGATTTATCTTTGCCTGTCCTGTTCTATGAATTTTATATTTTCTTTTAGCTTTCCATGATATCTTTAACATTTCTTATTAGTTCGACAAATTATAGTTCTTGAATTAAGATAGACTTCACGATTGTTTAATTCGTTCGTTCTTATGTTCTTAAATGAAGATCCTTGAATTTCGGAGAAATTACCTAAAATCCTCGCGTTAGTAAATGAAACCATCAATACAAAATACAGTTGTATTCCTGGACGCTGGTGAGGTACTGTAGCGTGGAACTGTAAAGTAATTAACTTTCTGGTCCAGTAGGAATGCCATGGAGACCTTCCATCAGAGTGCTGGTGGCGGTAATGCTGAATGTCACTAGGAAACACAGCCACGATGACAAGCAATGCGTCACCATTAGCCATTCAGTTGGGCCGATAACGGTGAATTGTGGTGACAGTTTAGGATATTAGTGCAGGTCCTGTGACCATCCACTCCATTAATTCCCTCACATTATATGACATTAATATGCCAAACGCTGCTTGCCATTGCAGTCCTCTTAAGTACAATATCTTTCACATTTATACAAAGACAATGTATAAATTAAACTTGGGTTTTGAATAAATATTATATTTATTCCATGAAATATCACATTTAAGGCCCATATGCTTCTATTACCTCCATACTCTCACAGTGAAGTGTGTTCTGCCATGTATCGAGACCGGGTCATGCTGAAAGCACATAAACAATTGTACGTTAAAACCATTTAAAGTTGTATTAGTAGAGAACTCTTCATCATATCTGTTACTCACTATGTTTATAACACCACAGGCTTCCCAAAATCAAGACGCCTGGGGTTGGATCTTATAGCCTGCTGCTATTTGTAACCCTTTCAAGCAAATTTGAATCCATTCCCCAGCCAGACTTGCATTACATTTGAACCCGTCCCTGGATTCACTCGGATTACATTTAATGTAGCTGACAGTGCAAATTTCATTGCAGAACAAGTAATTCCTGCCGTTACGAACGCAAATAAATGTGATCTCTTTGGCAGGGAATAATCTAAAAATCCATCAGCCTTGCAGGGGATTTATTATAGGAGTAACTGGTCTGTCAAAATGGTTGACTCTCAACCATTTTATATTGCATTCTCCCACAATGATTGACACTCTCCAGGAAAAAAAGTGACACGTAACAAGCGCTTGCAGCGTAGTAACTATGCCAATCTGGAAACAATGCATTTCATTTCATGAGGTATCGCTGATGAAGCCGTATTATACTTTACTTATATTTATCAAATATATTACAGACACTCTCACCCGGCGTGAAGCTAGACTAGCACCATGGAGGGAAGGGACACGACAGGATACGCCATGCAAGAGTCTAAGGGAGATGTTCTGAGCAAGGAGCAGCACAAGGAAGGGATATTGGTGAGTCACAGAGATGTCAGGAAAAACTTTTTCAGCGTGTAACTTCTCCTGATGCAACTTCTTCAGCGTGTAACTTCTCCTGATGCAACTTCTTCAGCGTGTAATTCTTCAGCATGTAATTCTTCAGCATGTAATTCTTTATCATGTAATTCTTCAGCATGTAATTCTTCAGCATGTAATTCTTTATCATGTAATTCTTCAGCATGTAATTCTTTAACGTGTAACTGAATTGCGACTAAATAACATATATTGGAAGAAGTATTTGCAGATGTCAATCCAAGACATATAATTATGTCTTGTATTAGCATCAATTTGATATAATTAGACTGATGATCGAAAGGCGAGGCTCAAGAACTAACACTTGACCCTGGAAGTACATTTAGGTACGTACTTGTAAGCATTACTCCACACACACTCAAACATTCAGACTTATGCTCGCAGTCTTTACAATTCATAACTATAATAATTTAGATTCGGCTAACACAATTTCCGCAGTCTCGCTAATACGAACATCAATAGCCGGTTTTAGGTATAAATGTTATATGAAAAAAATTATATAATCCCTGTGACCACAGTCAGTTGCATGTCATTGTTTCAATGTTCTGTAAAAAGATATATATATATATATATATATATATATATATATATATATATATATATATATATATATATATATATATATATATATATATATATATATATATATATATATATATATCTTCACATACGGGCGGACGGAAATGTTATCACATTATTTTCAGATATATGGGTTACGTGTCGTAAAGCCAATATACGATATTCAGCTAATATTATAAATCCATGTTATGTAGATTAATTAATGTTTCGGTTGTTGCAATTATATCTGAAATTTCTTTGCTAACAAGTCACGCTCGTGTGATTTGGGTCACTCGAGGGACTTGTATAACACCCTTGTAGAATTATCAATACTCTCGCTTGATTAGGTTGATCACCACTCTTGCAGAAATGAGCATTATCTTTGTGAGATTTCGGTCACTCATGGGAGTACCATTTCAAATTAAAGTTCAGTACCTTTAAGGGTAAATAACATACATTTCAATTATACATCAGCCGTCAGATGATCAGGTTTCTAAGTGATGGATGAAGCTTTAATGAACCATCTCTGTATACGTTACCTTGGTCAACTACTGTAGAACTTTGTTAAAAAGTAATTTAAATGGAATTATCCATACACGTTTGACCTTCTATCGAACCGGCATGGATCTGAAATGAGGCGGTCAGAGATAACAGGAGGCCACTAGGAAATTTCATACACATCGGACAAAAAACGGATGCTGATCATTCGGGTGAAAATTTCACTCAACAGACGATGGGTGTTTTGAAAACATTTTGTCTCTATCGTATCGATGAAACTGACAATGTTGAATGCGTGACAGAGCCTCTTGATCTTTTCGTAGGGATACTGTCTCTCCTGTCCCCATGTTTATTTTTCTTTTAAATTTAGTACAAAGTGAATTTAATTTCCAGGAAGGAAAATTAACAGATTTCATAAGTTTAATTAGTGTACATCATTCCAGTCCTTCAACCGTATTCTGATTCAAATTAGACATTTCCATCTATTATGAGTTTCTGATCTGAGCTACTCACGCTACACTCCATGTTGTTGTTGTTGTTTTAGATTCAGCAACTCGGAACAAAACGTTCCAAGTAGCACGAGCTATGGTGAGCCCGAAGTGGACTTGATACTGTATGGAATTGTGAGATTGATTGATTGAAGAAGATTAAGCCACCCAAAAGGTGGCACGGGCATGAATAACCCGTAAGTGGTGGCCCTTTTGAGCCATTACCAGTATCAAGAACTGATACTGGAGATCTGTGGAGGTGCAACTGCACCCTGCGTGACGGGAGATGTCTCCCGTGGTAATTGTGAGGCCCTTGAGGGACCCGAAATAGTGGAGTGCAGCCTAAGCTACTCCATCCTTTTGGGATAAATTTTATAGTCTCAATAAATGGAACTTTAAGTCAAGTTGAAGTTCAAGTTTGAGATAATAAAATACATCCCAAAAGGGCAGAGTACCTTAGTCTATTTCTATTCTCAACTATTTAAAGTCCCTCAAAGGGCTCACAAATCCATACTGAACATATTAATTATATTTTCTAATTCATATTCGAATTCTTTACATTTCATATTCCAATAGTATATTGTGGTGTACTGTGAGATCTATTATTGATTATGCTGCACCTGTCATTTCTTGTTTTGGTAAAGGTAGGCTAAACAAGTTGGAGAAGGGACAAAATAAAGCCATGAGAATAATCTTCGCATGCCCAGGAAACGCTATGATTGAGATAATGAGGATGAAACTGAACTTACAGAGTATTGGGGATATAATTTCAGAGATAAATGCAGCTTCGGCGATTAGATTAATGAGAGACGAGGGAGTTAATAAATTAATCCTCTCACATTAAAAGGTGGGAAGAAATAAAAAAGGCATGCTAAAGTATAATAAGAGAAGGTAAAGTATAATATGTGATTCTTATATTTTAATGTTACAAAGTACGATGACTTTCAAGAATGTATTGTATTGCCAAAGAAACAATTAACACCACCTTAGGAG
Source organism: Procambarus clarkii (assembly GCF_040958095.1). Classification (NCBI taxonomy): domain Eukaryota; kingdom Metazoa; phylum Arthropoda; class Malacostraca; order Decapoda; family Cambaridae; genus Procambarus; species Procambarus clarkii. The sequence continues at coordinate 9,180,404 of NC_091232.1, forward strand.
GAATGTAACGTAGATATAGTAATTAATTCCTCTATTTTCTTCTTTGACGAGTTTTCAGACTTAACTTTACCGTTGTCTGTGTATTCACTGAGAAGCAATAGCCGCTTGGACACAAACTCAAAATATTTTGACCTTCTTGCTTGTGCAAGTGCTTGTGCTTGTGCTAGCAGGTGGGTTGGACTTGTATATGAGTGGGATTGGGTGGTTATAAATAGGAGCTGCCTCGTATGGGCCAATAGGCCTTCTGCAGTTGCCTTTGTTCTTATGTTCTTATGTTCTTAGGTGCTCAACACTTGTGCTCCCGCTACAATCAAAGGCAATGCTATTCTTAACTATATCTTCAACTTCTAATTTTCTAAACCAATATTTCCTTAGCATTCATTTCAACATTTTCCACCACACTGAGTTGAACACTGCCATCACTAGCGGATTGTTAATTCTCCTGAGACTCTTCCATCAGTGATACTCCGTCCTCAAGCTTTACCTTGATATCGTAAGTTACTCCATCCTCCCAAGATGGAGGATGGAGTAACACAGTTTTTGAGTATACAGGAAGTAGTCAAATGCGATAAAAATGTCTGTTTCTTTATAGACAGTAGAGGAGCGTTAGAGTCTTTAAATAGCAGACGACCAGTATATCAGAATATTGTGATCGAGTGTAGAGAGAATGTTAAGACATTAGACAAAATTGGGTATTAAGTAAGATTCATGTGGATCCCTTCACATGTGGAAATACTGTTGAATGAGGTAGTTGATGAGATAGCGAAGAGAGCCTCGGAAACAAACTCTTGTCGATGTTGTATGTGAGAAAACTTTGAAACAAATAAAGACAATAATCAAGATGATCTAAGAGGATGAAGAAAAAGTTAAGAGAATGACAATGGTGGACAGCAATAACACACTTAAGCATTATGCAATAATAAATACAAATTCGTCCTTCACATATGGTAGAGAAAAGTCTACTTGGAAGGATTCAATTTAAATGAGATTAAGAGTAGGATACAAATATTTCTGGCAATACAGTGTTGATGTCAGTGAAAAAGATAAGGAGTGTAAATTGTGTAGTATGCCGCACGCCCACACCTTAGATCATTATGTATTAGAGTGTCAACTTATTGATAACTATAGAAATATAGAAATAAGTAGTGTACCACACCAAATTGTTTGGATGTGTGATAATGGTATGATAGACAGTATACTTAGGAGCTACACGCATTTTGCCCCAAGAGCGTAACACTTATATACTGTGCTTACTATATTAACCTGCAATGTTAAATGTGATTCTTGTATTGTGATTTGTGGATTTGTACTCACTGGATTTGTATGCCCCTTGAGGGACTTGAAATAGAGGAGGGTAGAAATAGCGTAAGCTACTCAATCCCTTTGAGATGTATATTATTGTCTCAATAAACGTACTTGAACTTGAACTTGGGGCGTTAAGATTTCCAATTTTCCAAGAAAGGGGCGGAGTTAGTGACCTCACCTAGACTTTATAAGGAGGTCACGCGAACACTTGTCACTTACGGGCTATTGATTACCGTGCCACCTCTTAGGTGGCTTAATCTTCACCGATCAGTTAATAACTGTCAACACAGTTCATCAGTTTTCGCCATGCTACACACTGTGGTCTTCTTCCTGCTGGCGGTCTCTCTGGCCGGCGACAACGGCTCCCTACAGTCCGCCTACGAACCCAAGAACCAAACCATCCTCGTCACCAGGACAGAAGTGAACACCCTTCACCAGCAAGTGACGCAGTATGACTTCCAGAATGGTCACTACAGCCACAACGCCACCAGCGTCAACCTGGTGCCGTCGACAATGACCCTGAAGCAGTCGTTCACGGTAGACAACCCACTAGAAATCTCCAAGAAAGACTTCAAGAATTACATGAGACGTGTGAAACTGCAGACAAAGTGGGATAAGAAGATCTTGTCAGTATATAACATGTTATGTTTTGCTGCTCTGGGACGCTTACACGTCTATAACCACATTGCATCCTTTGCTATCTTTGAAGTTTCAGAGGAAGACAATATTTGGTTGCAAAATTTTTTAAACTTTACATTATTTTGGAAACAAATTAGTATATACAAACAGTTTTACTCTGCATTTAACTATCTAGTGTTTATGTGAATGTATTAAGTAAAATAATGATAACATTATTATTGTATGTATCGAATGTATTAAATAAAATAATAACATAATTGTCATACATGACATCTATTTAGCTAAAATCCTTTTCTGTTATATAAACTAAAATATTGTACCAGTCTTATTTCCAGCGCCCATTATGCGCCCACAGGTTGAGTATGAACTGTATAATAAATGAGCTAAATAGTAAATATTGTCTTGTTATTACATGGCCTAGTATACATGGGAAGCTTAGATGGGTGAGACCCGAGCATGAGAGGTGGGCAGACCTGGGACAAAGTGTAACTCTAGAGAATGATGACACAATAATATGATATAGATGCAGATTATAACTCATATATAATCATTCAATTTAATTCCAGTAATATTAGAATGGAGGAAACTTTTTGTGTGTGGTCACTGGTGCACTGATTATGTGCAGTAAAGTAGTGGTAGACCGTAATTTTTTTGTCCTTTAATATAACTCTTAAAGGAAAATAGGTCTAAATAATGCTTACTTTTATTTGAGAGCTATTTAAAGGAACAAAATTACGTTCTTCATCATGGTAATTTTTTTTTTACATCAATGAGCTTTGAGCGAGAATTATGCACCGTTCGGTAAAGTTTAATTACATCGAAGGCTTTACTAAATTACCTTTTTAAGAGTGCCAAAACTTTAGAATATTTAAATTATACTCTTAACAAAATACAAGGAAGTTAATTAGTGACCAGAAAGGATTTCTGGTACACCAAGTCTTTCACACTCAGGAGAGTGTGAAAAACTTGGTGTAAATTCCTTACATAAATTTCACAAATACACAAGTGTGGGCTTTTATCCCATATTATTATTATTATTATAGTGATGATGATGGACGTGTGTAGTTTATATGGTTATAATATGGACAATTGTTTGTAGTAAAGATGGTGAGGTGTGGAAAGTGTAGTGTAAAAAGCTGTTTGTTGTGAAGATGGTTAGAGTGATAATGACTGTGTGCAAAGTGGTTACAGTGGTGGAAACAGTGTGTAGTTAAGATAGTTAAAGTGATGGAGATAGTGTGTAGGGAAGAGAGATATAGAGAGCGAGAGCGAGAGCGAGAGAGAGAGAGAGAGAGAGAGAGAGAGAGAGAGAGAGAGAGAGGGGGGGGGGGAAGAGACCCAGGTGCATTCGGGTATCCGTTCTATATATAAATGGAAATGCCTATTTGCTCGAGGGATAGGGAGATGGGGTAAGGAACGTGTGGGAAAAGGGGGAAAATTGAGGGAGATGAGAGGGAGCGGAAGGGAAGATAGGGAAAGAGAGGAAGGGGGATCGGGAAAGCGGGTGGAAGAGGGGAGGGGGAAGCAAGGAGAGGGATGGGATGGGAGAGGAGAGATGAACTATCCCGGGCACCGCCGGGTACATCTCCTACTGTGTTATGAAGACCTCAAAACTGGCATTTCCTCAGGAATAAAGATGGTTTTCCCTCTGGTATAAACTGGCTGATAGTGGAAACTCCAGTGAATTAAAATTCTCCCCTGCGGCCGCATTCATGGTGGCCAGATTAAAGAGCTATTAACTTCATAAAGCGGGTTAGTAACTTTCGCCCAGATGGCTTTGCTGCGGCCTCAACTCTAAGTGAGTTACGAGACATTTCTTTAAGGAAAAATTGTTGCCCTCCAAACTTCAATACCAAGAAAAATTTATCGTCAGCATTTAGTAATTAACCTTATGTACGGGAGTCTTTTTCATGCTTTCCAGGAGCCTCAAGAGAGAGACTCCTCGAGAGCCTTTGCACATCGACTCTGACTTGTCTTTACAGCAGTTAACTCACTTCATGCAGGTTAACGTTAGGTAGCTGATGGTCCCGGTGGCTGGGTACCATTCCTTCACTCCGGTCTCGTCTCCCACCTGCTTTACGAACTTTTTTTCACAGGAGGGTACAGACCAGACGGCTTCTTGCTCCTATTAGCAGCTCGAGATATCACCCTTCAAGTGGCTTAACCTGTTAGTTTTCACTTGAACACGCCCCGCCAATCGGTTTACAACCAGGTACCCAATTACTGCAGGGGGAACAGACCTGAACAGTTGACTGATGCCTTGTCAATCTTACCTGGCCAGGACTCGAACCCAGGCGAAATCGCTTGATAGCCGCGGGAAGAGTATGTTACCATTGTGCCAGCACCTTAATACAGGTATTCTCCTCTGTTTAGTTCTGGTGCATCTTAGTTATCAGTTCGAGCTCCAGCGCTTCTTATACTTGTATCAGCGATTTCATCCTCTCGATTTCTGCCATCACGACTCTAAATTCAATGGTTCGTTTGCAGTAAGTCTCCGACTTTCATTAGTAACTGTCACTCCCTTGAGTCTTACCATAATCGAATCACCACCTCAGTTCTAAGCTGTGTTGTAAAAGGGAAATCCAAATTAAATTAATTGCTAAACTTCGCATGGTCAAAACCTAGTTTATTTAGCAGTATATTCGTGTACCGTTCACTATATATTATTCCAATTATGAGGCATATTTTTTCCTTCCATCGTCATAATCATAGATCTAACCGCTGCTCATAATATTTTATTTAAGACTCACATTAAAGTTTTTTTGTGAATGTTTGAACGTTTGGTCCAATATTTGGAGTCAGGAGTTGTTAAAATGATGTGAGATATTCAATCTTCATATTTTTATTACTGAGCAGGTATTACCAATGGAGTAGTTGTCCGCTCAGTAATGCAGGCCCAGATAACAGGAAAAATACAGTTCGGTGATTGATTGTCCCACTAAATGACATTTTAACTGAAAATTTATTACCGCATGATGCTTCGTCTGCCTTATGATTGTAATGCTTGCTGGTAACAAACTTTGCATGGCAACACCTACGAGTTTACAATATATTATTCCCCTGCGTTAGGGGCCAGAGAGGGGGTGAAGGTCAGGTGCCACACCGCTCTTCACGGCCAAGTGGGAACCTTAAACGACAGTTCGTCGCCCACCTGAGCACACTCATCAATCACAGTCCGCCAGCCAGCCATCTGTGCCATATCTTACCACGATAACATTAAACATTTAAAGAGCAATTAAAATTGTCGAATGGAATTAAATGAAGTTAATTCTATAAATAAACATACACAGCCCTTATAACCTTACGGGCTCACTATAGCCCGTGTTATATTGACGTTTCGTTCAGAGTAGCTAAGTCTAAAACAGCAACAACCTTTTAACTTAGAAAAGTAACTTCGCTCCAGGATGATGTAGCGACACGAGGCTACTGCCCTCAGCAATGTATGTGAAATAAGTTCTTATAAATAATCTCACATCGCTCTGCTCTGCTTGTATAATTAGGCTCTATTAAAGGAATTAACTGACTGAAGACTCCCTCACAGAGAGCATAACAAATAAAACAGACGGGAGACATCTCCCGTCACGCAGGGTGCAGTCGCACCTCCACAGTAATGGCTCAAAAGGGCCACCACTTACGGGCTATTCATGCCCGTGCCACCTTTTGGATGGCTTAATCTTCATCAATCAATCCAATAAAACAGGGACACTAATTATCAACCTGCTTCACAGGTTAGTTTGTCAGACATATAATTTTACACAGAACATTGAGAGTTACAGTGCAGCGATAATTACAGTTACATTTAGGGAAAAGTTTGGTGTTTCTCCAGCCACTTGGGCTAGACGGTAGAGCGACGGTCTCGCTTCACGCAGGTCGGCGTTCAATCCCCGACCGTCTAAGTGGTTGGGCACCATTCCTTCCCCCCCCCCCGTCCCATCCCAAATCCTTATCCTGATCCCTTATAAGTGCGATATGATCATAATGGCTTGGCGCTTTCCTCTGATGGTTCCCTCCCTCCCACCATACCTACATCTACTGATTTTAAAATGCAGGTCCAGAGTTGAGAAGAAAACAAAATCAAGTGTTTTGTTGTAAGGGAAGAGTTTATATATGCTGTCTGACACTGCTATCTGTAGCGAGGAGTCTAGTCACAATATATTACACAACCGGGCTGTGGGAGTCCGGACCCTCGCAACCATCCGTCCTCTCAACTCACGCCTCGCTTCGTACGTTATAGTAACAAACATACCAAATGCAACGTGCTATAAAGAGAAGAATCTCATAAAAAAATCGTTTTTTATGCATTGCTTGGTTCAGGTGTGTGGGCTGGGGTGAGTTGCTTGGATTTGTGCGTTTCTGGGTAGGTGAGGACGTTGGGTTTTGTAAGTTGTGGCTAATCAAGGGAACGGGCTACCCTGTTGCCATTGTGTAAGAAATGAGTTATTATTGTTATTGTATTCAAAGGTCTATTAACTGATCTCAGCCTCTGGGGTCATATATACGAAGGTCATATTTGAAAACAGATTTCGTGATAAGTCCGTTCATATATTAAGCTCAGGCCATAACGAACGTGATCCCTGACCATCGAGGCGAAAGAATGATTAAGGAGGATTAAATTTCGTACCTCACAATCTCTTTAAACTGTTTTAAATTTGTAGGATTAAGTTCCCAGAGGCATTACTTGGACGTTAACGGTTTTTGGCCGAGAAAAGTGAATGCTGAAGACCACATGATCAAAGCTTTTATAATACCGGGCGCCAGCCTTGAAGCCATGATCTGAATGGGATCCTTCATGTGATATTTTCCTGCTCAGCTGAGAGCAGTAAATATAAGAATTAAGGAAACTACAGGTCTGTAAGGCCATACGAGGCAGCTTCTCTTTATATCCTCGCGAACTCATTATATATATATATATATATATATATATATATATATATATATATATATATATATATATATATATATATATATATATATATATATATATATATATATGTGTCGTACCTAATAGCCAGAACGCACTTGTCAGCCTACTATGCAAGGCCCGATTTGCCTAATAAGCCAAGTTTTCCTGAATTACTAAATTTTCTCTAATTTTTTTCGTAGAAATGATAAAGCTACCGATTTCATTATGTATGAGGTCAATTTTTTTTATTGGAGTTAAAATTAACGTAGATATATGACTAAACCTAACCATCCCTACCTAACCTAACCTATCTTTATAGGTTAGGTTCGGTTAGTTAGCCGAAAAAGCTAGGTTAGGTTAGGTAGTCGAAAAAACATTAATTCATAAAAACTTGGCTTATTAGGCAAATCGGGCCTTGCATAGTAGGCTGAGAAGTGCGTTCTGGCTACTAGGTACGACATATATATATATATATATATATATATATATATATATATATATATATATATATATATATATATATATATATATATATATATAAATCACGAAAGTTAACACGTGATGAAAAATGTGATTCCTTCTGAAGATGTATTAATATACGAAAGTACTTAAGGAAATTCCTGTTTCAGTTCTTCCTCCGTGGTCTGACACTGTCATATATATTATATTATATTATATTATATATATATATATATATATATATATATATATATATATATATATATATATATATATATATATATATATATATGTGTGTGTGTATAATGCCTAACTTTATATATCTTGGCGAAAATCATTGGAGCAGGACGAGAATGACTATTATATTATAATATAATTGTCATCCATACTTTAGTACTGCTAAACCCCATAATAAAATGTTGCTAAACTTTGTAATATAGGGTCACACCAAATTATAATGTTTAGCAACATTATATAAGATTGGTGACCCATGACGAGGATCGAACCAGCGTAGGGTCACCCCATATTACAATGTTACTAAACATATCAACATAAAATAAAACACGAAACAATGAATACAATTTTTTAAAGTTTGGCATTAAAAAGACCTGGGGTAAATACTGGTCTGAAAATAGGATTGTTGATTTATGGAATTGATTTATAACAGACGTAGGATCCCTGGATAATTGTAGGTTTCACATGCAAATCAACGAGTTTAGTTGAGAATAAATAGAAGCTGTTTCGCGAAGGTCAGTATATCTCCTACAGTTTCATCTGTTCACATCTACTGTGTATATATAAATTTGGCTGCTTATAAAGGTTTCTCATATATATATATATGTCGTACCTAGTAGCCAGAACGCACTTCTCAGCCTACTATGCAAGGCCCGATTTGCCTAATAAGCCAAGTTTTCATGAATTAATATATTTTCTCTATTTTTTTTCTTATGAAATGATAAAGCTACCCATTTCATTATGTATGAGGTCAATTTTTTTTATTGGAGTTAAAATTAACGTAGATATATGACCGAACGTAACCAACCCTACCTAACCTAACCTAACCTATATTTATAGGTAAGGTTAGGTTAGGTAGCCAAAAAAAGATAGGTTAGGTTAGGTTAGGTAGGTTAGGTAGACGAAAAAACATTAATTCATGAAAACTTGGCTTATTAGGCAAATCGGGCATTGAATAGTAGGCTGAGAAGTGCGTTCTGGCTATTAGGTACGACATATATATATGTATATATATATATATATATATATATATATATATATATATATATATATATATATATATATATATATATATATATAATTTATCTCTGTTCAATTAGTGCCATTAGTTAGTTTTCTTAATTTGTATATACTGCAATCTTTTATGTTATTTATAACAAAGACGAAACTTAAAAAAAAACAAATGAAAATTGACATAAATTATCAACATTTCAGTACAGTAATGCAAATTACACCATTTCTCAACTAGGAAAAACATCCACTACACACAGTAGAACACATTAATGATTAACATCAACAAAACATGCAGATACGAAATTGGCATTGTTTCAAATTTGATAATTCAGGAGAGTGAATTAATTCAAATTTGCTTGCACTTCGCAAGCAGCCTCACGATCCCGACTCCATCGTCGCCACCCTTCCCACCCTGCCACTCCAGCACGGAGAGTGGCCATCAGTCCTCGCAAGCTAGAGCGATTATACCCAAGGCTGTCGTGATGTCTCCTGGGTGACGGGAGGGCGCCTGTCCTCCTCTCACCAGCATACTGTGTTTGCTGCCAGAATTGGACACTTGCACACGCCTACCGGGTCATTCTCCCAGCCTTCAACCTCTCACCAACAACACCTACAAGCGCGCCAGAACGCCTCCAACCATTCGCTTCACATCTCGTCCAACAACAACACAGGTGAGCACTGACGGTCCACGGAACACCGGGAGCACCAGGACCTCCTCATCAACAAAGGCTCCATTCAAGTTGAAGGATACCGGTGAGTGCAGACGGGGCGGGGCGGCCCGGGGGAAAGTGCCTCAACTTTGCGGAACAACAAGTGCTATAGGACCCTGCGGGGTTTCAGGCGGAGCTCGTCCTAGCACCGCTGATGCTTCCTCTAAGTTGGGAAACAATTGGCGGTGGAAACTTGCATCTGGTTTTCTGGGAAACGAAAAAGTTTTAAATTGTCTATTTTCGCTGGAAGACATTCGTGGCCCGCACCTCGGTACCACAATAAGAAACCATTTCAGTGATGTACTCTTGAAAATGCCAATCATATAATTTTAGGAAAATAGCTTACAGTTGATGTAAATGTAAATGTGATGTAGTTTGATGTAAATGGCCATAACATTTCCATATTTTCTGTATTATTTTTCTAACATCATCCAGGAGTCTACTGGAAAACGAGAGTTTAGCAAGCAGAAGTTGACTATGACTTTAATACAAAATACCTAAAGATTTATTTTACTGTTCCTAAGCCAAATATAAACGTGATTTTGTTTCTGGTTACATCTTGTTACTACTGGAACACTTCAGCAGACACGTTGACGTCTTAGTGTGTAGCAAAATGGTGTATTGTCGCACAGTAAAAGAAAACAACTTTCACTTTTAAAAACATCGTGGAAGGCACTTGTGATAAATTATATCTTCTTCAATTGCTTTATTATAAAAACGTTTATAATTGTAATGCAGCTGGTGGCTTGTCTTTTATTTATTCGTTATCAATAACGCCAGATATAAATGTACATCTAATATCGACTAGTTCAAATAGTTTCACGCAGTGATCTATATGATATATTCATTTGAAAATGAAAACAATTGTTTGAATCATATTAACTGGAACCCTACATGTCCTCTGACGTATCTTATGTCTAATATGGAAGCCTTGCCAGTTAATTGCATTTAGCGAGGGATTTTGGATGTTCTTCGAAATTAGCGAGTAAAGTACTTTTCTATATAAACAATAACCGCTCAAGGCAGGCTTCAGACGCTGGAACCCCTTAAGGTATCCCTAAAACCTATCACCGATATTCCTTATGGTCCATTAGATCTCCCCTCTGCTTACATTAGGCGCTCGCCCCTCACACCCTTCTTGATGGACCCCTTGCATACATATATGACTTCTTTCAAATATCTTCTTCCTTGGCCTCTCCTCCTCTTCATATTCTACAGTCGTGAACAAACCCTCACCAGTTAGTTTAGCAATTTATTATGCAACCCATACCCATCCCGTGGGCGGTGGTGGAAAGGGTTATAGAGGCACATAATGGGTTCAGAAACTGAACCTCATCGTTCATTTAGCTAAGCAAGTAACAATGTTGTGAATCTAGTTAGACATCTTTTGAATATATACATATACGTACGTACTCAAATAGACACACACACACACACACACACACACACACACACACACACACACACACACACACACACACACGGAATTGATAGGGTAGATAAAGACAGGCTATTTAACACAAGGGGCACACGCACTAGGGGACGCAGGTGGAAACTGAGTGCCCAAATGAGCCACAGAGATATTAGAAAGAACTTTTTTAGTGTCAGAGTGGTTGACAAATGGAATGCATTAGGAAATGATGTAGTGAAGGCTGACTCCATACACAGTTTCAAGTGTAGATATGATAGAGCCCAATAGGCTCAGGAACCTGTACACCTGTTGATTGACGGTTGAGAGGCGGGACCAAAGAGCCAGAGCTCAACCCCAGCAAACACAATTAGGTGAGTACACGGTTTGTAGCTGAGTGGACTGCGCTTGGGATTGACCGGGTTCTATTCCCGGCCGAGGCGGAAACAAATGGAAAGAGTTTCTTTCACTCTGATACTCCTGTTCATCTAGCAGTAAATAGGTACCTGGGAATTAGACAGCTGCTACAGGCTGCTTCCTGGTGATATGTATGTGCGTGTGTTAGAAATTATATGTTGTAGACATAATAGAGGAAAATAAATTGGTTAGAAAGGCGGGGTCCAAGCGCCAATAACTCGATTCTGTAGGCACAAATAGTAAATACACACACACACACACACACACACACACACACACACACACACACACACACACACACACACCATAGCAAGTGTAAAGTGATGGAACAGGTGACATGAGACCAAATGAACAGTACGGAGTGATGGGATACTAACTCCCTGTAATGATTACAGAAACATCCCTGGGGTAGCCATAGCATCAAGACTCCGGAGGCACATACAAATAGGACAACATCAGCAGCATATTGTACATTAACAAAAGTCAGAACATCATTGAGGAACTTAAATAAGAAGGCATTTACATCTCTTAGACCTCGCCTAGAAAGGCGAGGTCCAAGAGTTAAAGCACGATCATGCAGACACAAATAGATGAGTATAAATAGGTGAGTACATACACACACATTGGAATAAAATACGGTGTACAGCATCCTCGGTCGAGGAAAATCCATATCATGCAAATGAACCAAACATCGCACTCCACTGAGCTCTCTGTTGCTGGGACCAGGCACGCAAAAAGTTGTGGAATTTTGTGAATTCCAAACCTGAAATCTTTTGTGTGAATTCGCGGTATATGTTGAATTTTAATGACGCTCATTTATTCTGTTTGCATTATCAAGAGATCATGCAGCGAAGACTTTTATCACAGTTATTATTAGTTTAATTAAACTTTACCTCAAATATAAGAAAAATATTAACAGCAGCTAACCATACTATATATATATATATATATATATATATATATATATATTTTGGTAGCAGTCTTTCTTGTAAACATATATTAAATATGACCGAAAAAGTAAGATTAATAATTCTAACACGAATTTTCTCAATATTTCTTATGTTTCTTTTCACTGTCGATGGTAATTGAAAAATCAATTCTCCAAAATTCATTTTTATTTCTAGTCTGACGCGACACTTGAACGCGTTTCGTAATAACTTATTACATTTTCAAAGACTTTAGTTTACACACACACAACTATAACCTGCAAACACTAAACAGAGTTCTACTATGCTATAATATTAAACAGCTTTTCATATTATACACCTGCATTTGGGTGAGGTGATATGCTACAACAGTTTTGGATGAGGAGAAAACAAACTTTCAACATAAGACAGAACACGAAATATTGGGTAATGTTGGGTAAATTAAAGGGAAGAATGGAAGTAAATGAAAAGGGCCAATTGGCCCATATTTCTTGATGCTTCTATATTGGTGCGGAGTCTTGAAGTGGGTAGAATATAGTTGTGCATTAATTGTCTGTTGATTGCTGGTGTTGACTTCTTGATGTGTAGTGCCTCGCAGATGTCAAGCCGCCTGCTATCGCTGTATCTATCGATGATTTCCGTGTTTTTTGTTAAGACTTCTCTGGTGATGGTCTGGTTGTGACCAGACCATCACCAGAGAAATCTTAACAAACAACGCAATGCATTCAATGCAGGTGTGATGATAAGTGATGTTGTTGACCTGCCGAGGTAACGGGGTAAACTTGTCTTGCATTTAATTGGTTGTGTAGTTCAGTTGTAGTGTAAACTGATAGCTTTAATCTTGGTGTTACAGGTGGGAGGACGGACCGAGGTGTGAACTGACGATAATTGGTTTGAGGGGGAATGCATCGGCAAGGTCTAGTCTTCTATTGTCGCTGTATGTGCTGTCGGGATCGCTGGTGATGGTGTAGTTGGGTGTAGAGAGGATGTGATCTTAACCAGAGCTTTACACTATGTGGTCACGGGCTCACCATAGCCCGTGCTACATGGACACATCGTTCTGAGTAGCTAAATCTAAAACAACTATGTGGGCACCTGGTAGTAAATATGTACCCTGGGAGTTGGTTGACTGTTTGGGGGCTGTTAGTCCAGGCCAAGCCTGACTAACAGCCTTCATGTAATCCATAATGGGAAGCCACACAGTGGGTAGATATACAAGGCCGTATAATGCAGTACGTGTAAAGGGTTCATTAGGGGAGGCTACCAGGGAGCACTCCCCTTCAGGAAGGGTTATCATGGAACACCTGTTACATCCGGATGAAGGAAAGGAACAAGTCATTTAATTTGATGTACATAATAAATCACGATGGAAAAGCAATGTGAATCAAAATGCAGGAGAATCAAAAGCGCAAAATGCGCTTTTGTCACAAAATGCAGTGACAAAAGCGCACATAACGCAAGGTGGGTATGCACGAAACATTGAGGCGCATCAATGCGCACTACGATGCCCTTAGGTACACCTAGATGCTGCTGGGCATAGGAAAAGTGTAGTTATGGTACCACCACCGGCCTATCAACCAATTCTCTTTATTTCCCACGACGAACAAAATCCACCATCCTAACCTAACCTAATCAACCGAGGCATAGAAAACGTGGATACTACGGAATAAGACGTGCTAGCTGAAAGGGATTCACCGGCCCTAGCCAGCCCTCTCTCTCTCTCTCTCTCTCTCCAAGGGGATCCCCTCTGATGCTGCCTCGTAGCATATCCCGTGACTGATGTTTTCGTGGCGGTAATTAGTTTACTTCCCCTGTCCATAATGTCTCGTTTTCATGCATGAAATTCAAAGTTTCTTAAGAACTGGGTTCTTTTCCCATTGATTAAAAACTTAATGGAGTTTTCTCGTGGAGGAAATTTATATTTTCAACCATGTTCTCCTAGGGAATATTTTTCTCTAAGACTCGCGCGTACAATGTTTTCCTTGAATACAATAATTTTTTTTACGCATTTTCGAAAATGAAAGAGCGAAGGCCATATATATATACATGGAGGCCAGATATATACAATGAGGTCAGATATACACAAGGAGGCCAGATATATACAAGAAGGCCATATATATATATATATATATATATATATATATATATATATATATATATATATATATATATATATATATATATATATATATATATATATATATATATGTCGTACCTAGTAGCCAGAACTCACTTCTCAGCCTACTATTAAGGCCCGATTTGCCTAATAAGCCAAGTTTTCCTGAATTAATATATTTACTATAATTTTTTTCTCATGAAATGATAAAGCTACCCATTTCATTATGTATGAGGTCAATTTTTTTTATTGGAGTTAAAATTAACGTAGATATATGACCGAACCTAACCAACCCTACCTAACCTAACCTAACCTATATTTATAGGTAAGGTTAGGTTAGGTAGCCAAAAAAGCTAGGTTAGGTTAGGTTAGGTAGGTTAGGTAGACGAAAAAACATTAATTCCTGAAAACTTGGCTTATTAGGCAAATCGGGCCTTGAATAGTAGGCTGAGAAGTGCGTTCTGGCTATTAGGTACGACATATATATATATATATATATATATATATATATATATATATATATATATATATATATATATATATATATATATATATATATATATATATATATGTCGTACCTAGTAGCCAGAACGCACTTTATGGCCTACTATGCAAGGCCCGATTTGCCTAATAAGCCAAGTTTTCCTGAATTAATATATTTTCTCTAATTTTTTTCTTATGAAATGATAAAGCTACCCATTTCATTATGTATGAGGTCAATTTTTTTTTATTGGAGTTAAAATTAACGTAGATATATGACCGAACCTAACCAACCCTACCTAACCTAACCTTACCTATCTTTATAGGTTAGGTTAGGTTAGGTAGCCGAAAAAGTTAGGTTAGGTTAGGTTAGGTAGGTTAGGTAGTCGAAAAACAATTAATTCATGAAAACTTGACTTATTAGGCAAAATGGGCCCTGCATAGTAGGCTGAGAAGTGCGTTCTGGCTACTAGGTACGCCATATATATATATATATATATATATATATATATATATATATATATATATATATATATATATATAACATAGGTGCATCTGCGGAACTGCGATGGCAGACCAATATGGTCGTCATGGTCTGGTATGTCGTAAATCACAGGGTAAAATTGCAAGACATGAAGAAGTCAACGACATCATCAAGAGGAGCCTCGCCACAGCCCGCTGCCCGGCACAAAGAGAACCACACTTATCCAGACCTAACGACCCTCAGAAGCGCCCTGATGGGGTCACCTTGCTACCTTGGAAGGATGGTAAGCAAGTGGTATGGGACTACACGTGCGCTGCCACACTGGCCAGTACCTACCTCCACTACAGCACACGTGAAAGCGGTGGTGCTGCTTCTTTCAGGGAATCGCAGAAAATTATTAAATACAGAGGTCTAGCACACTGCTACAGCTTTGTTCCGATCGGCTCGGAGACCCTCGGTTCGTGGGGAAAATGTGCATTGAAGTTCCTGAAGGAATTGGGGGACAAATTGATCAGCGCTACAAAAGACCAGAGAGCAAAAAGTTTCTTGTTCCAGCGCCTCAGTGCTGCGATTCAGAGGGGAAATGCCTGTTGCGTCTTGGGCACTAGTCCAACTTCAGAGGAATTCGAAGAAGTGTTTGACTTGCAACAATGATCGAACCCGTCTGTGACATTCATCAATGTTTCCCATTGTTGTGTTCTTCAAGAGATCCATAACCTTTAAGCACCTTTTTGCATTATTATTTTTGTATCAACCCATGTATATCTTGTAACCATCAAATGCATAATAAAGCACAAAAAATATTCAAGGAAGGGGGTGGTAGGAGAAAAGCACACAGAAACTGTATTGGAGGGGATCCAAACATTCCCTCTAATGCGTTATGCGTGGTTTCCTCCGAGGCTATGGGTCCCCCTTCTTCCAGCTAGAGGTGGTACTCCCTTCCCTGTAAATATATATATATATATATATATATATATATATATATATATATATATATATATATATATATATGAGAGCGATTGCAATTGACGATCACAAAACGCACTGATCATTTTTATGCGGAAAATCCACAGAGAAATGTGAAAGGAATATGAACGTTTCGGCCTTATTAAAGCCATTGTCAACACCAGACTGTTGACAGTCAAATGACTGTCAAGCAGTCACTTGAGTGCATACATATATGTTAACAGTCACTTGCGTGTATACATGGGGTTAATAATCACTCCAATGTCTGCGTGAAAACTGAAAGCTGCTTGAGGGTCTGTTTGGAGGGTGGCACTTGAGGGTCTGTGTGGATGCAAGACATAGAGGTCAACAAACTTTATGATTTGACTTTGATCCTTTCTTTTGTAACAAATGCATTTTGTATAACAAATCACACAACAAATAGAGGTAGAGACTATAATGTGGAAGTGCTCGTATATGGTTACATAGGCTCCTTTACTTGCCATGTATTCTTTCTACGAGGCTACAGTATTGGTGGAATGAAGGGTGACTACTTTATGAAAAAATCAGAGACATTCCTGCAGGAAGTGGTGGACCAGCCGGGTTGTGATGGATATGTGGGCCTGCGGGCAGCTGCAGGCAACAGCCTGTTGGATCAAATTATCTCGTCATGCCTGACCCCTGAGAGAGAGAGAGAGAGAGAGAGAGAGAGAGAGAGAGAGAGAGAGAGAGAGAGAGAGAGAGAGAGAGAGAGAGAGAGAGAGAGAGAGAGAGAGAGAGAGAGAGAGAGAAAGAGAGAGAGAGAGAGAGAGAGAGACAGACAGACAGACCTAAATATTTAAAATAATATAAGTTTATTAACAAGAGAAGGTAACAATCCTTTAAAAATATATAAAATTGTGTGTAAAGAGAAGAGATGAAAATGAATCGTGAGCACAGAAGAAATAATAAATTTTAAAATAAAAATAAAACAGTCCTAAGAGGAACTGGAAGACAATGACACTGTAGTTAGTTAATGTATCTTCATGTTCACACATACTAGATTCATCCAACTTCAGACACAAGAAACATCTGCAAGGAACACTTCAGTGTATCTGGTGACAATAACCAGAGTACAGAGAAAACCTTTATCACACTAAGACGTGGGTCAGAGCTTGTGTTGCTGCTCTTCTTACACACGTTATTGCTTCTCATCCCCGTGATAATGTCACTAAATTTATATAATGGACTCAATCTTTTCTAGTCTTAATGGGGATAGGAAGCCGGAAGCTTGTCAAAGGTCCCCTCATTGGTTCTAAGGAAATTCCCCGCCTATTTAAAATTGATGTATTGTCATAGCAGTTACGGCTTCGCTGAGTAGCCGATTCCATGGGTTTATTACCCCAAAGGTTGAAGAGACATCTCTTGTTTTCAGTCATACATTTTGGCTCGTTGATCTTTAAGCCGTTGCCCCTTTTAACATGTTTCTCAAACGATTAGCTGAGGCTGAGGTGAACTCTCACCTCACTGTACACGAATGACAATCATTTTCTCAATAAAAAGAGACATAAACTGAAACTCAAAGTTACGGGCTCACCATAGCCCGTGCTACATGGACACTTCGTTCTGAGTAGCTAAATCTAAAACAGCAACAACATGAAACTCAACTTACACAAAGAGATACTCTAAATGAAACTGAGAGGAGAGGACAGAAACTATTCACAAAATATTTAAAAGTATTAAAACAAAGGTAATTGTTTTTAGAATCTGTCTATCCGAAGAAAGTACATGGTTGATTTTTTCCTGCGGGTAAAGGTTCAGATAGAGACAAAAACATTGGGAGGAAATTGGAAAATGAGAATAGGGAGAAAGAGGAGTTAAAATATTCAAGTAAAGATACATATATTTCCATAGTTGGCACCATTGCAAAGACAATTCATTCTTGTGAGCGAGAATTCATGATTTTATGGTCAGAAGTGCAATGGAATAATGCATAAAAATGAAGCAGATGTTTGCCACAACTTGTTTTTTACGCAAGAAGGGAGAGAGAGAGAGAGAGAGAGAGAGAGAGAGAGAGAGAGAGAGAGAGAGAGAGAGAGAGAGAGAGAGAGAGAGAGAGAGAGAGAGAGAGAACTCTAGAACCAGGCAAAAACAAATAATGTAAAAGCAAAACGTTCACAATAACAAACTAGGATCACTGGAGGATCACAAGTGGGTCATAAGTAGATAAGGTCATAACGACCTGAAAAGGTTCCAAGACGGACCGAGACGTCATCGCATTCACTACAGTGTGAGAGAGTTTGGCTATGTGTTTCAGTCACATTATTGTGTTTGACACGCTTCAGCCCTTCGTAGCGGTTACCAGGACGTGTGTTAGTGTGGAGAGGCTGACTGACAACAGTCTGGTGTGTTGGCTGAGTTCTCATTATGCAGTTATTTTGCAAGAACTGACTAACTGGGCATAATATTTGGTAGGTTTATTTTATAGAGGAGAGACTCACTCGATTTTTTTTTTAAGGTTTAATTTCGTAAAAGCAACATCAGCAACAGCTCTCAATATATCTTCCAGTACGATACAACTCGCTTTTCTGCCTAATTCTCAATATTTTTGTGAGCTTTTTTTAACACTCTAAAACATGTAAAAAGAGCGAAAAAACAAGGTGGAAAAATAAACGGTGATGTGTATGACTTTTGACTGTTCAAAATGGGAGAAACTCAATGCTTCCTTAGGTCTGTCTAGCACACAAGATGGGAACAAAAGCAAAGGAATCAAGTTTAGTTGTCAATTATTTAAGTTATCGAGACAAAAGGTGAGCTGAAACAACGTCAAGACAACACGTCTGTTTCGTATGAACAAGACGTAATTATACCCTGGAGACGCTGCCATCCCTGCTGGGACACCCGCGGTCAGTAATGGCAGGCAATGCAAACATCCTCTATGCTAACTGCGCCCTTCTTGTCTTGTCAATGTATTATATATTTTCTGGTACATATATTAATACATTCGCATGCTAAAGCACGCGCAACCCACACACACACACACACACACACACACACACACACACACACACACACACACACACACACACACACACACACACAGGGGGGGCCGGTGGCTGAGTGGATAGCACGCTGGGCGCGTGATCCTGTGGTCCCGGGTTTAATTCCGGGAGCCGGCGAGAAATAATGAGTTTCTTTTACTCTGATGTCCCTGTTACCTAACAGTAAATAGGTACCTGGGAGTTAGTCAGCTGTTACGGGCTGCTTCCTGGGGTGTGTGTGGTGTGGGGAAAAAATAGTAGTAGTTAGTAACAATTGATTGACAGTTGAAAGGCGGGCCGAGCAGACTTCAACCCCCGCAAGCAGAACTAGATGAATACACACACACACACACACACACACACACACACACACACACACACACACACACACACACACACACACACACACACACACACACACACACTATATTCATGGAGAAACGGAAGACAGTTGGCGTGGGACTGCCGTTGTGTATCCACCTTGGCAGCCACATGCATTGTCCTCTCTGTTGGCCAAGCAGGAGTTGCTGCCACACGCAGCGATAGAGGGAAAGGAAACACGTATAGGGATATAGATCACCGCTTCAACATTGTTACTATGAACAAATCCACAAGGGCCTTGAAGAGGGTTCGAACTTACGCACGGGATGTTCCAAGACGCGCCTTCGTCAACTGTACCACCTCATGGTAAAAGAATTGCAATCTGGAGTGCTACTGTCCTCACTAGGCTCCTGAAGCTTCTCCGAAGCACAACCGGGGTTTCATGCCACTCCCCCATGCATTCGGGCTCTGTTAACCAAATGTTCTACCTCAATTTAATCCCGTGCGTAAGTTCGAACCCTCATCATGCCCCTTGTGGATTTGTTCATTTGATATATCACGCTATTGTGATTTGTGCGTGTATTGTTACTATGGTTTCTCAAGGATCTTGGCTCCAGGCTGAACAAAGCACCAAGGGACCCTAGAGCGGGGAGCTTCCTTTACAAGCCCATCTGCTTGCGATCTAGAGGGGGGGGGGATGCCCACTGCATCCTTGGTTCCTGTCCAGGGTTGGAGGAGCCTGAAGCCGCTATGGAACAAACTCCCTTTGCTTTCCTCTTAATGTTCACATTTTGTAACCATTTAGTTCTGTAACTGTAACCTTGCATAATAATGATAACGCTTCATTCACGTGGACCATCAGAGACTCGAACCGCAGACCACAAATACAGCAGCCTGCAACTCTACCATACTGAGCCAACAGAAACCTTTAATAAGGAAAGATTCCAGAGACACCTGTCTGCTGTCCAACTGCAACTTTAGGCCTTCCACGGGGGGCCATTTTGGTATGAAGGATTTAGGTCTCCCACCTCCTATAGTTATACGAATTACTGACCACCATATCGAGGTTATGGTGGTGCTTCAGTGGGAGAACAGTGGGAGGAAGGGAACTATCAGGAGAAAGCGCCAAGCCACTACGACTCCTCCCACTGAGCTCCTCCCACTGAGCTCTTCCCACTGAGCTCCTCCCACTGAGCTGCAGCTCGTTTGGAGGTACTGAGCTCATTCTTCGTAATGACTGAACTCGTCTCCACTTCAGGTGTATGTTGCCGTGATCAATAAAGCTGTGTGGAGAAGCAGCGGCGGTGTCTCCTGCGGAATATTGGAACTCCATTGTGTGTCTTGATTGTCAATACGCGCGGCGGGGCCTCCGGCTCGCCCTCTATCACTCCTCCTATATGCTCCAGTATATTATTTAACTGCCCACACGCTCTTCACTTCGGGGAACATCATACACGGTTGTAACTAAACAAATAACAGTAGAAAGAACAGACTTGAAAAATTTTGAATCTGCATAAAATAGTAATGTTAAAATATATTGATTTGCTAGAGGAAATTTTCTGAAGAGCTGAAAACAAGGCAATCCAGCTGTTAATTTTGCATATACACATATACCTACATGTTTACATATACCTAAAGGGACTATAAGACATCTCGGTATATATATATATATATATATATATATATATATATATATATATATATATATACACTGAGAGTTGACTATGTTCAGGTCTAAAATACACTTGCTGGGTGGTCACTGAGCTTTTGTGATGGCCTCAGTCACTCTCCCAAGGTCTCAATTTCAATAACAAAACAATATAGTCTACGCCTAGGCTCACCAATGACCTACCACTGCACCAATGATCGTCTATAAGGATTGGTCAGTCCTGGTACTGAAGCCACTCAGCACACTAGAACACTATACCACTGCACACTCAGCACATTACAACACTGAACCACTGCACACTCAGCACATTACAACACTGTACCACTGTACACTCAGCACATTACAACACAGTACCACTGTACACTCAGCACATTACAACACTGTACCACTGTACACTCAGCACATTACAACACTGTACCACTGTACACTCAGCACATTACAACACTGTACCACTGTACACTCAGCACATTACAACACTGTACCACTGTACACTCAGCACATTACAACACAGTACCACTGTACACTCAGCACATTACAACACTGTACCACTGTACACTCAGCACATTACAACACTGTACCACTGCACACTCAGCACATTACAACACTACCACTGTACACTCAGCACATTACAACATTGAGCCACTCTACACTCAGCACATTACAACACTGTACCACTGTACACTCAGCACATTACAACACTGTACCACTGTACACTCAGCACATTACAACACTGTACCACTGTACACTCAGCACATTACAACACTGTACCACTGTACACTCAGCACATTACAACACTGTACCACTGTACACTCAGCACATTACAACACTGTACCACTGTACACTCAACACATTACAACACTGTACACTCAGCACATTACAACACTGTACCACTGTACACTCAGCACATTACAACACTGTACCACTGCACACTCAGCACATTACAACACTGTACCACTGCACACTCAGCACATTACAACACTGTACCACTGTACACTCAGCACATTACAACACTGTACCACTGTACACTCAGCACATTACAACACTGTACCACTGTACACTCAGCACATTACAACACTGTACCACTGTACACTCAGCACATTACAACACTGTACCACTGCACACTCAGCACATTACAACACTGTACCACTGTACACTCAGCACATTACAACACTGTACCACTGCACACTCAGCACATTACAACACTGAGCCACATTATAGCAGCAGGGAAATACACTGCGCCACTCAACGCTACCAAACCACATATTCTATGCCCAGTACCAATTGTACAACTTCCCTTACAAAGATACATTCTGTGTATCACTGTGTACAAGTGTCTCAGCATCAGGCGTACACTCACTAGTTGCAAACAGCAGGGTAGAAAATGCCGAGCATTATCTCAGATTTAAATTCTAATCTCTCCCTCCCACTCGTCACTTCAATGACTTCAAAATTATTCGTCAATTTTAGAGGCTGTCACAGACCGCTCGAACAATCTCCAGATTATATAATATTAATACCATCAATGCTTAAAGGCGATTGTAAATAATTATATATAAATGCAGTATAAACTGTTTTGTTTATTGGGTATTAATTGTTATGTTTATGCGGTATTTAAAGTTATGTGGCTTAAGCGAGGATAGAGTTTTGTTGGGTGGTAGTTGTGATTATACGTCCCAGTGTGGGTAGCGGTGGTGGTGATTATACGTCCCAGTGTGGGTAGCGGTGGTGGTGATTATACGTCCCAGTGTGGGTAGCGGTTGGTGTATTGGGTGGTTCAAGTATATTGGAATAATAAAATATATCCCAAATGGATAGATTAGTTTAGGTTATTTCTACCCTTCATACTGGACGGTTTCCTCACATCCCCTGCTGTGGGAGGGGGCCCTATGGTCGTGGGGGTGATTTTCCCTTCTCTCACACACAGGTGATGGGGACCATGTCGGATGGCTCGCCCTTAATTAACCTGTGGTATTGGGAGTGGTCATTTCGGTGTCTGTCACATCCTTGCTGAGTGACAGGAAGCGATAGTCACGGTAGACAGCTCCGTTTCCATGTTGGTGTTAGGGTTGAAGGTCCTGACTGGTGGCTTCCCTCTCTGCTCCTCCTACTGGGGTGAGCAGGAGAGGTCAGCAGGAGGTCAGCAGGAGGGCAGAGGGAGGGAGGAGAAAGAGGTCTGGGGGTTGCTTACCCACCCGGACGGTAGCGGAGGGTCAGGCCAGGTCATTAATCTCACCCAATCATTTTCTGTGAAAATTATTGGTAGGCTACTGTGGTTCAAGTTCAAATAAGCTTATTTAAATAATAAAACACATCCACGAGAAGACCGTGAAGCTCAGGCTATTTATACCCTTGTGTATTTCAGGTCCCTCAAGGGGCTCATACATCCATAGACACATAATAATAGTGTACATTCTACCAAACTCAACTGAAGGAATACGAGGATTTCTAGCCTCTGGACCTGAGCACACCCCTGAGCCGCGCACCTTACCTCTGGACCACGACACGGTGCTCCTGAGGTCATGTGCTGGAGGAAAGGTTAGGCGGTTAGTACTGAGTCATTATGATAACTGGCGGAATTGAACTTGTATCTGGGGTAGTCTCAGGACTCCCCCAGAAATACGGTATTTTAATGTCATTGTGTGAGTGTGGGGGGGGGGGGGGGGTTAGTATAGATTTGGGATATCAACGAGGAACACAAATTTATGTTACTTTAAAACAATAATTATTATTAATTGTAATTCAGTAATATACTTCAAATTATTTTCCTTGACATTCTTAAAAACTGATACCTATAGTTTTTTACAATTTAGTTGTGAAGAAGTGAAATTTGTAATGAACTTAACATATTATAACTCTAAGTACAAAGAACTGTCTTGGCTTTGTAATACCTGTAAATATATTTATATATTTTTTTTATTTTCATTGTTTATCCATGTGTGGTTTTATAAAGATGCTGGGTGTTGATAGTTAGCATCTTTAATATTTTCTGAATGAAATATTGATTAAACGCTCGATTTCAGCAGGACGGAACAGTGTGTTGCTATTTCGAGTTTGTATAGTTTGTTTAATGATTTATTTTGGGCTCCACACCAATCTTGCGAGCGGTGGCAGAAGAGTTCGAATGGGTAAGGAACTAAACGAGCACAATGGATACAAATTGTGTAAGTATAGAATTAGAAAAGTTATGGGTAAATACAAGTTTAGAAATAGGGTTGTGAAATAGGGTTGTTGATTTTCGGAACAAGTTTACCAGGGACAAATTTCCAAGTAACATAATGGCCGTGGGATCGTTGCATAGTTTCAAGTGTAACTAGTTGAACATATTTATGAACGAGTTGAGTTGAATACAAAGAAGAGCGACCTCGTATGGGCCAAAAGACCTTCCGCAGTTTCCTTCATTCTTATCTTTTGACATTGTTAGCTCTTAAGATAGTCGTGAGCCGACTTGCCAGCTGCCAAGTGGAGAGGTGAGGTCAGGCCGAGTACGACCAGTTGATGCTAATCATATCATTAGGGGCTGGAGGCTGCCGTTGAGGACCTCCACTCAGGGAGATACTTGAAAACAAAACATTTCAAATATAAATAATAGAATTGCCTAGTTACAAAGCCCTTGAATCCACTCTAATACTCAATTGCAAATGAAAAACTAACAAGAAGCAGGGAGAACATAGTCATTGAAATGTACACTAACACTAGGCGAGGCAGATAGAGGTTTAGGAGATAAAGATATATTCAACAAATACATTTAGGTGAGTACAGTTTTGAGAGCATACACATTAACTTTCTATGGATCTTAAAAAAAAAAATAAGCCTCATTCTCGAGCGTGATAACAATTGTTCCACTTTTATATTTTGTTCAATAGTTCCACGTGAACTGTTTCCACGTAATTAGCACGTGCTGAACTCACCCCAGTAAACCCAAATAGATTATTCCGGAAAAACTTGAGGAAGCAAAGTACCTGAGTAGCAGACTGGTAAAGAACTGAGAACACTAAATCCTCTTACCAGCCGGAGCTCGCGTGTTCTGATCCTCTTAGTTCCCTGTAATGACCTTATTGTGCTCTTTTTTTTAACTTTTCTCCAACTGGTATATATTAACTCCTTTATATTTTTATATCATCCTTTTAATGTACTGCTTTTTTGTACGAGTCTAAGTGCATAAAAAGGGGAAAAAATATATAATCTACTATCTGCTTTTTTTTTTTTAATCAGGTGGCTTCAGGATTAGTCGCCTTCTGACTTGTGTTAGCAGGGCGAGGGCATTAACATCACAGCCTTTCCCTGCCAGTGTTTTCCCTGGAACACGACCAACCAATCGGTTTTACTCCCAGGTCCCCAAATACTGCTGGGTGAACAGGTACGAACCTTTATTGACTGATTTTCAGTCAATCTTTTTACGGGCTATTCATGCCCGTGCCACCTCTTGGGTGGCTTAATCTTTATCAATCAGTCAATCCTCCCCGGATTTTATTACAGGGCGCGTGAGAGTGTGTTGTGTGTGTGTTTGTGTGTGTGTGTGTGTGTACAGGATGAGAGCTACGCTCGTGGTATCCCGTCTTCTCAGCACTCTTTGTCATATAACGCTTTGAAGTATAAAGTGTGTGTGTGTGTGTGTGTGTGTGTGTGTGTGTGTGTGTGTGTGTGTGTGTGTGTGTGTGTAATCACGTGCCTACAGGATCGAGCATTCGCTCATGCACTCAATCTTTCTAGCCGCTGGTTGTTTAATTTAAAACAGTGATTTTGGTGTTATTTCTCTATCATATCTACTTTTAAAATTATGAATGGAGTTTGCTTCCATATCGTTTGCCTCCTTTAGCTCATACCATTTTCCCGCTACTCTTAAGCTAAATGAAAACTTTCCAACATCTCGATGACTCATCTGATTTCAAGCTTCTACTCATGCCCCCTTGTTCTATTGGTATTTTATACGTCTCTATCATGTCCCTTCTCTTTCTCCTGTGCAAGTTAATGTATATCTAACTTCAAGGCCGACTACTGACTAACCCCAGGATGCAGCTCCGAAGAGCTGCCTAACTCCCAAGTACCAATTTACTGCTAGGTGAACAGAGGCATAAAGTGAAATGAAACACTGCCAATTTGTTCTGCTCCGACCGGGATTCGAACCGAGACTTACGGCTAAGAATTATAAACGGAATTAGTTTACACAAAATTTCAGTACAATATTTACATAAGCTAAAACCATAACAACAGCATAACACGTAATTATCATAATTATATTCTATATGATCGAGATGAAAATTAGATTTAGCAATTTATTTGTCAATGATTTTATTCAGATCAGTTCAACTGTGGCGGGAGTGAACAGAGGATCCGTCTAATTTCAAGTTCAAGTATGTGTATTGAGACAAGAAAAAAAAATACATCTCGAAAGGGAGCCGGTCGGCCGAGCGGACAGCACACTGGACTTGTGATTCTGTGGTCCCGGGTTCGATCCCGGGCGCCGGAGAGAAACAATGGGCACAGTTTCTTTCACCCTATGCCCCTGTTACCTAGCAGTAAAATAGGTACCTGGGTGTTAGTCAGCTGTCACGGGCTGCTTCCTGGGGGTGGAGGCCTGGTCGAGGACCGGGCCGCGGGGACACTAAAGCCCCGAAGTCATCTCAAGATAACCATCCGTCTAATTACTCAAAGCTATCCAAATTTACTCAAAGCTACCCATAGCTTCCTAGTATTACGTAATTAAAGAGGAAATGTGATATATTTACTCACTATAATGTTGGTGCTCAATGGAGAACTTGACAAAATACTTGACAATGAAATAATATAATTTTTTAACGAAATTCCATCCAGCCCAAAACCACAACCGTGTCGGTTGGAGCGTCGACTTTCTGTGGCGTTACTTGCCTCTTAGTTTCGTCTAATTCGTTATAAAATGATATTATTTCAGAGTAAAAATATAGTTTTTTTTCATGTTCTATATTCAGCACCAACATTATAGTGAGTAAATATATCACATTTCTTCATTACTTACGTAATACTACGAAGCTTTGGGTTGCTTTGAATATATTTGAGTAGCTTTGGGTAATTAGACGGACCGGTGAACAGGTGTACAGCCATAGAAAAATCTTATATCGTTCTAAACATTGAGTACAAAAGCTATTTACATCAGTACAAGTTCCACCTAGCCAGCACCTGTTGAATACATGCCTCTCTTTCTCTCTCATTCGCTTTCAATCAAAATATTTTCCCTGCGTTAATCTACTCCTTTTTATATTTACTTTAAAAAATCCATCTTGTTCTTTGTTTTAATCCGTATATTCATCAGTTTTAATTGTTGCAAATAATTGTGTTTTGCGAAGGTATAAAAAACCTCTCCCCATTTTTGGACAATTAATTGCCAGTCTGGAGTGTTTTCTCCTGAATCAAAGTTTCCATGAATCTCACAAGGCATTAATACAAGCGACAGTAAATTACAAGGGGAAATCCTGTAATCCTTCAGGATTGTTCAAATAATTCCTCACTTGGAGTGGTCGACGGAAGCAAGACACATAGCTGGTAGGTTGTAAGAGAGAGAGAGAGAGAGAGAGAGAGAGAGAGAGAGAGAGAGAGAGAGAGAGAGAGAGAGAGAGAGAGAGAGAGAGAGAGAGAGAGAGAGAGAGAGACTTGGATATTCCTTTTCTCGCCTCTAATTATGAAATACAATGAACATCAGCTTCTATGAACATAATATGTAGTTCTCATCAATGAACACGAAGATTTAATTTCTACTGTTTAATGAATCAAGTGTTCCCGGCTGCCAACTAATACCAACACATTTTTCCCGTCTTGAGCTACTTCATCCAAATCCCCCAGAAAGGCTTGCAGTCCAGCTTGTGTAGATGAAATATAGTTACTGAGCCAGAGCTGAATTTTCCTATTCATTTTCCCTATATCTAGCGTATTCCTTTATCAGAACCGCACACCCGATGCCCTGCCATCTTCTGCCACCGTTCCGTCACAATATACATGCAAATTGTTGACTCTTTGTAACTAAAAGATCATACATCCGTACAAACACCGTATACATAGCTATCATGGATCATGAAGCATTCTTTATTTTTGAGAGGCAAAATCGCTTCATGTATTTTCTCTACCTTTCAGAATGGATTTCTACTGCACTGTGGACAAGATTTACAACCTTCAAATCTATTATATTTCATAAGGTGATTAGCTTGTCCTCGTGTGCAGCACCGTTTCCACATCTCTCCTGTTTCACCGGTTCAACCCTCGGGCCACAGAATCTCGCCTCGCCTCTTCTCTGCAAATTATCCGGGAGCTATTTGGCCAACACAGAGTCAATTTTTTCTTCCCGCGAAGATTTAGTGGACTCTGAGGGGCGATTTACAAGATGAACGGGTCGGCATCACTCGAGTTTTACAAACGTGAGAGACAGCTGAACACGGAGAGCTCGCTAGACGCATTGAAACTTTGTCTACTTTATTATATATGTGTTGTGTGAAAGGATGCTTGGGGGAAATTTAAAATATTAGAATGAATTAAAGAAGTTAATTGACATAAAATTAATTGGTTTAAATTTTTAATGAGGTAAGAACTATACTCATTTACGACGGATTTTTTTTTATTTTAACTTCCCAGTTATAATAAGAGCTACACATAATAGTATTAATTTAATAAAAACACAAGGCAAAGGCTTAAGAAGTATCTAGAGGCAGAAAGTCTGATGATATACTAAATGAGTCTAACCATGAACAAAAACCCATGTTTACATCTGTTCAGCAGCCATGAACAGTTCTTATTATTTATCCAATAAAATACGATGTTTAAAAAAATTCATTCCCACATTTTACTGTCTAATACTACAATTATTTTTGTCGTATATGCTTAAAGGTTTGTAAACTTCTTTTGTTTCAGCATTTGTAAACAATTCTTGAATCTTAGTGAATATCTGAGGTAAACTGACCTCCCCTACTGAGGTAAAGACGGTATAGGACATCAATGTAGACAGTGTTCAAGGGAACCAACAAGTAGACAGGTTGTGTTCAGGTTAAAGAACATTAACGTTGTTCAGGTTACAACGGGGGTTATATTTGGTATAATTACAGTCGCAACTGACCCGTAAAGATCTCAAGAAGAGTTGCAATCAAATTGAACGGGATAAAAGAAGAGATTGAGAAGAACTAATCCATAAGCAGCTTTCAAGTTGTGTACCTCGAACCTCACCCCGCCACCCAACAGGTAGTAACTCCTCCTTCCATGCACCTCACTTGGTCACTCAGAATGTTCAGTAATATGCTTATTGTTCTTATACAATGTGTTCATATATATGAACACATTGTACTGAACGGGGTGAGAATAGCTTGAGCTACCCCATCCCTTTGTGGGTACTTATACCTCAATAAACTTATTAAATGCACCTCACTACCTCTCCTTCCATGCACCTCATGGAAGGAGAGGTAGCTTCTCTCTTTAGCATACACCTCTTCCCCAGTCTCCACCCACTCTAACCTTGCCCCCAGGTACACCACCCAGGAGGCCTGGTCGACGACCGGGCCGCGGGGACACTAAGCCCCGGAAGCACCTCAAGGTAACCTCAAGGTAAGGTAACCCACTCATCCATATAGGTGGTACCACCTCTCGTTGTTTGTAGGGACCCTCAAGCCTCAAAGATGATATGCAGCACCCGGGAGAGCCTTGTCGAGCTCTCACGTGTGTATATATATATATATATATATATATATATATATATATATATATATATATATATATATATATATATATATATATATATATATATATATATATATATATACATATATATATACATATATATATACATATATATATATATATATATATATATATATATATATATATATATATATATATATATATATATATATATATGTATATATATATCCTCACACATACAGACAAATCATTCTGTTAGATATTTTCAAGTTTAAAAAAAAAACTTATACAATACAAGCAAAATATTCACTCGATATTCACTAGATACTCGTGGTGTTTTCCGCGAGTAAAAGGCTGGAAGGGAATGGCTAAAACTCAATTTTGTGTACACGGAGACAACCTTCTCTCTGGGCTGAATATGCCCGCAGCGGAGATATGATTTGATTGATGAAAAAATTAAATTTGCTCTACCAACATCTCAGAGAAATTATTGTTGTTTTGCAGGAAAAGAAAATGAAGAAAATGTGCAGGCGATGAATCACAATAACGTGGCTGAAGTATGTTGACCAATCCACACACTAGAAAATGAAGGGACGACGACGTTTCGGTCCATCCTGGACCATTCTCAATTCGATTGTGAGATTTGTTATTCTCACAATCGACTTGAGAATGGTCCAGGACGGACCGAAACGTCGTCGTTCCTTCATTTTCTAGTGTGTGGATTGAAGAAAATGTTGCACATACATTCAAGAAAATATGGAGCACGAGGTTACCCCATAACCCAGAGTGTGATAATGACCAGAGCGTTACAGTGTAGGAGCTTGAATGGTCCCCAAACTATACTGGAGGGCCAAGTCCCAAGTTTGCACAGTAAAATAGCAAGATACTAGAGTGAACGATATGGCAGGAAATGCAGAATAGGGCATAGGAAGAGTAGCGGTGCCATAGGCACTCTCAGAGAACACTGAATGAACATCATAGGTCAACGGCTGTTTAATATCCTCTCAGGAAGTATAATAAATATTGCCGGAACAAGAGTAGACTTCTCCAAGAAAAAAATGATAGTTTTCTATGAGAAGTGACGGACCAACCGGGTTGTAGTGGATGCAAGGGCCTGCGGGCCACTCCAAGCAAGTCTGTTGGAACAAGCTTTACGTCAAACCTCAGCCCAGAGGGAGTAAAAAAAAAAAAAAAAAATTCCAGAACCTCTCTCGATCCAGGAATTGTTACAAATAAACATTAACAACCAGGACCCAATAGTCGTACCTCACCTCCAATAAGTACAATTAAGAGAACCCTGTTACTGCAGTTATCATAAATAACACCATTTATGTTCCCGCTAGTGTTAGACATTATAAATATTATTGCAACATTTTAATCCCCTCCCTCCAGCATGTGTTCTGTTGCTAAACCCAGCATCGGCATCGCCCAAGCCGAACCTATTTGCAAAGAGCAGGAGTGTGCAATTCGAAAGCAAGAGGTTTAACGCAAGAGCCAGCCAGCGCCCCGAGGGGATTTAGTGATGGGGCGTATGTATGCGTGCCCTGACTTGGCCTCCGACCCGACCCCTCGATTATTGCTACAAAACGAAAAGACTCTTTACGTGGGATTTTCTCTTTTCTCATCTGAATTCTTTTAAAATGAGAAAAGAAATAGAGACTGTCTCTGTCTCACAAAGAGACAGACATGCAGTTGTAGGAACAGACAGGTGAATGTATAGATTTATGGATAGATTGACGGATAGATGGATAGTGATGGACAGATGGATGGATAGATTGAAGGATAGATGGATAGGTAAATGAATGGATAGACGAATAGATAGATGGATAGATAAATATATAAGTGGAAAGAAAGATGAGTAGGCGGATGGGTATATATATATGGATAGATGGATAGAAATCTGAATGAATGGAAAGCTAGATGGATACTCAGATTAATGGATAGAAGGTCAGATGAATAAATAGATTGAAGTATAGATGGATAGATGACTGCACAGATGGCTGTATAGAAAGGTGCATGAATAGATGGATAGGTAGATGCATAGACGAATAGTTGGATGGACAGATGGATAGATTATTAGATAGATGGATTAGTGAAAAGACATATTATATATATATATATATATATATATATATATATATATATATATATATATATATATATATATATATGTCGTACCTAGTAGCCAGAACGCACTTCTCAGCCTACTATGCAAGGCCCGATTTGCCTAATAAGCCAAGTTTTCATGAATTAATTGTTTTTCGACTACCTAACCTACCTAACCTAACCTAACCTAACTTTTTCGGCTACCTAACCTAACCTAACCTATAAAGATAGGTTAGGTTAGGTTAGGTAGGGTTGGTTAGGTTCAGTCATATATCTACGTTAATTTTAACTCCAATAAAAAATAATTGACCTCATACATAATGAAATGGGTTGATTTATCATTTCATAAGAAAAAAATTAGAGAAAATATATTAATTCATGAAAACTTGGCTTATTAGGCAAATCGGGCCTTGAATAGTAGGCCAAAAAGTGAGTTCTGGCTACTAGGTACGACATATATATATATATATATATATATATATATATATATATATATATATGTCGTACCTAGTAGCCAGAACTCACTTCTCAGCCTACTATGCAAGGCCCGATTTGCCTAATAAGCCAAGTTTTCATGAATTAATGTTTTTTCGTCTACCTAACCTACCTAACCTAACCTAACCTAGCTTTTTTGGCTACCTAACCTAACCTTACCTATATATATAGGTTAGGTTAGGTTAGGTAGGGTTGGTTAGGTTCGGTCATATATCTACGTTAATTTTAACTCCAATAAAAAAAAATTGACCTCATACATAGTGAAAAGAGTAGCTTTATCATTTCATAAGAAAAAAATTATAGTAAATATATTAATTCAGAAAAACTTGGCTTATTAGGCAAATCGGGCCTTGAATAGTAGGCTGAGAAGTGAGTTCTGGCTACTAGGTACGACATATATATATATATATATATATATATATATATATATATATATATATATATATATATATATATATATATATATATATATATATATATATATATAGGTTGATGGATTGATAAATGAACAGATAGATGGATAGAAAGATGGATATATAAATGGAGGAATGGGTTGATAGATGAATGCATAAAAGGACAGATAGATAGATAGAGGGTAGACAGACAGGTAGACCAAGGCAACGCTGGGAGCACCATCTAGTATATATAAATGCACACACACAACTAAATAAATACATACAGGGTCTAATGAATACATACAACAGTGGCCTGATAGCTGAGTGGACAGCACTCTGGACTCGTAATCCTAGGGTGCGGGTTGTATCCCGGTGATGGCAGAAACAAAAGGGCCGAGTTTCCTTCACCCTGATGCTCCTGTTACCTAGCAGTAAATAGGTACCTGGGAGTTAAACAGATGCTACGGGCTGCTTCCTGGGGTGTGCGTGTGTGTGAAAAAATAAAATAAAAAATTAAGAACAAAAATTAGTTAGTGGTTAGTAACAGTTGATTGATTGACAGTTGAGAGGCGGGCCCAAAGAGCAGAGCTCAACCCCCGCAAGCACAACTATAGATGAATACATAAACACGGGGCCTCGCGGCTGAGTGGACAGCGCTCTGGGGTCGTAATCCTAAGGGCTCGGATTCGATCCTCAGCGGAGGCAGAAACAAATTGGCAGATTATATTTCACTCTGATGCCCCTGTTCACCTAGCAGTAAATATGTACCTGTGAATTAGGCAGCTGCTAGGGGCTGCTTGCTGTGGATGAGTGTGTACTCACCTATTAGTGGTGGTTGTTGTTGTAATCACCTAGTTGTGCTTGCGGGGGTTGAACTCTGGCTCTTTGGTCCCGCCTCTCAACCGTGTGTGTGTGCGTGTGTGTTATAGAGAAATATATGTAATAAACCTAAAAGACGACAAATAAATTGGTTAGAAAGGCAGGGATCCAAGAGCTAATAACTCAATTCTGCAGACACAATATAGTAAAAATACACTCTCACACACATGTATAAATTTATATCCAAGTGCTTTTAAACAGATTAACTCTCTGCTCTATTATTTGTAACCATTTGGTCTGACCGGAGACTCACAGTCGGTGCACTTAGGGAAGCAACGAAGACAATCATGCCCCAGGGAGGCTGGCCAGAGGGGCTC
Source organism: Procambarus clarkii (assembly GCF_040958095.1). Classification (NCBI taxonomy): domain Eukaryota; kingdom Metazoa; phylum Arthropoda; class Malacostraca; order Decapoda; family Cambaridae; genus Procambarus; species Procambarus clarkii. The sequence goes on from NC_091232.1 coordinate 9,214,295, forward strand.
CTTACCTATATTATGAGAAAGAGAGAAAGAGAGAGAGAGTGAGAGAGAGAGAGAGAGAGAGAGAGAGAGAGAGAGAGAGAGAGAGAGAGAGAGAGAGAGAGAGAGAGAGAGAGAGAGAGAGAGAGAGAGAGGCATAGCTTCTACATTCATTTTTTTTAACGGGCCGAATAATCACCTGTTGTTTTGACAAAATGTGTGTGTGTGTGTGTGTGTGTGTGTGTGTGTGTGTGTGTGTGTGTGTGTGTGTGTGTGTGTGTGTGTGTGTGTGTGTGTGTGCGTGAGGGATGCTGACGCGACGCCCGTCACTTAAAGCTGCCAGCTACAGGCAAGGAGCAATACGCAGTTCAGAACTGCCCGTGTTTTACGCCCTATATTGAAAGCTGCTTATGTAAGGCCACGTGTGTGGTGCTGCAGGCGTAGAGCCAGGTGTATGGTGGTGCTGCAGGCGTAGGGCCAGGTGTATGGTGGTGCTGCAGGCGTAGGGCCAGGTGTATGGTGGTGCTGCAGGCGTAGGGCCAGGTATGTGGTGCTGCAGGCGTAGGGCCAGGTGTGTGGTGCTGCAGGCGTAGAGCCAGGTGTATGGTGGTGCTGCAGGCGTAGGGCCAGGTGTGTGGTGCAGCAGGCGTAGGGCCAGGTGTATGGTGGTGCTGCAGGCGTAGGGCCAGGTGTGTGGTGCTGCAGGCGTAGGGCCAGGTGTATGGTGGTGCTGCAGGCGTAGGGCCAGGTGTGTGATGCTGCAGGCGTAGGGCCAGGTGTGTGGTGCTGCTCGAGTAAGGTCAGGTGTGTGGTGCTGCACGAGTAAGGCCAGGTGTGTGTTGCTCCAGGCGTAGAGCCAGGTGTGTGATGCTGCAGGCGTAGGGTCATGTGTGTGGCGCTGCACGAGAAAGACCTGGTCCAGGATTCATTAAGCATTTACGTAACCACTTACGAAACTTATCAATCATTCACCAATCAGTGCAGCTTTGTTTACATTTATTAAAAAGCTTTCGTGTTTCGAAACCTCACAATCAAAGGTAAATTATTATTATAAACAACCTCGTAGAGATTCGGAGCTCATAAATTGTTCAATAATCCAGGTATATGGAAGCCCCTTGTAACACCAGATGTGTAGGGCTCCCGCCGTGTAACAACAGGTGTATATAACGTCAAACAATAGACGCTGAGGGGTCCGAACGCCATGTGTTTGGCATTATTCATGAAGCAGCAGGTGTATGAATCAACCAGTGGTATAGTCCCACTTGCCACCTCTGACTACAGAGGTGTATATTTGATTGTTTAACACAAGTACAGGTATTCTGAGGACACCCCTTCCACGGGCATAGGACGCCTCTAGGCTCGCTAGTAACCATGTACCGGTCCCCCAGGGTCCCTGGAGAATATGTTGGTGTATATAGGTACCTTGAGACCCCCGGGAGCCCCTCGAGGGTATGCTATTGTATACAGCAGGTACCTGAGTCCTCCAGAGGTCCCGGGCGGGTATGCTGGTGTATACCGGAAATATATTAATTACATAGAAAAAATGAAAAAGAAATGTCAAATAAGATGCTGAGTTAGTCCTTAGTATTATGACTTTCTTTCGAAGACAGGCTAGGAGAATTTATCATACATTCTCTAGAGAGGTGTAGGACAAGGAGGGATATGATCAACGCTTACATATGTGCGTAAGGCGATATAAGCACTACGGGCTCACCATAGTCCGTGCTACTTGGAACGTTTTGTTCCAGTTAGCAAATCTACAACAACAACAGCGATATAAACAGTGACATGAATTTATGAGCTAAGATCAGAACTTTTAAAACTGGCCAAAAAGTTATAGATATAAGTTAAGAAAGGATATAACACACGTTTGATATACACATATATTGGTTAGGCAATAGTGTTGTAGACGAACCATATATATTACCAGCTAACAACATCGAGGTTAAAACATTTTAAGTTTTTATAATGCGATGAATACAAGAGTTAACATAATGTTCCTTACTTCTTATATTATTGTGCCCAGCTGAGTATGGATCTTAGGTTTCATACTTGAGCGGTGACAAGACGAAGCTCTACTACTAATCTTCTTCATTAAGCTGTGCATACAATCAGAGATATTAGTCGATTAACGATAAAATTTCTTCCTGTCATTGTCAGAGGCATATGCTAAATGCCATGAAAAGATAATGTGTTCTTTTTGATAATGCAACAGTTCCCGCGCATCACAGAACAACAAAAGCATACTTTTGTAATCAATTCGGATCATAGTTTGCTTATTTTTTATTAGTATTTTAGAAACAAAAATGTTGCCCAGTGTTGCCAACAGCAACATTCACTTCAGTGTTACCCAGTTAATGAAAAGAAAACTTAATACATTCAAACATACTTTATTTTGTAAATAACATAACATAATTTGTAATAAATATTGCGTACGGGATTTCAAGTCTATACACATCAGAGTATAACTGATTTATTTTAGAGCAATATTTCTATATGAACGTCAAGGTGGACAGACTGTGTTGATGATGATCTTGGTGAGGCTGTGAGTGCTGGTCACCTCACGCACCTCCACATGGGTGACGGTGGTGGCGACGGTGGTTACAGGGACGGTCTTAACTACCACCTTCGTCTGCAGCCGAGCCTTGGTCACCGTCACGGTGGAGAACACTGTCAACGGCACGGTCTTCGTCAGCTGCACGAAGCGGGTCTCCACGTCAACAACTGTCTGGTGCAAGGTCTCGATCACCGCCAGAGACTCGATGTCGGTCTTGTAGTTAATGGCGGTGCTGGTGGCGATGTCCAGCTGCGTCTCCACCAGTATGCTGGTGACAGTGTCGACCTTGACCACCGTCAGCGGCTCAGTCACCTCCACCAGCTGCACGTCGGTCATTTCCACTTGTAGAACTGGAGCTGTTGCCGTCTCGAAGACGACGCTGGTGACGGGAACAACTCTGGTCTGGAAAATAGTGTTGAGGTTGATCTGGTTGATGGGGAACGGCACATGCAACACGTCGACCTCTGTGTTGTTGAGCACTTTTTCTTGGTACTTTACTGTCTGTGAGACGGAGCAGAGAAGCGGCCGAGGCTTGTAGTAGAGGGCAGCGGCCAGCTGCACAAGCACTGCCAGAAAGACCACAAGCTTGATCATGATGGACTGCAGTTGACAACTCGGAATCTGAGAATAAAGTGAGGGTCGGCCAGCGGTGAGTGAGCTTTTATGGAGGTCATCAGCGGCCGGATGAGTGACCAGGTTCCCAATTTCTCTGAGAATATTTGCCGAGGTCATTGTCGCGGAGTTGACCCTTATCCTTATAATCCTAATGCTATTTGTTGTGTCTCTGTACTTACTTATATCACCCATGTAAAATGTAATAGCGATTAAAGTACATGAACGTAAGAAACACATAAAATTTGCGGAAAAATCTCATATTCAATAACTAAATTTGTAAAGTAAAGCCCCCATATACAACAAGAGACATGCTCGCTTCTCAGTGAATATACACTAAGGAACTTAAAATATATTTATACATTTTATGCATTTAAATAAAAAATATCGTAATTAGACGTGAAAATATCTCATAATTTTTTACATTTTTGACACGAAATTATAATATTTCTTTAGAATATCATAAATCATTTCAGTGTGATTCATCAGTGAACGTATTGGGTCTATAGCAAATAATCAATAGACACTCAAGTAAATGATGAGTTAGAGTTCTAGTGGGATTATCGCGAAGTTAAAGTACAGTGCCATTTTTTTAGCCTCATAGGAATTGTTTCTATTATACTTTTTCAACCATTCATATAATTTGATATTGCACATTGCAAGTTTTCTTATTTATATATATTTATCTATTAATTTACGTTTCAGAACATATTAATCTAATATGTGAGCACTAAACATCGTATAGAACATTATGTTCTAGTGTGTGTGAGCATGAAGTACACACTACACACTATGGAACATGGTGTTCTATTGTAAGAACACGTGGCATTCAACACATTCTAGAAAATGTTCCATTGTGTGAGCCCGTGCCAGATTACGCATTTCAGAACACAGTGTTCTAGTGTGTGAGTGCACAGTTTTCTCCAGATTTTGCATTCTTGATCTCTTTCACAGACATCAGCTCTGTTGTTTCAGCAATATGTATATCCTAACTCTACTCTCTCTTGTGCACCGAGTCCTTCCATAGAGACTTTTCCTTGCCATATGTGAAGGGATATTCGTGTCGATCTGTAAATAATATTTTAATGTATTAAGGATGTCTTATATATTCATTGATCTTATTTGAATATCACCCCGAATTAATTAATTTTTTGTCTTAATTTCTTATTGGATAAGTCATTTAAACTTCCGTTTTTTCTATCGCCCTCTTTGCTATTACATTACATGTGAGGGAATCCACAAAATTCTTACTATATATCCATTTTCATTTGCTTTCCTAATGATCTCTTTACACTCGTCCACAAAATGCTGACATATTAGTCTTCTATGGTTTAACGAATCCAAAATAGTTCACCCTGTGTTCAAGAGACGTTGACAGTTAAACGGTACTCAGTAGCAGCTTCAACACTAGTAATATCAGTGTACTTCCGATTCACGACTACATATCCTGCCTTTCCGTTCTAAACAATTCAACAGCATTTACGGTAAAAATGAGGACCTTAAACATAATACAGAGTACAAAACACAATCAAGTCTGTCCCTAGTTGGAAAGCAGTATGTAAAGATTTGGGAATAATGATGTCTTACGACATAACGTATAGGGAGCATAACCAAGCAAATATTGCGTCAGCCAGAAAAATGGATGGATTACAAGAACTTTCAAATCCAGGGATTCCATCACAATGATTGTACTATACAAATCACTTGTGCTGTCCCGTCTTGAGTACTATTCAGTACTTACTTTCCCCTTCAAGCAGTAGAGATTGCTGAAATACAGGGAGTACAGAGAACATATACGGGGTACGTAGACGCTATAAAGTACCTAAATTATAGGGATCGTCTCAAAGCTCTCCAAATGTACTCGCTAGAAAGGAGACGAGAGAGATTTCAAATAATATACGTGAAAAATACTGGACGGCCAGGTCCCAAATCTACTCAGTAAAAATAACAACATACTGGAGTGAACGATATGGAAGAAAATGCAAAATAGAACCAGTGAAGAGCAGAGGTGTCATAGGCACAATCAGAGAACACTGTATAAACATCAGAGGTCCTCGGTTGGTCAACATACTCCCAGCGAGTATACGAAATATTGCCGGAACAACCGTAGACATCTTCAAGAGGAAACTAGATTGTTTTCTTTAAGAAGTGCCGGACCAACCGGGCTGAGGTGGATATGTGGGCGTGCGGGCCGCTCCAAGCAACAGCCTGGTGGACCAAGCTCTCACAAGTCAAGCCTGGCCTCGGGCCGGGCTTGGGGAGTAGAAGAACTCCCAGAACCCCATCAAGCAGGTAGTATTTATGTATAATAAGCGTGGCTGAGGTACCACCACCATCCGTCCATAACATACAAAGGGATTCATACAATAATTTCTTCCGCCGGCTTTAACCCATCAGATAATTAAACTCGGCAGCCAAACTGTCATGGGTAAACAAAAAAAAAATTATATATATATATATATATATATATATATATATATATATATATATATATATATATATATATATATATATATATATATGTGTGTGTGTGTGTGTGTGTGTGAGCCGAAATATTAATATACATTTACTCCTATAGTTTTCTAGTTTGATCCTTCCGGAGTAAGTTCCCTTTTCAACAATGAAACTTAGTTGTGCCTTCATTAACTATACATTAGTTTCATAAAAATATCTAAAACATGTTTACAGTGAAGCGAAATATCACAAACTTATCTGATTCGTGTTACCCTTCAAGAATATCTGGGACTCGAGACTTGCCTTGGGGTAGACGCCTGGTCCCTGGAGGGAGACGCAGGTGTCAGGTGGACGCATTTTTCAACGAGGTGGGGCACGTCAGTTCCTACAAGAACCCCACACTATTTTTGCTTATTTTCGCAGAATTGTTTTATGCGCAAGATCTTCGACTCTGATTGACCGATGATAGCTCTTCGCTTGGTTAGTTTCATTACTTAAGTGCAAACTTCAGACGCATTTTGTCCCTTAGAACTTAGAGGGGGTTTATTTAGTTCTAATTGGTTTAGTGTTATCTGATATTGTTAATTATATACAGCGACACATTAAGTCGTCCCTGCTGCATTTTTTTCAATTATATAGACCACGGTGCCTATAAAGCCGTCTAATACCTCATATTGTTAAACTAATTGTTTAATTCTCATCTCTCATAACAAGGCTGGTCACGTATTAGCAGAGATGATACGTTGAGTTAAAGTAAAAAGCTTCCATCGCCAGTTTAGGCTCACGGGAAATTTTGTCACATTAAAAATAACACCCCCTGTTACATTGTTTTAATGTTAACCACACTATGTTATTAATGTTAACCATTGGTGTGTGGGGAGAGAGAGAGAGAGAGCGAATTTAGGAGGGAGAGAGGGAGTGAATTGGGAGGGAATAAATTGGGAGGGAGAGAGGGAATAAATTGGGAGGGAGAGAGGGAGAGACTTAAGGGAAATTGAGTTATGGAGACAGGGAGGGAGAGAGAAATTGAGTTGAGGAGGGTGGCTACACTATGAGGGATGGGGGAGGGGGATGGATGTTGTGAGTAAGAGTCTTGAGTTGGAGGGAGAGAGGGAGAGAGGAGAGAGGAGAGAGGGAGAGACGTTGAAAGGAACGGTGAGATTGAGGTGGAAGTATTATCCCCAGGGATTCCACCCCTGACAGGTTGAGGTCACAGGAATCCGCGAACCGAAGGGTCATTTTCTTCAGAAGCGACGGGAACACCTGTGGGAGACCGGAGGGGCGCAGGTCACTGAGGCAGAATGTGCGTGGTGCATCGAACGTTTGTAAATAAAATTCAAATAAGTTTAATGAGGTATATACACGAAGGTATGAGGCAGCTCAAGTTATTCTCACCTCGTTTTGTAATTCAAGTTCAAGGAAGTTTATGGAGACTCAATACACCTACAACACCCACCAGCAAACCCATAATTTGTCTGCATATAACACTTGAATGTGCAGTTAACGTCATTAATTGTTTATGTACACTTATCCACATAGGCATCAAATGCTGTGACATTGTAGACAAACCAGCCGGATATAACTCATATCCAAAACAACTTAAGGAAATAATGATCTCGTTACATAGATACGTGGATATAAATAGGAATATAAATAGGAGCTGCCACATATAGGCCAATAGGTTTTCTGAAGTTTCCTAAATTTTTGTTTTGAACTTACAAAATATGAGTGTCCAGGGATACAGTAAATGTAAAACTTGTTTTGCTTATTGACCTTTTAATCATAATCCCTTTAAATCTTGTCATACTGTTAGAACTTGGCCTAGATATCTATCAACTGATACAACACAAGATTCGGGGCTTAGCGGCTAGGGTCTTCATGTACTAAGTCAGGGATGTAGTGATGTAAAGAGTGGACAACGGTTGAGCATTATTGGTAAATGCTGCTTATAATGCTGTGTTTTTCTTGAAGACTTTTAATGTTTAGCAAACATTCATTACTTGTATATTGGTCACTGATCAGTCCGGGTCAGCACCAAGAGTGTTGTCAGCCTTCCTCTACAGCCTCTTATGTATACCCATCACAGGAATATCTTATGTTGCAATTTATACCTAATTTGACAGATAATGTTGAATCCTATTCAACTTCAAGTACGTTCATTGAGACAATTAAATACATCTCAAAGGGAGAGAGTAGCTTACGCTATTTCTACCCTCCTCTACTTCAAGTCCCTCAAGGGTCGAACAAATTCAGTGAGTACAGATCCACAAATTACAGTACAAGAATCTTGAATCCAATTTTCAAATTCCTATCCCAAGCCATTTTATCAAAGTCGCTCTAGAAATGACAAGATTTTATTCAACTTCAAGTTACTGGCAATATATCTTTAATTTGTTTACGCAAATATTTTCTTTAAAAAATGGTCACTATTATACTTTTAAAACAACTTACACACAGTACTAATGTGACCTGACCCAGAGGTCGCCGGAGAGGGGGGTGGAGCCAGTGACCTGAAGGGCTTTATATAGCCCACTCGGGGCGGGTGAGCACCAGTTCATCAGTCTCCACCATGCTACACACTGTGGTCCTGTCCTGCCTGCTGGCGCTCTCTCTGGCCAGCGACCACGGCGGCCACGGCGCCCCACAGCCCGCCTGCCAACCCCAGCAAGAGACCATCCTCGTCACCAGGACAGAAGTGAACACCCTTCACCAGCAGGTGACGCAGTATGACCTCCAGTATGGTCATTACGCCCACAACGTCACCAGCGTCATCTTGGTGCCGTCAACAGTCATCCAGACGCAGACGTTCACGACGTACCCAGCGCCAGATATCATCACTCAAACCGACTACGTCACCGGCACGGTTTACCTGACGAAGTACAGTACGGCCCAGGCCACGGTCGTGGCCACTCAGACCACCCAGCTCTTAGCCACGGACATAAAGATCAACGAATCGACCATCACCCAAACAGCTATTGTGCCCCAAACAATCACCGAGACACAAACCATCATCAACCGCGAAACTGCCTTCGGTACAATCACCGACACCCACACCATCAGCGCCTTCGTCACCAAGACGAAGATTCAGCCCTTCTTCATCAGCGAGACGAGCTACGTGACCTACGCAGAGTCTGTCATTGCCACGGTCACCAGCTTCAGTGACCGGACGGTGGAGGCGACCACCACCTTCACCCAGCACCAGGTCGTCACCAAGTGTGAAGAGCCCAAGATTACTTATGATCACTGAACAACAGCTTTATATAATACTGTTTTATGTAATATATTTTAAAAATAACATTTAAAAACCGTATACATGAATTTTATATTTTAGCAATTTTGATGTGAACGTATTTAATAAAAGTAATGTTTGTTAATTGTGTTTTCTCGTCCTGAACATTTATCCTCTTTACAAACCTGTCGAAATGTAATTACAAAAGTGAAGTATTAGTCCCAATTTTTATATATTTTTTCTTTTGAATTTGCTTTGCTCCATAAACAAATTTAGATAAATAATATGAAAACAAATTTTATTTGTGACATTATATACGAGAATCGGTCAAATGTACATTAATCACAAACAACTAAGTTCCATCAGAACAAAAACAATATGTGATTAACAATATATATGCAAAGCTGATATGTAAGCCACTTGGAATAGTAATGAGTTTACATGAACATTGACAAAGACAAATGAGAGGGGGAATAGCTGTAGATGTCTCTTTTACACGAGCCTGAACAGATTCATAAGGATGAATATCCGCTCATGAACAAGACTTAGGGAGCATAACAACAAGCTTGTTGGCCCTAGGCGTGTCCCGTTTAAATTCACCCCCCCCTCTCTTACCCATATACTCATCTAATCTATTCTTTTAACTTATTTAACTTTGTTTCAGTAAAGCCAGCTGGTAGCCTATTCCACTCATCCACAACCCTATTTCTAACACACAACTTCCCTATTTCTCTCCTAAGACTAAATTTCTCCATCACTCTCACGTTGAGACAAAACGCCATATTGGTCGTCAAGTGAAGACTACACTGAAGCCACAAGCTGTAAACTTGATGAGTGACTTCAACGACGACCTCATATAGTGATCCACGCCACGCGTCCACACTTGTTTTTTTTCCTCGTTTGTAATTTTGAGATTAGTGTTTGTTTGTCTCGTTACTGTGACTGTTACTGGACAGTTCCAGCCTGGTTACTGTGAAAACTCCAGCTTCGTTAATGTGACTGCTTGAGCCTCGTTACCGTGACTGCTCTAGCCTCGTTACTGTGACTGCTCTAGCCTCGTTACTGTGACTGCTCTAGCCTCGTTACTGTGACTGCTCTAGCCTCGTTACTGTGACAACTCCAGTTTTTTTAACGTTGACACTTTCAACTGCGTTATTGTAACTGTTCTAATTTCGTTACTGTGTCAGTTTCAACTTCGTTACTGTGATTAATCCAAATTCGTTACTGTGACAGTTCCTGCCATATTCAGGTGAAAGTTACACACTCCCTACTGTGGCATACTATACACCGATGGGTTAACTGCTGACAAAAATTACGATTAGTTTAGGAAGAGCTAAGAGAGACTTCAAGGAACAAATATCAGTAAACCACCAATCCAAGACCTCAGTTTAGTTTAATTAGTTTATTATAAACGCATACCCATAATATGGATGATAGCCCAAAAAATTATTCCCTAATTAGGTTAAAAAACTGTTCTTTTAGCTAAACAATTTATATATTGAGCTAATTTTATGTACTTTTATAAGTCAATATGCACCCACTGACACAAGGCTGCCTTTAAACAGTACAATATCTCCAGAGCTATTAACACCGATCGTCTCCTGCATTGCCACACTGCAATGCAGGAGACGGCTGATTGGTTTGATTCCGGCTGCTGCCGGAATCAAACCAATGTCAGACAACGTCCAGCCAACACACACACACAATACGGCTCTAATTATGTACTCAACAGACACAAGTTGGATGACTGGGCAGGCGAGATGGATCGCAATTACTCTGAAGCACATCCTGCACTACCTGAGGGAAGGGAACTATGAGGAGAAAGCACCTGATTGATTGATGAAGATTAAGCCACCGAAAAGGTGGCACGGGCATGAATAGCCCGTAAGTGGTGGCCCTTTTGAGCCATTGCCAGTATCAAGAGCCGATACTAGAGATCTGTGGAGGTGCGACTGCACCCTGCGTGACGGGAGATGTCTCCCCCGTGAGAAAGCACCAAAGCCATTACGACTAAATAGCACTTGGAAGGGGTCAGGATAAAGATTCGAGATGGGTCGGGGGAAAGGAATGGTGCCCAACCACTTGGACGGTCGTGGATTGAACGCCGACTTGCACGAAGCAAGACCGTCCCTCTACCGTCCAGTCCAAGTGGTTGTTACTACCTGAGGGGTGTAACACGTTGGTTATACCAGCTACAACTTCCTACTACCTTTCACACCATAGGACTGGTAATTAGAGAATATATCAAGCAGCTAGAGAGTGGAACCGGCAGTAAGAGAATGGGACTGGAAATAAGAGAACAGGCCTATTAGTAATATAATGGGACTTAAAGTAAGATAACAGAATTAGTAAAATGACAGTGGGTCTGTAAGATAGAAAATGGGTTTAGTAATAAGAGAATGGGGGTTGTAATTAGAGAGCGGGACTGGAAAGAAGAGAATAGGGCCTGTAATAAGAGAATGAGACTAGCAGAAATAAAATGGGACTAGTCGTAGGAGTTAATATGAAAATGGTACTAGTCTGGAGAGCCCGCTCCACACCGACAATCAGAGCGCAACTCCATAGTCTCCCGAGACCGATGGACGCCTACAACTACTAGTAATAACAGAGTAGTCTAGTAATAAGAGAATGGGACAAGTAGTGATATATTGGGACTGAAAATTATACCTTTCAATAATTTGTACAACTGTATACTGCATAGGTGTAAACAAAACTAGATTATCAGAATACGAAAAAATAAACCTGCTTATGATTAGACCATTTTAAATATATATTTTTTATATAAAGTTATTGTACATATGTCGAATCGTATATTCTTTTAAAATATTAAGCCTCATTATTCTTTCATAATTATAAACTATAGGTGAACATTTAAAGTGTGTTACACTTTCACATTCATCAACTGGGGAGTTTTGAAGCGTCTTTTATTATAAAATTTGAAAAATTTCCAAGATGAGATGACTTATATTCATGCCTTTAGTGGTAATATTGATCTTGTTGCCAGGGATATATATACAGAAGCGTAATATTTGTAATGTTGATTCTGAGTATTAACCAATCAATACAAAAAAATACTTGTATATGGCAAGTCAAAAATTAATTCTCAAAAGGTATGAAAAGAAAATCTTTATTCAAATTAAGAAAGATATATTTAACATCGTTCTTTAATGGACCATGAACACAGTACAAATTAACTAGTATGAGAGGGGGAAGGGAAGTGAACACTGGATCCAGCAACAATTAGTGGTGTTTAATTTTCAACGTGTTGATACTATCATGTGTGTTCTTTATATGTCGACGGGTAGTGGACAGATGGTCTGGATGATACGCTTGGTGAGGCTGTGTGTGTTGGTGACCTGTTGCTCCCGCACCACGGTGGCCGTGGCGGCGACAGTGGTCACTCGAACACTCTTGACGACCACTCGAGTGACCAGCTGAGTCTTGGTCACCGTCACTGTGGAGAACACGGTCGTCGGCACCGTCGTCGTCAGCTGCACGAAGCGGGTCTTCACGTCAGTGACTGTCAGGTGGGAGGTCTCCAGTACGGGTACTGACTGAATGTTGGTAAGGTAGTTGATGGCAGTGCTGGTGAATATATTCAACTGCGTCTCAACAAGCCTGCTGGTGACTGTGTGAACCCTGGTGATCGTCAGGGGCTCGGTTACATGCACAAGCTTCACATCAGTCACCGTCAGGTGAATAGCAGAGGATGGCACTCCATGGGAGCTGACGCTGGTGACGGGAATCCTTTTGGTCTGGATCACAGTGTTAAAGTGAATCTGGCTGACTGTCAACGGCACATGCAGCACCTCGAGCTTCATGACCTTCAGCCATTCGTCCTGGAACTGCACGAGCTGGGAGACGGGACAGACCAGCGGCCTTGGCTTGTAGTAGAGGGCAGCGGCCAGCTGCACGAACACCCCTAGACAGATGATAACCTTGAACATAGTGGAGAGCTATTGTCGCCTCGCAGTCTCAGAGCCAAGTGAAGCTCATCCGCCAAGGGACAGCCTTATATAGTCAGTCAGGCTCGCGATCTAGCCTTCCACGTGCCCAAACGGCTGATATTAAATCGTTTCTTCTTAGTGAAAACCTGAACCATACAATGAATCACTAAATTTACTAATTTGTATTCTTAAAATTCGTTTTATTTTTGAGTGTGCTGTTAAACTAAAATATATCATAATTATTTATAATAAAGGGACTCACACCAAAAGTTCTAACACACACCCCAGGAATTTTCTATTTCCTAAATTTAATCACCCAAGACAGTTTCGTAACAAGTATTTAATATATATATATATATATATATATATATATATATATATATATATATATATATATATATATATATATATATATATATATATATATATATATATATATATATATTATTTATTGCACAATTGGAAATTAACTGAACATACCAGCTAGGTGTTTGTAACAATAGTCAGGATGTGTCCTCCAGCATTATAGCTTTCACAAAAATGTTTTTTTCTTATCATTGAGTAATAAACAATTATATTTTCTTTTTTATTATAAAAAAGAAAGTGGCTGTTTTTTAAATGTTTCTGCTGGCGATGAATCAAGCCTCACATTCTGATTGGCGCTATATATATTGCTGGTGCCTTGATATCATTAGTGTTTGACATATTATATATATATATATATATATATATATATATATATATATATATATATATATATATATATATATATATATATATATATATATATATATATATGAATCCACAAATTGCTGTGAAACACACATTCCATAGGTCTGTTCATCCCAGTGATCCCTGTCAGTGAACATGCAAATAATTAGAGCTTGGATGTCCAGGAAGGTTCCGCTCAGTAACGGTAAGTTATCACAACTTCTAGCCTGTTTCACATAAATCCTTCGCGCGCTCGTGGCATGGAACACATTAATAATAATAACACAAAGATCAATAACAAGCAAAGATAATAATCAGGAGCAAATACAAACAAAGAGCAATAACAAACTCAGTGATCAATGACAAATACGCAAAATAATAACGAAAAACAGGGAATAAGAACAAACACAAGAACCAAAAACAACTGCACAGAACAATCACAAACTCAGACAAACAACACGCGACGAGCAGAACTTTATTTGCAGACAATGTTCCTCCAGTAAGGTCTTTGTGTAAACAGGACAAGTATTTATATAAGGGATAAAGAGAAAAGACTGAAGCCATCAGTCACTAGAAACACCATCTGAGAGAAAGGGAAGAGTGGAGAAGGGAAAGAAAAGAAAGGGGAATGATGGGGAGAAGTAGTGAAGGTGGAGGAAGAAAACAGGGAGGAAAATCAAGGAAGAGGAAGCGATTTAGGAATTTGTGAAGGGGAAATGATAAGGCGATGAGGAAGGGAAAGGGGAGGAAGAGCAGCGCGACTTAAGCCGTCAAGAAGAGTTGAGATGATAGGGGAGATAGTGATTAAAGGTAATGATAACACAGCGAGTGTGTAAAGGAGGAGTGATGTGTGGGAGTGGTGGAAGAGGGATATGTGGGAGTGGTGGAAGAGGGATGTGTGGGAGTGTGTGCGACACCCAGGTCATGTCTGCTCAGCAAATATGACACGATATTAACGGATTAAGCATATATTTCATTGGTTCCTTCGGCAGAGTGAGGTACGACCCCGGGAGGGAACGTGGTCCCTAGAGAAAGTAAATCTTGTACCTGTATTTCCTGCTTGTGATGAAGGACTACCAGGAGGTAGTCCATCTACAGTTTCTGTCCAGGTCCCCGGGAGTTCAGGTGGAAAAGAAAAACAAGAGCTTAGGAGATTAAAAGGACTAAGATTCATCGATCAGCGGGTGACTGTGGACCTAATTAGTAACGGAGATGGATAATGTCAGTCTTAAACTTAAATGAGTTGTCTGAGAAGTTAGCGATATTTCCATAGATGAAGGAGCTTTTGCTATTATAAAGTTCCTCTGTTACTCGTCTCTCGACGGGCTATTATCTCCCTCTTCTAGTACATATCCATCAACCACCTATTTCAATACTTTTCTGATACACATCCACCAAGAACGTATTACGTTCCACTGTTATTACACGTCTCTCAAGGGGATATTACTACTCTCCTGCCTCTGGTCTAGGGGCTAGATGCGACACTAGATCTGCAGCCCGATTTCTTTATATAATCTTTACATCATTAAAATTCAATATGACGGCAAATCATAATGTTGATTACTACAGTTGTGTTCATTTTCCGTTCCTTCACAGTGCCGTCAAAGTGGTGAAGTTCGTTCATCCTTCCAAGACTTGTGCTTCCCTACCAAGACTCGTGCTTCCCTACCAAGACTCGTGCTTCCCTACCAAGACTCGTGCTTCCCTACCAAGACTCGTGCTTCCCTACCAAGACTCGTGCTTCCCTACCAAGACTCGTGCTTCCCTACCAAGACTCGTGCTTCCCTACCAAGACTCGTGCTTCCTCGCCAAGACTCGTGCTTCCCTACCAAGACTCGTGCTTCCTCGCCAAGACTCGTGCTTCCTCGCCAAGACTCGTGCTTCCTCACCAAGACTCGTGCTTCCTCGCCAAGACTCGTGCTTCCTCGCCAAGACTCGTGCTTCCTCGCCAAGACTCGTGCTTCCTCGCCAAGACTCGTGCTTCCTCGCCAAGACTCGTGCTTCCTCACCAAGACTCGTGCTTCCTCACCAAGACTCGTGCTTCCTCATCAAGACTCGTGCTTCCCTACCAAGACTCGTGCTTCTTCATCAAGACTCGTGCTTCCTCACCAAGACTCGTGCTTCCTCACCAAGACTCGTGCTTCCTCGCCAAGACTCGTGCTTCCTCGCCAAGACTCGTGCTTCCTCACCAAGACTCGTGCTTCCTCACCACGACTCGTGCTTCCTCACCACGACTCGTGCTTCCCTACCAAGACTCGTGCTTCTTCACCAAGACTCGTGCTTCCTCATCAAGTCTCGTGCTTCCCAACCAAGACTCGTGCTTCTTCATCAAGACTCGTGCTTCTTCATCAAGACTCGTGCTTCCTCACCAAGACTCGTGCTTCCTCACCAAGACTCGTGCTTCCTCATCAAGACTCGTGCTTCATCACCAAGACTCGTGCTTCCTCATCAAGACTCGTGCTGCCTCACGAAGACTCGTGCTTCTTCACTTCATAAGCTCATATGAAGAGTTCATTAATACTCAATATTATGTTCGCAAATCTTCCCATCTGAGAAGAATATGTTCACCTGTTTGAAATTCAACTTTGATAATCTTATTCAATTGGGGTTAAACAAAGTGTGGTGTATCTCTGCACAAAATAAAACCATATCCTGCACTTAATATTATGTACCACCTTTATTTTGTATATTGTCTGTTATTTATTTAACATAAGTGTTACTTATTTAACATAATTGCTACTTATTTAACATAATGGTTACTTATTTAACATATTGTCTGTTGCTCATGTAACATAATGTCTATCATTCATTTAATGATTTATTGTCATCAGAAAATACAATATCTTTCATTTAATGTGATATTTCACCTTTATTGAATACAATGAATTAACCTTCATTTAGTATAATAATGATTATAAAAAGGATATTTATACTTTAATATGACCAATATACATCATTTAATAAAATGTTATCTTGCATTTAATATACTAATTATTCTTCATATAATTAATAAAACGTCAGGTTCTTGTTCACGACAAATTACTTTCCATAAATACATCGAGGTTTTACCGTGCTTCTTGGTCCATGTACACTAAGTAATTATCAAAAGAAGGCACCAAGCCGGGAAGGCTATGTAGCACCTATATACACCGAGATTAATTAAGCTTAATGTATATTCATTAAACTTCACTTGATAGTAGTCAGTAGACTTGTTTACCGGTCTTAATAAGAAAGCCTCCCTCGGTTGATAGGTCTTATGCCCCACACCAATCGACGGGGCGGAGCCACCAGTCCACTACGGGCTATAAAGGAGGCACAGCGCCCTGAAAGCACCATTCTTGGCCCGTCACTGACAGTCTCCACCATGCTGTGTGCTGCTCTTTTCTCCTGCCTGCTGGCGCTCTCTCTGGCCGGCGACCACGGCGCCCCACAGCCTGCATGCCAACCCAAGCACGAGACCATCCTCGTCACCAGGACTGACGTGAACACTGTCCGGCAACAAGTCACCGTTTATGATCACCAGTATGACGATCGCACTATTGATGTGACCAGCGTCGTGTTGGTGCCGTCGCCCCTCGTCCTACCAAATCGGTATACGACTTTTCACAACGTAGACATCAAGACTCTCGTTAGCCAAGTTACGACCACAGTGTTTCAAACTCGATACAAGACAGCGCTTGCTACCTCCGTGTACACCGAGACCAGCTGGATCTTGGCGACCGAAGTGGAGGTGCAGCACGAGACCATCACCCAGACAACCGTCGTGCCTCAGACAGTCACCCAGACCATCACTATCGGCAGAGTTGAGGACGTCCTCACTACACTCACGGTCACCAAGAACGTCACCGCGAGAGTCACCAAGACACAGACGAAGCCCGCCTACGTTACGGCTATGAGCTACGTGAGGGTGCCGGTGCCGGTCACGAGCACCACGACCCACGTCAGCACCCACACCGTGCAGGCCACCTCCACCGTCACCCGCAACGAGTTCGTCACAATGTGTTACCTTCCTCAGATCACCTATAGTCACTGACGTTACTCCGTGATGTGGGATGTTTCCCTGCTATGCGAAGAGATATGTTTGTGTTGTTGACCTTTATTATATATATTTTGTATACCATTGCTTCTTACCAAATACTGATACTTGTAACGTATAAAGACCTGTCCACTAGTTTAGAAAACACTCACTGATACAACTCGGTAGTCTGGATCGTAGCCTCCACCCTGATCAATGTAATTCAATGTTCACTCTTATTATATTACTTTGGAAATTTATTGCCAATGGATTGATTCCTAATAAAATAAATGAGGTTAACTTCATGCCGTAAAACATATTAGTACTCACTGTTTTCAGCAACTCAAATAAAAACACAAATACATAAAATTCTTTGTTTTTAAATATAATCTGAAGAAGCCTTGTATAACCAACTTTATTATCACTTCGGATGAAGCGATCGTGATGAAAAATATGTTAGGAAGTATTTTACTGGAATGTTGGAAAATAGACGAGAAAGTACAGAAAAGTGACTTTCTTATTATTTAATAAATAAAGAGTTGAAAGGTGTAGGTAACCCTTGGACACTATGTAATTCTTACAGCGCTCGCTACAGTTTAGGAGCATCTGTAGGTGATTGGTACAGGGCTCTACAGTCAATGAGGTACACACTACAAACCCATTAGCTGTATAAGGTGTGCTCGGCTCTGTTATGAAATTAACTAAGAAATAATTGACACTAATGATGTTGAAGAATTAACTCCTATAATGTAAGGAACGATAATAAATATTTTTCCTCTGACCAATTTTCATGGGAATTCATATATTTCGCATTCATAAAATTGTCACTATAAGGCAGGCACGCCCTTCAGAATTGACTGTGTACCTATTCGTCTAATAAGGAACATGCAGTTCGTACATAAGACGGCTCGCTAACTTATTATTGCTGTATTAAAATCTACCAACTTCATTCAACCTAACCTATTCCAACTTAGCCTAACCTCACATAGTACAACCTGTCCCAACTTAGCTTAACCAAACCATACCCAGCATACCCTTAGCTGTATTTGATACGACTGTCCCATTAAGCAGCAGAAGTATTGTTGTTGATCAGATCATCAACCAAGAGGCCTCCTGGCCAGAGCCCGGGCACGGGGTCATTGTTACGCTGAACCACCTCAGAAGACCTAATCAGAAACCGGGCTATTGGGTCATTGATACCTTGGACTATCCCTGGAGGCTTGGACAGCCACGGGGTCACTCCTGGGCCTCACCTCAAGGTAATCCCCCCCACGCTGGAAGTTACTGACTCGTCTCAATTGGAAAAGATGTCGCTCATGTTTAATATTAATAGAATTAAGCGCATTTTGCTAATGGAAAGATTTTTGTTAATTACTTAATAAGAATGATAACGAATATAGTAATTTAAAGTCACCGGAAATAATTTATGAGCAAGGGAAACGTCACAGACATTTGAATTTATCATAATTTTTTTGTACTTTGAAAATCAGGTGATATATACATATTATTTATCAAACATTATTTTCTATAATCTAATTTTATTTATTTATGTTGTAAATGCTAGAATAATTAAGATTTTTAAGTAAAACAAAATATGGAGTAAAAATGCCCAAAATAAAAAAACAACAATGATAAAAAGAGGAACGAAGAAGTTGGAACTGGACAAATTATACAGATATAAGTTGACATAACTGTAGCCTTGGGAAGTAGTATCGGGGGATCGAACGTCTTACTTGTACCAAGCGGACTATTCTCTAACTATGTGATGTTTGGCCTGCGAGACAAATATAAGGAAATCCGAAACTATGGAGAAATGTTACTATGAAACATATAGGAGCCTTTAAAGTGTGTTATAGAATCAGGTCTGGGCTCATCTTTATTACATTAACATAAATGCTGCTAATTGGCAAATAAGAACAAAAAATTATATATTTAGTTTTTATTGATACAGTGCTATATGTATACTATACACAAAAATAAGTGTTATGCTCTGTTTAATGTTTTATATTTTAAGGTTTTTAATCTGTATATAGCCAAATATTAGTACGTCATTTGTGAAATTAATTGTAAATGTTTCCTAGCGGCGGACAGATGGTGCTAGTGATCACCTTGGTGAGGCTGTGAGTTCTGGTCACCAGTCGCTCTTCCACCTCAGTGGTGAGTTCAACTGAGCTCACAGCGACATATTTGATGACCACCTTCGTCTGCAGCCGAGCCTTGGTCACCGTCACTGAGTGGATCTCGGTCTCCGGCAGCGTCTGCGTCAGCTGAGCGAAACGGGTCTCCACCTCAGTGACCGTCACGTGGTAGGTCTCCAGCGCGGGTAGAATCTGAATCTCGGTAAGGTAGTTGGTTGCTGTGGTAGTGAGGATATCAACTAACGTGCCCACAAGTATCCTGGTGACAGTGTCGACGCTGACCACCGTCAGGGGCTCAGTCACCTCCACCAGCTGCACGTGTCACAACCTGCTGCAGGGCTGGCGCCGTCACCGTCTGGACTGTGACGCTGGTCACGGGAACAACACTGGTCTGGAACACTGTGTTGAAGTTGATCTGGTTCATCGGAAACGGCACTTGCAACACCTCGATCTCGGTGACCTTCAACCACTTGTCTTGGTACTGCACGAGCTGGGAGACGGGACAGACGGGCGGCCGTGGCTTGTAGTAGAGGGCAGCGGCCAGCTGCACAAGCACCGCCAGACAGATCACAATCTTGGTCATGTTAGTATTGTTGCCGCCGCGGAGTCTGAGAGCCTAATGTGACCAACCAGTGCAGGTAGAGGGCTTTATACCTATTAAGGGAGGGAGAGGGCGGCCTCTTGAAGGTATTAAGGTAGCCGAGGGCTGTAAGGCATCCATGATTCTCCCTAGTGAGGTGTTCTCATGCGTGTTGTTTGTGTATAGTGTTACTTTATTACTTGTTTATGTCACTTAGACACAATCTTAATTCCAGTCGTGTCCATTTGCAAGTTACATCTAAGTCTCAAGTTTTCAATTATCTTTTGTCATAACATTTTGTGACATATCAGTACTTTAATTTTCATTTGTAAAGTCTAAAGGCTTTTAAGTCACTTGCGTAGATTCTGAAGTCTTAAGTGTTGATCTTACTTGAGCCAAGTTTCAAGTCACTTGGCTTGATCTCACATTGTGCCGGGTTTTAAGCTATGATCTCACACGAGCCATGAGGTCGCAAGTCACACAGTACACGTATTAACGAGCTGACTGTTATAATGTGTACTTGACGTAAGATCCGTCTCTTACAATGTTTACACTGCAAATGTTCATTATATGAACATTTGCCTCCGTCGACCAGAAGGCCTGGTCGACGACCGAGCCGCGGGGACGGTAAGCCCCGGAAGCACCTCAACGTAACCTCAAGGGATGTTGGATGTCTCGAAACGTTGGCTGCATCTCAAGTTGTCCTCTCACTTAATTCACAATAATTTTGACAGTATCGACCACAGCGTCGATATTCCAGGGCTCTAGTAGAAGTACAAACACTGAAATAATGACGTTTCCTCGGACTAATGAGCAACAATCTCGTTAGGTGGGCTTCCTAGGCTCTACGCTTCTGGCATTACTAAACCACTTACAAATTGACGCTGGATAGATCGCCAGAATAAAGTGTGTAGAGAGTACAAAATACTCTGTGGTGATGAAGGGTACACATCATGTTAATCGACCTTGAGCGTTGATATTTTAATTTTTTACTGCGATGTTAGTGTTTATGACTCGTGAGCTGGCTTCAGTAAGAGGCTGAAGTCTCTGTATGTCCAACGTGTTTAGCAAATTCGTCTGCGTTGTTAAATTTTATTTATTTTATGAATTTTATTTGGTTAATAACTCTACTGTTATATTTATTGATGAGATTCTGCCTGTATTTCTCTGATGTACTCCATATACGGGCGCACCTGATCTTAAGATCAAGAGTACTCCCAGTTTGGCGTTTCTTAACAACATCGTATATATTTACGGAGAATAACTCATACTAGCGCGGCTGAAGGCAAATACTACAACTCGTATATGAGAAATATAATTAAAAGTGGCGACGTTTGGGTCCGTCCTGGAGGGACTTGATAAGGGTTCAGAAGGGTTCATAAGGGACTTCATAAGGGTTTCATGTGTGAGTTGGGTTATTTTTGTTTTCCTTTTTTTTTGTACATTACGTATTATCAAAATACATTCAATACATATATATTACATAATTACACGAAACAAATATAACTATCCGTCTCTACGATTTTTTTATTGTTAATGTCACTTTCCTTCGGAGTAACACTCATATAATTACGCTCTGTTTGTTTTGCATAAAAATGCTGAAGATAACCTCAGTGAAAAAAAGGGCGTTATGTGCACAGTGCAATAACATTGTCAAAATATAATGTACAAAGAGTTTTCAACCTCCTACGAGCACGCACAAAAAAAAGTCGAATTTATATTAAGACACGACTGGATCTTGACAACCTTGACAGGCCAGGCGGGTTGTGTCGCGCAGACTACTGAAAAGGAAGTCCCTAGGGAAGCCAACGACATGGGTGTGAGAGCAGAAAACCCTTTGGTAAACTGCAGGTTAACGGAAGGTAAACCGGGGGGGGGGGGGGTACGTCGCAGGTAGGTTTCCCTACCCTCTACTGTACCCAGCAGGTACTAGGGAATATACCTGCTTTTCTCAGTCTGTTCGATGTGGGTTCCGTCCCATTCTCTCCATCGAACGCATGATAGAACAGAGGTTGTCAGGTCATGCACTCTCACAATAGTTTTATCCTTGGCTTTCCTATTAGCAGCTTGGTAACAATTACAAACCAAGATCGCATTCAGCGCAACCACAGCAGCCTCTCACCAGACAATTACACTCAGGACAACACCCTTCTCAGGACAACTTCACTCAGAACAGTTTCACTAAACAACCGCACACCAACCACAACCACCGGTTGATTGACGGTTGAGAGGCGGGATCAAAGAGCCAAAGCTCAACCTTCGCAAGCACAAATAGGTGAGTATAACTAGGTTAGTACACTCAGAACACCCTTCTCAGGACATCCTCACGAAACAATTACACTCAGAAGACCCTCACAAATTCAGCAAACACAGCTGAAGTTTGTACACAATAGAGTGCTAATGAGATTTGATTTCAAATCAGGAATTCAGAAACTGTATCTCTACCAACTAATTACCATGAGTTCTGCTTCCAGTCTACTTAATTGGTTTGCTTCCCTTCCTCATCAGCAAAATCTATGTTCCCCTTCGTCATCAGCAAAATCTATCTCCCAAACGTCTAGTAAACACTCGTTAATGGGGCGATAGTGTCTGTGTCATGGAGGAGAATGGGGCACCCATGATGCAGCGAGGGGCGGGTTAATGAGAACGACCAGATAGCTGAGCCACACGCTCGATGCTCTTCAGAGAAACTCGTTACCGGAACGAATTTATAAGATAAATCAGAGTGGGGGATACCTGGGTGCTGATGCTGCCTGTGGAGGTAGTCAGTCCTACTGGGCGGAGGTTCGCACTCATCTCCTCCTGCTTTCTCCACCCTCTATCCACCCTACACCTTCACCTACCTTAATTTTGTGTTCACACATACACACTACATCACCCATACACACACATATAAAACAGACACACGTACATGAATATACCCCCTACATACACACTCAGTTCTGCTTGCATTAAGACTATGATGATTAAGTTATAACTCACTGAGCATATATAAAGGAATTCCTGTCAAGTACATATACACGTTATCCGGTGTGGTAATTATGTATCATAGCTATTAACACGCAAAGTTCACTAACCTTCCTCTCTTTCCCACAAAGAGCTCTCGGAGCAGTGAAATCTCTCTCTCCCTATCATTTGTTGCTAATGCTTCAGACGATCGGATACTATAATTTTACATATTTTAAGCCCATGGCGAATAAACGTGAAAAAGTGACGATCTAGAGGCTCTACAGAGGGTTCCGAGTTTATTGTTCCAACATCGTTATTGTAACTTGACTCCTCCAATTTGTAGTAGACATGTTTATTGATATCATATGCGTGTCTTTTCTTTCTGCATTTTGAGTACTTTTATGCGCGTTCTTTTATTTAATTTGAAGCCGACAAAGATATTTAAACTGCTGTTTATGATTTGTTTGTCTATCAAAACATTTAGGATGTTAACAGTTGATAATTTACATTGGTTGGGAAGATTCAGTTTGCTACACAGAGACCAGCGAGCATCACACACTCGGCTTTGCGGAGATGAATTACAACTGACAGAAAATACTGGACGTGCCTATTCCCCGAGGATTTATGAAAGGTTCGGGAGGCGGTGCTCTGACCGTGACCTATAAAGCCTCTCCCGCAGAGGGAGGATTCATTTTACCGATCCTGTAGCACCTGCTCCACCATGCTGCACACTGTGGTCCTCTCCTGCCTGCTGGCGCTCTCCATGGCCGGCGACCACGGCGCCCCACAGGCCGCCTGCCAACCCAAGCACCAGACCATCCTCGTCACAAGGACCGACGTGAATAAGGAACACGCTCGAGTTACCCAGTCCCAGCCACAGTACAGTCATCACACGGTAGATGTGACTAGTGTCATCTGGGTTTCGTCGACGGTCGTTGAAACGATAAACATCACCCAGTTCCCCGACCCAGTGATCTCCACGGTCACCAGCTTCATCACGGTTACAGGCTATCAACCCACGTATAGCACAACCCTAGCGACACTTGTGGTCATCCAGACCAGTCGATTGGTGGCTGTTTCCGTCGAGGTGAAGAATTTAACCATTACACAGACGGACGTTGTTTCCAAGAGGATCACTCAGACTCTGACAATCACCGACGTGTTCACGGCCTTCAGGACAGTCTACGACACCAAAACTATCAGCGACTTCGTCACCAAGACACACCGTCTACCCTTTATCATTATAGAGACCAGCTACCGGAGCTTCTACAAGGCGTCCGTCTCTACGGTCACCAGTACTAGGGACAACACAGTAGAGGCCACAACCACCATCACTGACCGTCAGTACGTCACCAAGTGCTTCCAGCCGCAGGTCACATACCAGCATTAAGAGCCTCTCACTGTCAATGTAAATCTTTGTAGAAAATGCAGTTCTGTTTACTATGACCACCTCGGACATATTAGTCAAAGCATACTAAACCTTATATTGATTCAATTTATGTTTTATGATCAAGCACCACCATGACAATTGCATGTATAACTATAACAATTAGAGAGTGACTGTGTATTTTGATAAATAAATGTATCATACTTAACTTATTTATTATTATACTCATTAATTATATTGTATAATTTATTTTTATCCTCCCCACCAAGACCCGTCCCTCCCCACTAAAGCTTCTCCCTCCCCACCAAGAACTGTCCTTCACCACCAGGACTCTTCCCGCCCCGACTCGTTTTTCTCCACAGGCACAAATAGTAAATAAATATACACCTACCCTCATGGAAGCCTGAGAGAAGCATAACAAAAAGCTGCTTTTATCACACATAATTCACTTCAGTTATATAGAGCAAAGCTAAGTCTATAATAACCGCAACAAAACCAGAATAATCTCATTAATAATTTATTCACTGGGACTGAATAAAGACAATAATTCATGATCAGATTTAAGCGACGAATCCAAAGAACCCCGAGAGTGGTGACCGATCACCTCGATGATCTGTGATCACCTGATTAACTACCAAACAAGTGACCTCAAGTCGGTACCTGTAGTGGTAATCTCCAATGAATCACCTGTGGCTCATGACCCGTGGCGAATGACCTTTGAAGCCGTACCTGGACGAGGTTAACGGTCGAGAGATCAGGTCATGGCTTAATGAAGTAACACAGGTCAGCTGCTTCACCCCAAGCTATCTGTAGTTTCCTCTATTCCTATATTCGTATGTTCTTCACATTCATTTCCCCCCGTCCCATCCCAAATCCTTATCCTGACCCCTTCCAAGGGCTATATAGGCGTAATGGCTTGGCGCTTTCCCCTGATAATTCTCTTCCCTTCATATTCACATCTATGAAGAATTTACGAATACAGGAGTCGACAGTACTTTTATCAACAGTATACCATCATTCATTTGTTTATCATGGATAAACCTCCCCGGTACACTTTCCATAACAATATTAAAAAATTGTTATATATTTGATTCAAGTAAAATTTGATTTGATTAATAATTTGATTCAAGTAAAGATGCCACACAAACCAATGGGATTCAGTTTGAGTTATTTGTAATAATTATTTGAAATAATACGTGTCTAAATAATTGGTCTAAGAAATTATAAAGAAATTGTGCTATTTTTCAAACATTATTGTACAATACAAATATTGAGGAATAAAAATATATGATTGGAAAATTGTCTTAATTACTGTAAATAAAAGTACTACATTTTACAAATAAAACTAGCCATATATATAAAAAACTGTTGCATCAAATATTGAAAAAATATAAAATCGTAAAATGATCGAATAATGGAATTAGCACTAATTACATAAATTTGTTGATTACCTTTATTGTTTGTGTTCAACCATAGATGAACATAGAATAGGAATTATTTTTATATGATGATAGAAATAATTTAACTAATAAAAGAAGAACATATCAGTAATAATATTTTTCTTATACACTTTGGACTTATCATCATTGCATAATTTGTGGCCTTCCAATCATTGTATACTTTGTGGCCTTCCAATCATTGTATACTTTGTGGCCTTCCAATCATTGTATACTTTGTGGTCTTCCAATCAGTATATACTCCCACTGTGGTCTCTCCATTATAATATACTCTGTAGCTTTTCCATATATATATATATATATATATATATATATATATATATATATATATATATATATATATGTCGTACCTAATAGCCAGAACGCACTTCTCAGCCTACTATGCAAGGCCCGATTTGCCTAATAAGCAAAGTTTTCATGAATTAATATATTTTCTCTAATTTTTTTCTAATGAAATGATAAAGCTACACATTTCATTATGGATGAGGTAATTTTTTTTTATTGGAGTTAAAATTAACGTAGATATATGACCGAACCTAACCAACCCTACCTAACCTAACCTAACCTATCTTTATTGGTTAGGTTAGGTTAGGTGGCCGAAAAAGTTAGGTTAGGTTAGGTTAGGTAGGTTAGGTAGTCGAAAAACAATTAATTCATGAAAACTAGGCTTATTAGGCAAATCCGGCCTTGCATATTAGGCTGAGAAGTGCGTTCTGGCTACTAGGTACGACAAATATATATATATATATATATATATATATATATGATTTATTATATATATATATATATATATATATATATATATATCCATGATGCGTTCAATAAGTGCAGAATTTGACTATATGTTACAGTCTTCGTGGTAGAGTAAATAAAAGTGTAGAATATATTTTTGCGGCGAGCAAAGCTTGAAAAATTAACGCGACAGCCAGAGTATGGTCCAAGTTTTACTGGTATGCGGCTGCACGATATTCAGGGAGCCGGGGTTAGACCCCCAGACTGTATTCACGCCCGCCTCTTCAACTTCTTCTCCGCACCACTCTATCGCGTTGAGAGCGGGTAAAGCGAGGGAGAGGCGCTTCTTGGTAAGTTGCCACAGAGAGCGCGGGCCTGTGAATGGAAGCACTACAACGCCCCGGCCGTCTCGCAAAATATTTCTCTGCCTGAAGAGGGAGTTGCTTACGACCTGCATAAAGCGAAAGATCTATTATGCGCTTATAATGCATCACGCGAGCGCAGCTCATAAGGAGGAGCCCCAAGAGCACAACAGTTCTTATTTCCTTTGCCATAAGCAGGTTATAACATTGATGAAGTAGTCATACTGAGTTTGTAAACAAAGTCAGTTATACAATGGATTAGGCCAATGAAATTTATTATCAAATTACAAGGTTTGGTTATGTATTGTTGTAGTTAATGTTACAGTGGTCATGAGGTAAGTCTGTGCGGGTTTGCAGAGTAAAAACGTGGAATATTTGTTGATTTGTGCATATTTTGTCATCCCTGATTAACAACATAAATATTTACTGATTTTTCGTGACTGAGTTCTCTCTAAATTCGTTGATATTTTCACATTCATTAACAATACATTATAGAGCCTTTTTATATATTTTTTATTCCTTTCTGAGTGAAATACATTAGAAACATATTATACTGTATTAATTCATTTTACGTCGGCGAAAATTTGTGTACTTTGTCGAGTTGGAAAATACGATCTTCTCAGATTAATATTATATATATATATATATATATATATATATATATATATATATATATATATATATAATATATATATATATATATATATATATATATATATATATATATATATATATAATATATATATATATATATATATATATATATATATATATATATATATATATATATATATATATATATATATATATATATATATATATATATATAAAATGAGAAAAATACAGTAACACTATAAATAATACAAAAATCAATCAATATTAGTTTACATATAGTTGAAGATCGCAATATACCTGAAGATCGCAACTGACAAGATGGCCTGAACGAAGAAAAAAGAATGATAAGACATTGCGGGTACAGGGAAAAGTTACAGGGTGAGTGAACGACAGAGAAGTTCATATAACACAGGTAACATGCTATATATATCATTTGCTGATTTGCTAATGAAAATCTTCAGTTCGTACCTTCAACCATTTGACAATGGCGAACATGGAAGAACAAACAGAAAAATATATAGCACGTAACCCAGACTTCAAAAGTCAGACCGTCTGGGAATAATCTGGGATGTAGTGGATAAGGATTTAAGTCTTAAAGTAGCGACCTGTGCAGCTCTGGCTCGTAGAACGGCCGTCCTGCTCCACCACACACCGCCTCCCGACAACGCCCCGGGCAGTTCTCGCTAATGGTTACACACACAGCTGAGCCAACAAGTCTGCATAATACCGACTAGCAGTAACAAGCAAAAGGTTTCTTTCTTCCCCTGGGTGGTCTGACTCCTGTTTGGCCGATCTAGCTTCTTGAGTGTGTTTATTATTTACCTATGAACATTCCCAAAATGTTCTTCTGTTTAGTTCACATTCAGATAACCAAGCACCCACATACCCATCATGTGGGCGGTAGAGGATAAGGTCACAGAGGCACATAATGGGCTGAAGAACTGAACCCCAAAATTCCTTTAGCTAAGCGAGTTACACAGTCCTGTTAAGCTAGTTACACAGTTTGATGTGAATGTCAACAATGGGTTCGAGAATACACGGGACTGGCAAAAAAATTGCGCACTTTAGTGCCATTCTCCAGCTTCCCCTTTCTTCGTGAAGTCATTTACAGGATATATTTTCTACACATTACATTAAAGAAGACCCGTCAAAGTGTTGGGACCACCAGGGTGTAAACCTGCCGTTAAACATGCATTGTTCATGTCAATATCTGAATTCTGCCGAATAGCTGGTAAGCCGTTGTGAACTCGGCACTCCACCTTTCATAACCAACAATTTCATAGGTGTCACCATGAGATCTGATCAGCCTATTACAGTCACCTAGGTCCTACCAGCCACCCTGCAAAGTTTAATGAGGCTAGCCCCCAGCCTTTGACCGTCAAACTGACTGACGAGTAAACATACATTCAATTATACAAATTCAGGTATATGTGTAAGAAAAACCACCGTGAGTATGGAAAATAGTTTAAGCAGACAGCAAATCACATTAACGTGGTTCGAAACTAGACACTCATCCTAGACATTTAGAAATAAAAGGAAGTAACACATTTCAGCCCGTCTTGGACGGACTTGATGATGGTCCAGGACAGACCGGAACGTCTTCACTTTCTTTATTTTCAGAGGTCTGGATTGACATTTTCGCCCCTCTTAAAACCTCGTCAGAAATATTAGAACATAAGGTCAAATGGAAACGGCAGAAAGCCTATTGGCCTATACGGGGCCGCTCTTCTTTATATCAACCCAAACACATTTATATACTATCTAACGTAGTAGTAGTAGGCATCCATCAGTCTCAGGAGACTATGGTGTTGTGCTCTGGAGTGGCCTCACTAGGGCGCAAAGCCAGGGTAGGTTGATATGGAGGAGAAGCTGTTACCCAGGCAGCAGGTCCTCCCTCTCCATGGCGCCGAAAGTCCCCAATGGAAAGGCGAACGCCAATACGATTGGTTCCAGCGCCGTCGAAGGAACTGTGAGTTCCAAGGTAAAAGTGTCTAACGTACACTTTAAGCAATACAATGATTGTTAGTAGCGATCACTGTTGTATAAAATGGGTTCAATTGATATTCTTAACATAACAATAAGGGATCCAACAACTACTGATACCCGGTATGTATAGTATTATCTTTATGTTTAATTAGATTTGATTGAATTATATATTTGTCGATGACAGCTTCACGTGAAGCTAATTTCTTTGCATTCCACCAATTAACCAGATGGTCGCCATCACACAACATAAAAAAATGTATTCGTATCGTGTCTGTGCTGTTGTGTATGTTGCATTAAATGTTTTCATGTACATAAAGTACATCAAATGAACGTTTTCCCAACCATCCATTTGCATGTAAGAATATACAACTTGTTGGCACTATAATGCTTGCAACTTTCGTGTCAGTCATTATGAGCAATTTAATGGGATTGAATCTCTCTTCCAGATGGGTTCGTGAGAGCTGTTTTCTGCTTTCAGGTGTTGTCGGATTAGAGGGCCAAGCTATTGACCAAGCCTCCCCTGCCGCAGTTATCACACACGCTATGTGCTGTCTCTGGCACTCAAGTGTTGACAGCATAATTCTACATGGTGCATTTCGGCGCTTGAACTGTGCTAATAGATGCGGGGGAAATAATGAGTCTTCCTCTGAATCCACTTAATTGTTATTTCTTTGACTCACTGTCTCAATTATTAATTTCCATACTCAATTTCTTTTACCATTTCTCTGCCTCTTTTCACTATATATTTCTATATCTTGTGTCCAAGAGGTCGGTCCTTATCGTCGTGTCCCCTTCATTTGAATAACTTTTAAACTTCTTTATGTAAGATCATTTTCAAATATATGACAAAACTTACATCTTTTTGCCAACAAACCAGAAATGGCGAGGTATGAATGATAGTGAAAGTGAAAGACGTTTATACAAACGAAGCATTTTGAAGAAATGAAAAAATAAAAGCTGTTTGTTGTGGCGGGCAAGATCTATAATATAAATTACAAGAGATACATAGAAATAATATTCAAAGATCAAGATGCATCTTATTACTTCAATATTTGTTTATACAGAACTTGACTGGATGGGACGAGTGAGTGTATTTGAGAATAGATATGTTGCAATGAGCAAAGGATTCAAGCTCAACAAAGCAAAATGTAGGACGGAGAACAGGTGATGATTTTACACCCACAAGGTTATGAACCCATGGAACTACCTACCCGCCGAAGCGGTAAATATTAAAACCCTGCTACAATTTAAGATCCAAATTAATAAAATCATCAGGACAAATGGGGGGGCCTTTGACAAGCGGCTTCCTGTCCTCGTCAAGGCCACTAGGGGGATAGTAACCCTCAGGGAAATTCAGATAAATAGAGAAAAAGAAGAGTACATAAAGAGGCATAGTACATTAATTGACAGAACATAAAGTGACATACCGCATTAAGTAACATAGTACATTAAGTAGCATAGTACACGACAGTGAATAATGACAGAGCGCTCTTGCTTATAGGAAATGTCTTTGTGTTCGCTATAGATTGGTTAATGATGCAGAGGATCAGGATACAATCCTATTTAATAGAAGAGGAATGTATGTATATAAAAGACAGAGCCAGCAGTTTGTTGTATGAGTGAAAACTATTAGATCGGTATGACTGCAAATTTCAATGATCCAATCTATTTTAATGTGCAGTTTGTTGATGTAATCCTGGAAATAATGAAAAATGATAAGTAATTTGTTTGAAATGATAGCTGTAGATATGCTTTTTAAGCGTTAATGTTCGAATTTACAGCAATATATATATAGTTTCAGCTTGTAACAGTGAAGCTGGTACGAATATACGGCTTTCAAGAGTGTTCGAAATTAATGTATGCAAAGTGTACTAATTAGAGTAGTATATGAAATTGATGTAATGTAAGTAATTTTGCATTGTGAGTTCCACTGTGGCTCTTCCCGGGGTGACAGAAAACCCACAGGAGATACTCTGGGGGTGACGAGGCTCACAAAGGAGCTCTTGTAGAGACAGACACCACAGAAGAAGTGCCATAGGAAAAAGAGGACGCAAGAAGACTTGCCCTGGGAAAACGAAGATCCCAGAAGACATGCTCTGGGGAGGAAGATAAGGACCTCAGAAGACATGCTCTGGGGTAGGAAGACAAGGACCTCAGAAGACATGCTCTGGGGAGGAAGACAAGGACCTCAGAAGACATGCTCTGGGGAAGGAAGACAAGGACCTCAGAAGACATGCTCTGAGAAGGAAGACAAGAACCTCAGAAGACATGCTCTGAGGAGAAAGACAAGAACCTCAGAAGACGTCATGGAGGAGATAAGTGTCTCAGAGGATGTACCGTTCTGGCAAACGGAAGGGAGTTATCATTCACCATTTCTGTTGCCGAGGGAGGGAAGTGACAAGCGGAAGTGTCCAGATCAGCTCCTCCACACGTGACAACCTCAGAGGTCTGATAATAACGAATAATACTGAAAATATATTCACCTCTTCGGTTGTGAAAAAGATCCCCCTCCCAACCTTTCCCAAAAATAGGAAAGATGAAAGAGGAAAAACAGCTATATATATGTCAATGGTCAATTTTTACTCTCCCTGGAGGCCAAATTGCGTATGAATTCATGATAGTTTGAGGAAAAAGTTGCAATTTTTGAATCAAAGAATCTCTGGAGGAATGTTTGCGGTAAGGGAACAATCTTACCTCTCCTGCAAGAGGTTCGTTTTCTGTCGTGGTTTTCTTGTATTGCAGCATGAATATGTGGAATGGTACATTAGTCATATATAAATATTTCACATTTATTTGCATTTTTTTGCAATCACGGTATTACAACTCATGGAAATCAATCTCAGGTTCCTATTACATTTGCTGGTACAAGAAAAGCGCAATATTTGAATGGGAAAATTTGTTTTGAATATGTGCATGTTGACAAACACAAGCAATCATACGCGCAAGTAAGTACACACAAAATGACAAATACAAACGCACACAAAATGACAAATACAAACGCACACAAAACGACAAATACAAACGCACACAAAACTTACGAATGAACACGCACATAAATATAGTAGACCCAAATACATTAGCAAAGGCACACAAAGGCTACTAATGTATTTAGTAGACCAAAATACATAAAAAACACACAAAGAAATGCGCCCCAGACATCTTCCTGAGCCACAAGACTGATCCCAGCATTTAAGGAGCCGAGTTACAGAGGGCGCTGAAGCTAGCGACTATACTGGACTATAAGAGAAAACGGGAGAATATGATCCAGACATATAACACTAAGATCAATTCATTAGAGACAAAATATTAACATTGGACAGTAACGCAACGAGATGAGTCACAAGGATGAGAAGTAAAACTTCAGTATAAGTAAGTGGAGCGAACAAGAAGTACAACTATATATATATATATATATATATATATATATATATATATATATATATATATATATATATATATATATATATATATATATATATAACTGAAAACTCACACCTCAGAAGTGACTCGAACCCATACTCCCACAACTGGTATGTACAGGGACGCCTTAATCCGCTTGACCATCACGACCGGACATAAGGAAGTGATAGCCGAGGCTATATGAACCACTTCCCCGCCGGCACTCGGATGGTAATCTTGGGCATAGCATTTTATCAAATCACCTCATTCTTTGGGGCACACGTGAGGAACACAAATGCAAACAAGCCTGAATGGTCCCCAGGACTATATACAACTGAAAACTCACACCCCAGAAGTGACTCGAACCCATACTCCCACAACTGGTATGTACAGGGACGCCTTAATCCGCTTGACCATCACGACCGGACATAAGGAAGTGATAGCCGAGGCTATATGAACCACTTCCCCGCCGGCACTCGGATGGTAATCTTGGGCATAGCATTTTATCAAATCACCTCATTCTTTGGGGCACACGTGAGGAACACAAATGCAAACAAGCCTGAATGGTCCCCAGGACTATATACAACTGAAAACTCACACCCCAGAAGTGACTCGAACCCATACTCCCACAACTGGTATGTACAGGGACGCCTTAATCCGCTTGACCATCACGACCGGACATAAGGAAGTGATAGCCGAGGCTATATGAACCACTTCCCCGCCGGCACTCGGATGGTAATCTTGGGCATAGCATTTTATCAAATCACCTCATTCTTTGGGGCACACGTGAGGAACACAAATGCAAACAAGCCTGAATGGTCCCCAGGACTATATACAACTGAAAACTCACACCCCAGAAGTGACTCGAACCCATACTCCCACAACTGGTATGTACAGGGACGCCTTAATCCGCTTGACCATCACGACCGGACATAAGGAAGTGATAGCCGAGGCTATATGAACCACTTCCCCGCCGGCACTCGGATGGTAATCTTGGGCATAGCATTTTATCAAATCACCTCATTCTTTGGGGCACACGTGAGGAACACAAATGCAAACAAGCCTGAATGGTCCCCAGGACTATATACAACTGAAAACTCACACCCCAGAAGTGACTCGAACCCATACTCCCACAACTGGTATGTACAGGGACGCCTTAATCCGCTTGACCATCACGACCGGACATAAGGAAGTGATAGCCGAGGCTATATGAACCACTTCCCCGCCGGCACTCGGATGGTAATCTTGGGCATAGCATTTTATCAAATCACCTCATTCTTTGGGGCACACGTGAGGAACACAAATGCAAACAAGCCTGAATGGTCCCCAGGACTATATACAACTGAAAACTCACACCCCAGAAGTGACCTCAGTGGTTGTGTTCCTCACGTGTGCCCCAAAGAATGAGGTGATTTGATAAAATGCTATGCCCAAGATTACCATCCGAGTGCCGGCGGGGAAGTGGTTCATATAGCCTCGGCTATCACTTCCTTATGTCCGGTCGTGATGGTCAAGCGGATTAAGGCGTCCCTGTACATACCAGTTGTGGGAGTATGGGTTCGAGTCACTTCTGGGGTGTGAGTTTTCAGTTGTATATAGTCCTGGGGACCATTCAGGCTTGTTTGCATTTGTGTTCCTCACGTGTGCCCCAAAGAATGAGGTGATTTGATAAAATGCTATGCCCAAGATTACCATCCGAGTGCCGGCGGGGAAGTGGTTCATATAGCCTCGGCTATCACTTCCTTATGTCCGGTCGTGATGGTCAAGCGGATTAAGGCGTCCCTGTACATACCAGTTGTGGGAGTATGGGTTCGAGTCACTTCTGGGGTGTGAGTTTTCAGTTGTATATAGTCCTGGGGACCATTCAGGCTTGTTTGCATTTGTGTTCCTCACGTGTGCCCCAAAGAATGAGGTGATTTGATAAAATGCTATGCCCAAGATTACCATCCGAGTGCCGGCGGGGAAGTGGTTCATATAGCCTCGGCTATCACTTCCTTATGTCCGGTCGTGATGGTCAAGCGGATTAAGGCGTCCCTGTACATACCAGTTGTGGGAGTATGGGTTCGAGTCACTTCTGGGGTGTGAGTTTTCAGTTGTATATAGTCCTGGGGACCATTCAGGCTTGTTTGCATTTGTGTTCCTCACGTGTGCCCCAAAGAATGAGGTGATTTGATAAAATGCTATGCCCAAGATTACCATCCGAGTGCCGGCGGGGAAGTGGTTCATATAGCCTCGGCTATCACTTCCTTATGTCCGGTCGTGATGGTCAAGCGGATTAAGGCGTCCCTGTACATACCAGTTGTGGGAGTATGGGTTCGAGTCACTTCTGGGGTGTGAGTTTTCAGTTGTATATAGTCCTGGGGACCATTCAGGCTTGTTTGCATTTGTGTTCCTCACGTGTGCCCCAAAGAATGAGGTGATTTGATAAAATGCTATGCCCAAGATTACCATCCGAGTGCCGGCGGGGAAGTGGTTCATATAGCCTCGGCTATCACTTCCTTATGTCCGGTCGTGATGGTCAAGCGGATTAAGGCGTCCCTGTACATACCAGTTGTGGGAGTATGGGTTCGAGTCACTTCTGGGGTGTGAGTTTTCAGTTGTATATAGTCCTGGGGACCATTCAGGCTTGTTTGCATTTGTGTTCCTCACGTGTGCCCCAAAGAATGAGGTGATTTGATAAAATGCTATGCCCAAGATTACCATCCGAGTGCCGGCGGGGAAGTGGTTCATGTAGCCTCGGCTATCACTTCCTTATGTCCGGTCGTGATGGTCAAGCGGATTAAGGCGTCCCTGTACATACCAGTTGTGGGAGTATGGGTTCGAGTCACTTCTGGGGTGTGAGTTTTCAGTTGTATATAGTCCTGGGGACCATTCAGGCTTGTTTGCATTTGTGTTCCTCACGTGTGCCCCAAAGAATGAGGTGATTTGATAAAATGCTATGCCCAAGATTACCATCCGAGTGCCGGCGGGGAAGTGGTTCATATAGCCTCGGCTATCACTTCCTTATGTCCGGTCGTGATGGTCAAGCGGATTAAGGCGTCCCTGTACATACCAGTTGTGGGAGTATGGGTTCGAGTCACTTCTGGGGTGTGAGTTTTCAGTTGTATATAGTCCTGGGGACCATTCAGGCTTGTTTGCATTTGTGTTCCTCACGTGTGCCCCAAAGAATGAGGTGATTTGATAAAATGCTATGCCCAAGATTACCATCCGAGTGCCGGCGGGGAAGTGGTTCATATAGCCTCGGCTATCACTTCCTTATGTCCGGTCGTGATGGTCAAGCGGATTAAGGCGTCCCTGTACATACCAGTTGTGGGAGTATGGGTTCGAGTCACTTCTGGGGTGTGAGTTTTCAGTTGTATATAGTCCTGGGGACCATTCAGGCTTGTTTGCATTTGTGTTCCTCACGTGTGCCCCAAAGAATGAGGTGATTTGATAAAATGCTATGCCCAAGATTACCATCCGAGTGCCGGCGGGGAAGTGGTTCATATAGCCTCGGCTATCACTTCCTTATGTCCGGTCGTGATGGTCAAGCGGATTAAGGCGTCCCTGTACATACCAGTTGTGGGAGTATGGGTTCGAGTCACTTCTGGGGTGTGAGTTTTCAGTTGTATATAGTCCTGGGGACCATTCAGGCTTGTTTGCATATATATATATATATATAACAAGACAAACACAAAGCTCGACTGGGTATTGAATTTAGACAAATAAATATTCCAGAAGCTGCATGTGGATCCTACAAAATCTTGTAACAAAATACATACAGACACACACACATGAGTATACAGGGTGTAACGAAGGTTCATTCTCGCAGTGAAAAATATAGTACATTCACGTTGCCTGATGAAATAATTCACTAAGTAAACCGAAGATTATTTTTGTAGTCCGGTGGCTCTACTCGCTTTACCTCACATGATTGGAGGTTCGAGTCCCAGTCACGGCTGTTGGACTTTGCTGTATGTCTGTGTGTCTTACACTCTTTTTCCCCTTCCCTCACTCCGTCACACACACACACTCTCTCTTCCTCCTCTGTATTTCTCTTCTTCGCTTTCCGTCTGCCACAAAAATGCTAAATTCTTCCGTGAACTATTACTTTTATGCGCAGAGTACATTTTGTTCCACGTTCACTACACCGAGACAGAGAACTTCTTTTCCCCTCTTCTCCTGCTTGCTAGCCCGACTGAGCGCCTCACCGGCCTGCTTAAGCATGTTGGTGAGGCGACAACATGCCTCTCCTGCTTGCTAGCCCGACTGAGCGCGTCACCGACCATCTGGCCCTACCACATGCTTCTCCTGCTTGCTAGCCCGACAGAGCGCCTTACCAACCTGCTTAAGCATGTTGGTGAGGCGACAACATGCCTCTCCTGCTTGCTAGCCCGACAGAGCGCGTCACCGACCTGCTGGCCCTACCACATGCCTCTCCAGCTTGCTGGCTTCATCGAGCGCCTCACCGCCCTGCTTAACCATGTTGGTGAGGCGACAACATGCCTCTCCTGCTTGCTAGCCCGACTGAGCGCCTCACCGACCTGCTTAAGCATGTTGATGAGGCGACAACATGCCTCTCCTGCTTGCTAGCCCGACTAAGCGCCTCACCGACCTGCTGGCCCTACCACATGCCTCTCCAGCTTGCTGGCTTCATCGAGCGCCTCACCGTCCTATTGGCCCCTCTGAGCGTCTCCCCTCTGCAAAATGTCTCCATAAATCATGTTTCACCGAAGTCGCCTCCAGCTGGATCCCTGAGTCAGCTTGTAAGTCTATTATGAATATATTAGACATTCAGCTGCCGAGGGTATATCATCTGGCGTCATCTTGAGGCGACCTTAAGTAATATAAAATATTCTATGACCAGAGTTGTTCCCCAAGACGTCTCGCTCCTCGTTGTTGCCTTAATGTTCACGGAGATACCCACATGCGTGTCAATATTTTGTCTTCAAATACATTAACGGGTGTTGGGTATCGGGTAATAGCCTATATTAAGGTCAATTATGTCCATTCAAAATTATTATTTTAATAAATGTATAATCGTAATCACATTACATAATATATAACAAATACTTAAATTGGAGGTCAATTTGAGTAATATTCGTGAATTTTTAGTTTTAGTTTATTATAAAATAATAATACCGGTTTACGTTTCAAACCGGTATTAATAACAGCTATAATACCGGTTTACGTTTCCCAGTGAAAAAATTAATAAATTAGCTTTTGGGAATAGCTACTAGATTGGCCAGTCTGGCACAGTGTTAAATTTCACAAGAATTCAAAGGGTTCAGAGAAGGGAACTATCAGGAGAAAGCCATTACTAAATAGCACTTGGAAGGGATCAGGATAAAGATTTGGCATGAGACGTAAGGGGGGAGGGGAGGGAACGGTGCTCAACCACATGGACGGTCGGGGATTGAACGCCGACCTGCATGAAGCGAGACCGTCGCTCTACCGTCCAGCCCAAGTAATCATCAAAGGCGTAATCAAATTGAGAAGGCGTCTCTTGAAGAATTAAGACATCATCTAGTGGCTGGCTGGGACTCTGGACGAGTACTAATGTCATCAATAGGGATACCTGCCATAATGGTTTTCAAAGAAATTCCAGTTGAATTAATGAAATTCGCCCAGCTCCTCCCCCACCAGGTGTTCCCGAGGGAGGAATGACAGCTATTTCGATATTAAGCACTTTCTTCCTATCTTGCATTTCGGTTTTAATAGCATGGGACAATGCAAAATTCTTATCATATTTGTGTGTGTGTGTGTGTGTGTGTGTGTGTGTGTGTGTGTGTGTGTGTGTGTGTGTGTGTGTGTGTTTTGTAAAAGAGCTAGACCAAAGATCCTTGCACGTATCATACATATATTTCAAATAATCTTTACTTACGAAGAAAGTTTAAATTTTTGTTTTCCAATCTTCGTCTTACCCGTTTAATGAACTTGACACGTGTCGCTAAAGTGCACAACATCATTTTCGGAGGCAGAGGGAATGTGAATGCAACTTAGTAAAGATAGAATATATTCTTTGTAAGTATATATTCTATGTAATATTTATGCTAAAATAAAGCTCACAGAGCTTGTGTATACTTCCCTCAACGGCTTATGGCTGCGTCCGTATCAAAATATAATTAAAACGTAAAAATATAATTCCTTAAATGAGTCACCTTTAACAAGCTTTTCGGTTCACTTAAATGTAAAATAGAACATCAGCATTGTCAGCTAGCAGCAACTCTCTGTCATACCTTTAAGTCATGTGACGAACAATGTTTTTCGTGAATTTCAATATATATGCTCAGAAAATCACACCAAACTAATATTGGTTAAAAGTCTTGGCCCAGGAAGTGAAGCTTAATATTTGCAAACTCAGCTAAGTGAGTGCACACATGTATTCGCAAGTACCAACACACGCATGAACTAAAGGACAGTGGTGAGCACACACGCGCGTCGCAGGTGAGCACACGCGCGGCGCAGGTGAGCACACATGCATCACAGGTGAGCACACACGCATCACAGGCGAGCACACACGCATCACAGGTGAGCACACACGCATCACAAGTGAGCACACACGCATCACAGGTGAGCACACACGCATCACAGGTGAGCACACACGCATCACAGGTGAGCACACACGCATCACAGGCGAGCACACACGCATCACAGGCGAGCACACACGCATCACAGGCGAGCACAAACCCGTCACATACACTCACATATCAATGTTATTACAAAACAAGAATAAATCCGTACTGAGATGATCTTATAATGCGTTATATTTTTAATTGAAATCGAGGCATATGTTAGTTTTATTACGCTCATGTCAATAGCAGGTGTTGACGGTGGACTTCCTCCCCGAGTTATATTATCAGGAGACTGGAAATATTTGGTTTTATCTCTGTTTATTCATAGTAGCGCGGCGCACTGCTTCTCGGCCCAGTTGTGGTCAATATTTTGTTTGTATCGGCGTGAGTTATGGTCAATATGATATCCGACTTTGAGCAAGCATCGGAATGAGAATAATTAGGCTGCTTTACGAATCATTCTAGCTTGTGGTATTGGATGAATCTGTCAACACTGATTAAAAATAGTTAATTTACAAATCCTGTCAATATTTTCTCTACCAGACACTTGGAGCGGATGGTAGAAGCAACGGTCTCGCTTCTTTCAGGTCGGCGTTCAATTCCCGACTGTCCAAGTGGATTTATTGGTGTTGTAGCGACGTAATCTATTGATTCTTGTGTGCCCTACTGTCGCGGTCTCCTTTAATTGTTGTGAACCTGTTGCTGTAGTCTCTGTCGATGCTTGTGAGTCCTTTTGCTTGTGTCGTGAGGCTGACCCTGTGCGTCACCTGTGCTCTTGTTGTCCCACGGCCCCTTCACCCACCGGGCTCGTTCACCTGGGCAGAGGCGCTTGTAAATTCATTTAGTTAGGTGGAGCGTATTTTTGTTACAGTTTTGCCTCTGAATTTTTATGGTGGTGAGCGATATTGCGTATTCCTTTTTAGGTAGGTGAGAATGTTTACAAAATTTGAGGCGTGATATGTGCAGGAAACTTGCTAGGCGAAATGTTGGTAACATTTTCCATGCAAGATGTTGTAAATATTTTTGTTTAGGTGATTTGTTTACAGTTTTCTTAGATGAGATGATTAAAATATTTTCTAGATGTGATTTTTACTCCTTTTCGTGTGAGAGACATTTACAATTCATCCTACGTATGAGGTTCATAACATTTCCCTTCCACTGGAGGTTCTGTTTCTCCCTCCACTGAAGTATCCGCCTCACGTAGACGATGAGTCACAATAACATAGCTGAAGATATGATGACCAAACCCCACACTAGAAGATGAGAAGACGACGACGCTTCGGTCCGTCATGGACCACTATCGACTTAATAATGGTCCAGGACGGACCGAAACGTCGTCGTCGTCGCCTCATCTTCTGGTGTGTGGTTTGGTCAACATATCCGCCTCATCAGTGGTAGAGCTTCTGAGTCCACTAGTCTCTCACTACCCCTTTATAAACCATTCTGTGTGTCTCTCCCTTACCTGGATATCTACCCTTACATCCCCCAGACACCGTCCCACACCCCGACACCTGAATTGTTGATGCTCTACACTTCTGAGTCAACCCCTCCATCCCTTACCCCTCTTCCCCTGACCTCTATCCCCTGACCCCTATCCCCTGACCCTCTTCCCCCTGACTGCGCTCCGCTTCGACTATCTTCCACACGATTCCCACCCCCTCTGACTAACATCCCCCCCTCCCTCCGAAATCCACCTCCCTCCCTCCGACTACTACCCCCTCCCAACCTGACTTCCACCCCCTTCCCCCGATTCCTACCCCCATCCCCCCGGCCTTCCACCCCCTCTCCCGACTCCCTATTACCCTGCCTTGTCCTCATTAAGTTCCCATAACTCATCGCTCATCACATCTTCTAATCCTAGGTGAAATACAACAGAAAATGAATATCAAGTTTCGGGTGCAGTGTTCCATCAATGTATTATTAAA
The DNA here is from genome assembly GCF_040958095.1 of Procambarus clarkii. Classification (NCBI taxonomy): domain Eukaryota; kingdom Metazoa; phylum Arthropoda; class Malacostraca; order Decapoda; family Cambaridae; genus Procambarus; species Procambarus clarkii. Next base: position 9,255,880 of record NC_091232.1, read on the forward strand.
CACCATAAATAATGTGCGTTTCGTGTTCCACGGACCAACATCAGGATGCCTAAATATAGCATTTTGTTTGGTGAAATTATATTTTTTTTGTATAAGCCTTTGTACAATATTTATGAGAATTTATGCCTTACTTTCATTAAATTAGGCTCACGTCTCCGTATATTGCCAGCGAGATCTACGGGGGTTTCTCTCGTGTGGACGCCGAGTTATAACTCCTGTCAGCAGGCATAGAGCTCTCCCTCCAAATACGTCAGCTTGAGTCTTACCCTACTAGTTTTCCCCTGGAACACGATCCACCCATCAGTGTACAACCAGGTTCGAAAGTGCTGCTACGTGAATAGGGGCGAACAGTTGAGGATTATGGTGCCCAGTCAACCCTCCTTGCTCAAGATTACACTAGATCTACAGACTCAGCAAGACAGCATCGCTCCAGCATCACCTCCCAAGTTCCACAGCATCAACCACCCCGAAATCTTGAGTTGCCACAACGGACGAAATAAGGGATACTAGAACGCGTGAACCTACGCCACCTCCCACCTAATCTAGCCAAGCAAGACTTAGAAAACTTGGATGTTAGTGAGCCGCTACTCTTCATAGTTCCCCCTTACTTGGTCCCCGGGGATCACAGCGCACAGACCCGCAGGTCTCCCGCAGGTCTCCCACAGGGCCTTCACACCCCAGACTCCACAGTCCTGTCGGCACAGCCATCACACAGGAGACACCGACACTCCCCCATAGACAGCCCTCGGGAACACGCACATTACTCGTGTTCGTGAGGCTTCTGCCTGTGCCTTACTCATGCCCGTGCCACCTCTTGTTCTAATTAGTTCTAATTAGAAGGTACATATAGTAACGATGAGGACCAGCGTACATTTATTGACGTGATGGACAATTAGAAAGTAGAATTTGATACTACTGAATTTAGACAAAATGGAAAAGGTTTGGTGGTATTCTTCCCCAGACTGATAGCGAGAAGGGCAGCTCTCATCATGGGCAGCACAAAACGTCTCCAGACTGTGCGACACAGTGGTTGCCAGAATCAGGTTGGGTTACCTTTATCTGTGGCAGGTGGCTACAGGTGACGGATCTCCTAACCATGAGCACTTCAGGTGAAAAATCTGTGAGCAGGAACTGCGGCATGATCTCCCATACTACAGAACCGAATGACCAGTTATTAAACCTTTCAGACTCGTTGGCATGAGGTACCTAGAGCTTCGCAATTACTTTATTCACTCTCGTGTTCTTGAAGATATCCTCATATTGCATCCCAAAATTTGCCAGTTCAGACTGCTTATCACGTGCCTCTGTATGACTAACCATCCAGTGTGATGAAGATTTTTTAGCATAATATAGCTAGCTTTATTGACACAATGTACTATTCTTCATATAGTCTAGGGTAGTAGCATAAATGTAGATGTACCTAATATATTAATAAAAAAATCCTCCCTGGCCTCCCTGAGGGTCAAAGTGAAGAGTGGCTCTTTTTGAGGTCTCTGTGAGTGCCAGTGTAAAGGGTGGCACTTTTCTCTAACCTCAGTAAGCACCAGTGCCAGTGTGAAGGGTGGCACTCTTCACAGAGTCTCATTCTCTGTTCTTATGCATTACCCCTTATTAGACCAGGGGCTGAAGCCCTCTCTCTCCTCCAGCTGTTTCCCTTCTCTTCCTCTTCCTTCTCTCCCTCCTTCTCCTACTCCTCCTCCTTCCACACCTACTCATCCTCCTCTCTCTTAGTGCCAATTTGCACGCCTCTCTTTGGAAGTTCCTCACTTTTTTACACATGTCATTTTTCTTTATTTTATTAATCAGTCTCCAGAATTTTTAGTAAAATTCCTTTTTAATAAGTATGTCAGTCTGACTTTTTACGTGTGATTTAATGTTTCCTTTCTAAGGCTGATTGGTTGTAATAATAAGCCTATATTGAAAGCCTTGAAGAAAAATAAATTTTTTGGGAGTAAAAAGTGAAGTGATTTTGGAGTGAAAGGCTTAGTTGGTAGGACTATTATCGCCCGATACAGATTGCTATTAATTACATAATTTTACAATTATCAATTAAATTAATTTAACTCCATTGAATGAGGTTCAAGATTTATAGGTAGAAATGTTATACTTAAATATGCCTTTCACAGATGATGGTCGTAGGACTGTCTCCTACCGAGCCCGAACACATCACACAATACGTGTGTCTTCTGTGTCCACAGACAACACGTGTATCTAGTGTGTCCACGGGTCTGAACACATGACACCAAGACAACCGACTCCAATAATAGTAATCCCTTTAACAGCCGTGCACTCTTTCTCTCTCACCTCTGTATTTATTTGTGCATTTGTACTATTGTTTCTGTCTTTATTACAGAGAGAGAGAGAGAGAGAGAGAGAGAGAGAGAGAGAGAGAGAGAGAGAGAGAGAGAGAGAGAGAGAGAGAGAGAGAGAGAGAGAGAGAGGGGCCAAACTCACCTCTCAGTGTACCGTCTTACCAAGAATTTTTCATTGACTTAGATGGAAGTGTCCAACCCAATCCTCAAGTCAGTCTTTAATGTGAAATATTAATAGCCCGGCGCTGGAGGCCTCACAGAGAACCACTCCCACCAAGTTTAAAATTACCAGACTCGAGCACACCAGGTTAACAACACGCCAGGTTAACAACACACCAGGTTAACAACACACAGGTTAACAACACACAGGTTAACAACACACCAGGTTAACAACACACAGGTTAACAACACACAGGTTAACAACACCCCAGGTTAACAACACACAGGTTAACAACACACAGGTTAACAACACACCAGGTTAACAACACACAGGTTAACAACACACAGGTTAACAACACACCAGGTTAACAACACCCCAGGTTAACAACACACCAGGTTAACAACACACCAGGTTAACAACACACCTGATAGAGGCCACGTCCACAGCGAACAGCCTAATTGTAATGAGCACAACGAACAGGTGAACGGTAATCAGGTGCACAACGAAAACAGATGTACGGAAATCAGGTTCTCAAACAAAATAGTAACCAGCCGCTTGTCGGAATTTTACAAGTGTCGAATTGTAAATGGTTTTCCCTAACCAGAAGCGCACGAATCTAGGAAACCCACCAAGGCATTCTGATTCCTCAAACCCCAAAACTTTTGCCCATAATTCTGATTACTGAACACATTAGAAATTTAATAAAGTTTTACAAGTTATAATGGAGTTATACGGAACGTTAATGAGGGTATGTTGTTGATGGGGGTAGAGCACTTGCCTATTACCGGAGCACGAAAGAGCACAGCCAGGGAGAATGGGTCGTAGTGTGGAGGTCTCACGTCCCCTCTTTCATATTCCGGGAGAGGAGTGTTGCTCTTCGTTCCCCTCACGTTGTTTGAAGGGGAACCAACACCGACAAGTAATCCCCGAACACTGCTGCCAGTTCTAATTTATTGTTCTCTATATTTTCTTTTATTTCTCTCTCTCTCTCTGTCTCTCTTCCTTCGTCTCTCTCTGCCTTTGTCTCTTCCTCTTACCTTCTATCGTTCCATTTTAAATAAACTAGTTGTATTATGTTCAGGTAGCTTATGAATATTTACCTGGGAAAAAATCTCCACTTGCAAGATGGAAACCATTAATTGGGTGCCCACTTGCAAGACTTTAGCCCCTCTTTGTGCAACTAAGTCTCGGGCGGCGCGCGCCAAGTGCTTAAGACAACCATCAGTGTGTGTGCTATGTGGGGAGAGAGAGAGAGAGAGAGAGAGAGAGAGAGAGAGAGAGAGAGAGAGAGAGAGAGAGAGAGAGAGAGAGAGAGAGAGAGAGAGAGAGAGCGCTGTGACTAGAATATCAATCTTACTTAAGATCTCATCTTAGCTTGAAGGCGACACTCGGAATGATCTCTGCTTTACTTCGCGTGCGAATAGGTGGATGAAAGGGGAGCGGGTAACAATTAATTTTAACGTACGGAGAGTGCCGTACGTCGCCACTTGGTAAAAAGATAATTATATTTGGTACATTCAAAATTCAGCTGTAGTTTTAACTCATCTTGATGAATACTAAAAGTTGGCGAGGATAGGCATGATATATTTCTTTTTAAAGATTATGTCTAATTTGTAAAAATATTTATATGACAATTTAATAATTCAATTAAGTGACGATCTCTAATGCAGAAAATGCCAATAAAGATAATTTAGAATGCTAAATGTTTGGATTGCAGAAGACCGAAATAGAGCCACATGGCTTAGCTCTTCATTTTACCCCTTTCACGCGTTCCGTCATATTTACAACTTTTAAGTTAAACTTATAGCTTAAACTGCACTGAGTGGATGACACACTCTAGATATAGAGCGACATCTCGGTGATTAGTGAATCACCATTTTGGTGAACACCATTTTCAGTATCTTCGTGGATTTTTATGAATGTCCCAATTAATCAAAATCTGAATATATATAATGATTTCCAGAGTAAGGCAAGGGCGGTGGCACGGCTGCTCCTTCCCTTGAAGCTGAGAACAATGTTCCCGGATGACAAAAATGCTCTAAATTTATGTAGAAGACGTCTGGAGACCATCGTTCAAAATGCTCTGAGTAGGCAGTTAATAAGAAGCATGAGGCGGTAAGAGTTTTGTTGACAATGCTCGGGAAAAGGAATGATAAGATCAATGAGTTTGGATGTTCCTAAAGAGATATCCTCGCTCCAGAGCACACAATTTAGCACAGCGGAAACTATGTCAAATTTACCTCTCTGGCGGTACACTAAGCCAGCGAGCTATGTCCTTGGGTCGTGTTTAGTACTGAATTTAGTTTATGCGGCATGTGGCAGGTTGTTAAAGCCAGATGTAGAAACTCAAACGTCGAGCTATGCCCACACTTGCTGGGTGTAGAGGATGAGGGTGAGAGTCCTGTTCTAGTCCTCCGATCATCTTTATGACCGAAGGCTCAATAACTCATTATGTACTGTATAACAGCTCTCTAAACCTGGTTATGTAAAACAGACGAAGGTATTTGTTTAATGTTTAACATTGTAAGATCTGTCCAGTCATCTGTGGTTAAGTGCTCATTAACACTTAACTACACTATACGTTGTCTAACAGATCTTTAATACTGTACATGGAAGACAACACTATATATACTATATTATATGCTGGTTATCTTGTTAATGATGACCACGTCTGTGGTAGAAAATATACTAAAAAATCCTCTTCTTATCTTTGATTCTATTATTATTCCTCCACACCCCGTAACTGATACCAATAATAAATACTACCAAGTCTGTCGAGGCTGCAGAGGACGTACATTCAATGGATTATTTTGGAGTTGAGCTTAAGCAGGAAGATTACGAAGGCCACCATAATAGCTTGCTGACTAACCAGTAAATAATTTATTTTGTCTTGAACATAGTCCAGAATTAAAGTAAACTCATAGTGAATATACATCAAGAAGCGGAATACAATATCTCTGTGTACATATGTTCCTGACGTACACGTTCTCGAGGGCCTCTATTGAGAAAGATGTAAGTGTCCTGTACCATTCAGACAAAGTGAGACAATTCTGTGCACTGGAAAATCAAAATACCATCACTAATATAATGCTACTACTACTACTGATATTAAAATATTACTACTATTGCTAACAATAATAATAATATTCAAGTGAGAACAAATAATATAGTGAGATTTTAGGGTAAGTCAAAATAATCAGGGTTGCAATTATTTTTTCAATTTCTTTAAGCAGCTTTAAGTGGACATCCCTCTCACACGGAAGTTGCCAGATGGAACTTATGATAAATAAGTTACTACGTTAGATAATAATTAAGGGGAAAATCTGTATTGGTTGAAGGTAAATTTAAGAACCGGAGGTTAATTATAGACGTCCAGGAACCAGAAAAACACGTTTCGAAATGACGTTATTTCTACTATTTTTAAGTTGTGACAGCTTTGTAATAAGGTAAAAAAGTTGTGGCTACTCTCAGTGGTTGCTGGACGTCGACGTTACAAGAGCCGATAGTTGCGAAGTCAATCTTTCAGTCGTTGCATAAGTTGAAGAGTGTTTGTTTATTTGTCTATAAGAGTGTTTGTAGGCACAGTGGGCTGATTAAACTATTGTTTGTTAATGATGACAATAATACTAAATACTAATACTAATATCATATTAATAACAAAATAATTTATACTCTGTTCAACTTTAAAAAAAGGGGTAGTGTATCAGCTTATTATATTTACCGAAGATGAGATTAACAATAATTGAAATGACTGTAAATCACCACCATTATCTAGCTTGCAATAATCAAAAGTAACTAACATTAATGATGATTTAAATAATAATAATAATGAAATAAAAGAAAACACTAAGGAAGGTAAAGAAGAACGCGAGGGATTCAGCGACTGAGAAGCAGAGGACCTGGCGAGGCCTGGAGCGGTGTGGTCTCAGTAAAGACTGGAGGACTCGGGCAAACTGAAATATCTTCACATGAAACGAGACGAGCGAGAAGGTTTTGTTCACGACGATTACGTGCTCACCCGAGGCAGACCAGGTGAAGCCCAGACCAACTCCAACCGTTTTATTTCGTCAACCAATGCCTGGCGAATGTAATTTGTATCATGCGTTCGTGTGCACAAGTATCCGATACTTCGTAAGGCTACGGAATATGCCATTACTAAGTAGTAAAGTATACGAGTTCGTATTTCGCTTTTATTATTGCATATAAAATAGAAAAATACGTTTGTGAGCGTTTCTTTCAAGTGCTTGATGAACGTGCCGGCAACTTGAACCTCGGTCTCTTGTTTTACTCCAAATATCACTGGTTTTATCGATGTATATACATAGTTATCTATCTAATTATTTGTCTAAAAATGAATAATTCTTTCATTTTCTGTATTTTCCCTTAGTGCTAGTTTGCCTTTTTCTGACAACAGATGAATGCTTTTGCGAGTTCGTATTTGCGTATTTCTGTATGTAAAATACAGCAGTAATTCATCTGCATTGCGTTTTAATACAAAAAATGATAATAACATAAAATGAACAGTATACGAAATTTCTTTTTTTCAGCATTCCTGTTGTCATCTATATACTCAAAGGAAGAGTGAGCATGAAGGCGCCTCCAGGCAAGGAGGTCTGGGAGGACAGACGGCCCCTTAAATATAAGGTGTATGCATGATAGAGTGGAGACGCATAGCCTGGAATATAGATGAGCGAGGCGCAGTGAGCCGAGTGAGAAAGTTAGATTGGCCGAGACCAGCACCAGGAAATTTGTCTTTAGAAGGACCAGAGAAGATTGCGAGATGGTCCGCTCTGGTAATGAAGTTATTTGCGAGGCATTTTTCCCCTCCTCTAGTTCCCGAGGATCTTGTTGAAATATACCCGTGGAATCCCTGTATTAATAAGAGACATGATAATAAGACAAAAATTAATAAGGCCATCTGTAATAACGTATCAAGCATCGTATATGCCAATGAGATTTCATTATTATATTAATTATGGTTGCTTATATTTACATTGTTTCATTGCTTTAAGGTTCATTGTGGTTATCCTGCATATTTGCGAATCATGTATTTATGCATGTTTTATAATATAACCGGGAAGGTCTGATCAATGATTCTAACACGAATCTTATTCCTATTTCTTATGATCTTTTTCACTTGTGAAGGAAGGTGTCAAATTAACGCTCCAATGCCCTTTTTACATTGTTATTGGGCTTGGCACATGTCGCTATAGGATGCGTTTCGCTTAAAATATCTTCAACATTTTCGAAGTCAGAGAGGAAGAAAAGAGTATAAAAATGAGCAGACTTGACATTGTATGGTCTATATAGGATGAGACAAAGTGTCAACCTCAACCGCCTAGATCCCGCACTCTTCCTGCATTCTCAGTCTCCTCATCCCTCATCCTCCTGGATCCTTAATCCTCTCATCACTCTCTTCGCAACACGTCAGTTTTCTCCCTTCTAAGCCCCTAAGCCCTCCTTCAATTTCTTTGTGGAATTCCTTTATCATTCTACAATCTGAAAATTCTGAACTTTCCAGAAAGAGAGAGAGAGAGAGAGAGAGAGAGAGAGAGAGAGAGAGAGAGAGAGAGAGAGAGAGAGAGAGAGAGAGAGAGAGAGAGAGAGAGAGAGAGAGAGAGAGAGAAAAGTTGAGGGTCACTGGGAACAGTGAACCCATTCGCATTCAATGGGTTCAATTATTGCGCATTCAATCTCGCATTTACTTGGTGGTCGGTAACGTCGAAAATGTGATGCATTAAGCGTGAAGGGCAGGTATCCTTTGTTTAGTATCGGGTGTTCAGAATGTTCAGAATGTTCAGTGTGGGGTAAATTTATATCACTCATAATAAGAGATCGAACGACTTTGCCAATTTTTTCTTGCCAACTTGCAAATTGCTCCCCGTCCCTTTTACGCTCCTGCAACAGTCTTTTATTATCATGTTCCCATCTATTCGTTCTTTCCCTTCCTTCTCTTATTACTTTCCTGTCCTTTCCTCACTTCCTACTTGTCACCGATATTCCCCCTTGTTGTAAATACGGGGATTATTGTTACAATATAGCCTTTAGTGCTACTAGTTATTTTCAGTATTATTCCCCTTATGTTAATATTTATCTTCACTACCATAGCTCCTAGTGTTAATAGTTATCTTCTCTAAAATAGCCCCTATTGTAAACAGTTATCGTAACAACATTGCTACCTATCAGCTCGAGGCCTCTCTTAATATATTGGCTATGGAAAGTTTATCCTAAAACATTCCTAACAAAAATGCTGTTTGAAATCAATAATTATATTATAAACAAATGCAAAAGGAAATTCGATTAGAACGTGCTATGGGATGCTGGAACTATCACTAACGAGATGAAGAGCATTCCCGGAGGATGCTCAGATCTGTTGTTGGGATGTCAGACTCTTCGTCTCCATCCTCCTTTTGTCCTCCTAAAGAACGTCGCTTTTCGATCGTATGCGTTACCTAAGGCCCCAAAAAATGTCGTACTAGAAAATGGAGGCGGCTTACGAAAGGGACGTACTGTCCCGTTTTCTGTTTTGGGTCCTCTGGTAGGTTAGTAGAGGATCCTTTAACTTGACCGTTTTCTTGACGTTTTGAAACCTTAGGAGTACGGGCTGCGAGGAGAGCTGGTAAGGGAGACGAGGAGCGGAAACGGAAAGAAAGAGGAGGCATGGAAAGGAGAGCAGATGAAAAGGGAGAAGTGGTTGGATGAGAAATTTTTCTTTCTTCCTAGTGCTCCATTTTTTTCAGTCCACCTTCGCTCCTATCATTTCTTCTTTTACTCTTAATTTTTCTATTCTATTACATGCGGTTCTTCTCCTAGTCTCTCTTTCATTTGTCTAAACTGATCTGGAGATTTAGCGCTACCTTTGTTCATTGTAAAATGTTTGTTATCCTAAAGTAACCCGAAGTGAAAAAATGACTTTCTTACAAATATCTCCTAATGAGCACACACACACACACACACACACACACACACACACACTCTCTCTCTCTCTCTCTCACTCGCTCATACTAAATAACATGGCTGCAATTCTGCATTTCTCTCGTCATATTACTGCAAAAAGGTCAAATTTATGGGAACACAGCAGTAAATAACAGCATCTTGGAACCCCCCCCCAGATTTACCACAACAATTATGAATTAACTTCTTTCGGTATATTTACAATACCAAGATCTGAGTAAACACATTTGTCACACCTGCTGGACAACTCATCGTTCAACAGACACGAAACGTGATCTGACTTTAATTTGTTACGTCTCTTCAGTCTTGGCACAGGACAGACATTCATCAGAGGGGTTTTAGTGGACTAAGGGTTCCTGATGCAAGAGATTTGTTGCTGAATAAACGAAAACTAGATTATATTCTTAATACAAGTGTTCAACTACTTGGACTGGGCGGTTGAGCGACGGTCTCTCTTCATGCAGGTCAGCGTTCAATCCCCGACAGTCCAAGTGGTTGGGCACCATTCCTTTCCCTCCGTCCCATCCCAAATCCTTATCCTGACCCCTTCCAAGTGCTATATAGTCGTAATGGCTTGGCGATTTCCCCAGATAGTTCCTTCGTTCTTAATTCAAGTTATAAAATAATATATTTTAATAGATAAGGATGCGAATGGGAACAAATTATATAACAATCATAATACAATGTTTATACGTTCATAAAGTTCTCAGAAAAATACAAAATCAGATTCCCAGATTTGTCTGGAAAAAAGATAACAATGGAACTAACTACGGAAAGCTGACTGGGCGATCTTGGCAGGTATCTTAATAACACTACAACGCTCTAACTATTATTGTCTCAGCAGCTCGGTAAGAAGATATTTCATATTCACAACGAAATCACATTAACGTAGTGTATCAATGCGAATATCAGTAGGAGCCATCATGAGGATTCGAACCAATGCCCTGTGTGCTATCTTCTTGAGGTTATTTCGGGGCTTAGCGTCCCCGCGGCCCGGTCCTCGACCAGGCCTCCTTTTTGTTACACACCCCCAGGAAGCAGCCCGTAGCAGCTGTCTAGCTCCCGGGTACCTATTTACTGCTAGGTAACAGGGGCATCAGGGTGAAGGAAACATTTTGCCCATTTGTCTCCGCCTCCACCGGGGATCAAACCCGGAACCTCAGCACTACGAATCCGAAGCGCTGTCCACTCAGCTGTCAGGCGCCCTAAACGCCTGAACCTACTTGCATAGGTTCGAATCCTCCTTATGGATCCTACTGATTGTCTCAAAACATTTCCTGTCAACGCTTCAGATCAAACAATAATAATCCTAAACAGATAACCATGCAAATAAAGATTAAATATTTAATAAGAAAGATTTACTTTTATAAGAGAATACGAATAAAGTATATTGCTAAAAAGTGCGCCCACATTAGGCACATTAGTTTATATTCACCCAAATTCATTCCTATGCATGTCTAACCTACGTTTGAAACCATTCAGCAATCCCATGTAACACAAGATCTTTTTTAAACCACAGAACGTTCATATACTTGATCACAACGGGGGTCACACTGAGCAAATAATTCCGTGTCAATGTTGACGTTTTCAGCCGTAAAGAGTATTTTAAAGAACTATAACAACAAAATTTAGTAGTAAATTGCTGGAAAACTGATAATTAACAATTTAATTGAGCGCTTCATATAAATTTTCGAAGCCTAATTTAAGCACTTCCTCGCTGATTCGGTAGTAAAAAGTCATGGTTAGATACTTAAATACAAGAGATACCCAGATACCAGACACACACAGGTACCACACCAACACACACACACAGGTACCACACCAACACACACACACAGGTACCACACCAACACACACACACAGGTACCACACCAACACACACACACACACAGGTACCACACCAACACACACACACACACACAGGTACCACACCCTCACACAAACACACACACAGGTACCAAAACACCAGACACACCCTAGTAACATAGACAAACCCAACACACAATATTTCTTCCCCAGATACAACCCGTAATATACTCCAGCTGGTGGATGAACAAGCTCTCTGCTAACTTATGCTTTTACAGTTTTTCCTGTGTGTTTTTTGCAGTGTTCGCTGCTTTATCACCCTCACTTGTCAAGGTAAGCCAATTAGTCTGCGTGAAAAGTTTAATTGACAAGTGGTGGACGAAGATAAAGTTTCGCTCATAAACACGGCCATGTGTGTTCGTTCATAACACGTTCGTGACAATCCTGGATGGCTCAGTGAGCGTCTCTTTGCCTCTAAAAAAGTCTAATATGTCTGGAGTTTTCTATACTAGATTCTCATGGAAAAGTTATAGAAAGATCTCCCGTGAAATCTAATACCGAAGCGACATTAAGAAATGGTATTAAAAATAATGTTAATATATATATATATATATATATATATATATATATATATATACAAATTTTTTTACACATTATTTATTTTTATATACATTTCAAGCGAAGGCAGTAAAGGGGGGAGTGATACCACCATGAAGGATAATCATTTTAAAATTTTCATGGAATAGGCGTTTTGATCGTCTGAAATGATAATGAAATGAAATGCATAGGAGGATGCTTGGGTCTGTCCTCGACCCTTATCAAGTTGTAACAAAGGAACAGTGATTGATGTTAAGCCACTCAAGAGGTGGCACGGGCATGAATAGCCCGTAAAATGAACAGTGTGTTGTTATTTTAGATTTAGCTACTCAGAACGAAAAGTCCATGTAGCACGGGCCATAGTGAGGCCGTAACATGTGGAACAGTGTGGGAGATGGAGTGATATAAGTCAAAATGGAAAGTAAGGTGAAAGATGAAGGTGAAAGGTGAAAGTGGTTAAGTGGACCCATGTTAGAAGTCCACTTCATAAGACTCCAAGACGGACCATGTTGTCGTCGTAACTATAAGGTGTGAAGGATAGATGAAATTGTTTATGTAATAATCTAAGATAAGGTCTGATAAAGACCTTTTGTGCCCTTTGTAATGCTTTTTGCGCTAACGCTCACAGGATGAGTATGGGGCGCACAATAAACTAGCCGCCTCCGGCGCCAAACAATAAAAAATCGTCCCTTTCATTAAATTTCATGTGTGAGTTGGGTAGTCTGTTTCCAGCCACGTTATTGTGGCATATTCCCTCTTGATCCCCATTATCACTACGTAAACATATAATGGGGAACCTTTTATGTTCTATTATTGCATCGTGTTTTTGACTTCATGGAAGACGAATATGGCTTCCCAGTGTTAAAAGGAAGCTTGTTCAGTGGTTAAACATAAGTGTTTTATGGTATAAGTTAATGTAGATAGTTAATCCCTAGTTATCATCGATGAATTAAACGTCTCTTAAAAAAAAAGAAATAATAATAATAATTCCATGTGGAATCTTGTTTTACGCTCGACATAAGACAATTATGATAATAATAATAATTATAATAATAATATTACTAATAATAGTAGCAGTAGTAGAGTCGGTTCATAAAATGAATTTCGAAAGTGTTCTATAAAAACCCACCAGTTTCATCTTCTTTATTAAACCAGGTAAACCAGATGCTTTACTGTAAGCAATATGGTCTACTCCGTGCAGGGTGTGCAGGTGCTGATGACATACGGGAAAATATTGTGCTGGAAATGAAATACAAATGATTTCATTTCCAAAACAGCCAAAGCAAAAATCAGTGGTCGGTGAGAGGCATTCACTGGAGCGTCAAACAGGACGAGTGTTCATCACGGTGATTTGCTGTTCGGACGTTCCTAATTTGACTTCACGTACGAGTTTTTGTCATTGTTAAGGGAAATTCATGTCGTTAATTATTTATTTCCGGCAATATTCACACACACACACACACACACACACACACACACACACGCACACACACACACACACACACACACACACACACACACACACACACACACAAAGGACCAAAGAGCCAAAGCTCAACCCCCGCAATCACAATTAGGTAAGTACACACACAGGGGCCTGACAGCTGAGTGGACAGCGCTTCAGATTAGTAGTCCTGAGGTTCCGGGTTCGATCCCCTGAGGCAGAAACAAATGGGCAGTTTCTTTTACCCTGATTATTTAGTTCACCTAGCAGTAAACAGGGAGTTAAACAGCTGCTACGGGCTTCTTCCTGGGGATATGCGTGTGCATATGTGTGTGTGTGTGTGTGTGTGTGTGTGTGGTTGGGTGTGTTAGAGAGAAATTTATGTAGTAGACAGGAAAAATAGATTGGTTAGAAAGGCGGGGTCCAAGAGCTAATAGTTCGATTCTGCCGGCACAAATAATAAACACACACACACACACACACACACACACACACACACACACACACACACACGCACACACACACACACACACACACACACACACACACACACACACGCACACACACACACACACACACGCACACACACACGCACACACACACACACACACACACACATACAGTTAATTGCTATAAACATTTTTGGTTCAGGTTACAATAATATTATATACACTAATTACCATTAAAACGTAAAAGCATTTTAACTGCTAAATAATATAAGAATAAATATAATAAACGTCAATTATGTAAGTCACGGGAACAAATTATATATAGCCATATCGTTACGAATGAAAACTATGATTTTACTCAAACTGTCCATAATTAGAAACTATGTCTTAGTATTTCATATAATTCCAACAAAATTATAAGCCTATACTGTGACCGACATTACTTTCTGGGCGAACTGTATCAAGATGGCTTGATCAGGTCCCTTAAATGTTGCAGCTTTAATAAAGTATTTTTATCTCATAAAGCTCTTGAGAGGGGAAACGTTCAGGAACTTTATGAAGGCTAGAGCACTTGGTAAAGCTCCTTAAGAAAAATATTGTGTGTGTGTAGTTCTGAGACCATAGCTAAACTATCATTCAAGCTCCAATTGTTGACCACAAGTATCGAAGTGGAGTTATTGTCCTTCAACGTAACGCTGAGTTACAGCGTTACGTTGTAACTCAGCGTGTGTTATCTAGCAGCAGATAACACACGATAACTTCTCGTGTGTTATCTACAGTGGTATTTGTACATAAGATTTCGTCAAACTCATAACAGTTGCACAATACAGCTTCGAACTATTTCCTACACATATGAGGATAGAATTCAAGGCTTATAGATATAAAGCATTTTGAGAATAACATATTTTAAAGGAGCGTCATTATTCTCGTTGTTATTGTGTTACAAATCTTACCAAACTTAAGTAATCTTGTTTAAGAATTCCCAAGGGTTATCAATTGGAAGTTCGTTGTGCTTGGCCCGGAGTCTCTATAAATCACGTTGACAAAATTAAGGAAATTCCCTGCCTTTTGTCAGGTGAATTTCATGTGCTTGTATTAGACGGAGAAGATATGAGGTTAATGTTTTAAAAAATAACTTGATTCGAAGTTTTTTGATCCGTACAGGATCTGAGTTACATTATTATTATTGTTTTCATTATTATTACTGTTATTTTTATACAATAAAGCTATTTGCTGTGGCAGTGCGTTATTGAGCATAACATTGTTCTATGAGGAGAGACAATGTGTCGTGGTAATGGGTGTCAGAGAAAGGTTTATGGCCTCATGGGAACAACTTGCACATTCAGCCCCATAACCATTTACCCCCATCGCGTAAACTGATCGTGAGATCATTGAGGATCCTCCATAAATTTACGTAAAGCGATGAGCAATAGGCGCAAGATGATGTCACAAGATTGGATGAGAAACCATAACAATGTTCTCATACAACAGAACGTAGAGGCGTATTTAGAAAACATATTTGTAGATAAAACAAGGAAAAAGAGAGGGCCTAGATAACATACAATATTTTTGCGGCTTTTGTGTTTGTGTTCATATTCATAAAGTTATAATTATATCCCCAGTATGCTTCTTGCATTCCAAATATAATCTCTCTATTTTTAAATAATACTCTTTTATAATACTCTTTTATAATAATACTAATAATACATTCCAAATAATATTCTCACTCATACTAAACACTGTATATAAGAAATGATACTCCTCAATAAAGCCACATATATATATGTGGCTTTAAAGTACGCAGAAGTTCTTATGTACCGAGGAAGGAACCCGACGGAGCATGTGGCTTGAGACCGCTGGTGGACAGAGAACATCACTGGCGAGACCAAAGATAAACTTTCAGTAGTGTGCCTTATACTCCAACCCTTCCTCCTGAGATAATACTACTTAAAGTAACTATTGACCCGAAAGTACTAAAATATATAGTGATGGATTACTAGAAAGTTAACTTTTGTATTATTAAATGTGTACTCAGAAGAACTTTTTTTTTAACGGCAACGTAAATATATGACCTACTCTAACCTCTCTAGAATTTCTAAGCCTAATACTGTACATGCTCTCTTAGGCCTAATAGAGTGCATATATATATATATATATATGGAATATTAGGCTTAGGATTACTTATGTTTGGATTTTTGTTTTAGTTTTTTTCCGAATTCTATCAAATTAATAGTATAAAAAGTGATTTAGTGGTGGTCTCTCAATAAATATTGGATCTTTCAATTAAATAGTTACTATAAGTACTATCATTTCAAGAGAATGGGTTGTATACTCTGGTATAACTTCAAATTTCTTACAAACTACTAACTTTATAATATATATATATATATGTCGTACCTAGTAGCCAGAACTCACTTTTTGGCATACTATTCAAGGCCCGATTTGCCTAATAAGCCAAGTTTTCCTGAATTAATATATTTTTTCTATTTTTTTTCTGATGAAATGATAAAGCTACCCATTTCATTATGTATGAGGTCAATTTTTTTTTATTGGAGTTAAAATTAACGTAGATATATGACCGAACCTAACCAACCCTACCTAACCTAACCTAACCTATCTTTATAGGTTAGGTTTGGTTAGGTAGCCGAAAAAGTTAGGTTAGGTTAGGTTAGGTAGGTTAGGTAGTCGAAAAACAATTAATTCATGAAAACTTGGCTTATTAGGCAAATCGGGCCTTGCATAGTAGGCTGAGAAGTACGTTCTGGCTACTAGGTACGACATATATATATATATATATATATATATATATATATATATTATATATGTGTGGAGTGAGCCTTTGTAGCCTAGGTTCTAATCCAAGTGAGGTCATAGAGTTCTAAGAGACAGTATAGAAGGGGGAGTAGGACAAAAGAACATAGAAACTGCTTTGGAGGGGCCTAAAAAAAATCCCTTCAAATGCTTTGTGTGTACTTTTCTCCTAGGCCAAGAGTCCCCTTCTTCCAGCCAGAGAGACAGAGACAGAGCGAAGAAATAAAAATAAGAGATAGAGAGGAGAAATGAGAGCGAGAGGAAATAAGAGAGAAAAAACATAAAGAGACCAAGGATACATTAGGAAAAAGAAGAGAGATAGATTTGAAGGACAGCTTGAAGGTGAATTATGACCGCTGTGCCCCAATGTCACACAGAGGAACGGACATGTCAGTTCCGCACAGATTTCTGATGCTGTCAAGAAAATTGAGTTACAAAATTCTATTAGTCTCCAACACTCTACTCTCGTCCGGGAAATGAAATGAGCGGCGGGAAATGTTATATATTTGTAGGATTAAAGCGATCTGTCAGGCAATTCCGGATAATTATTCATCTGCGACAGAAAAGGATTTATAATCAGATTATATCTTGATTGATCAAAATCTCGGCAATTTTCAGCGAAACTTTCAGCGAAAAAAAAGAATTTTTTTTTTCCCTCTAGAAGCAAGTCGATTAGTTTTATTGCGAACACACACACACACACACACACACACACACACACACACACACACACACACACACACACACACACACACACACACACCAATCCTGGAGTATGCAGCTCCAGCATGGAGTCCATATCTAGTCAAGCATAAGACTAAACTGGAAAAGGTTCAAAGGTTTCCCACCAGACTAGTACCAGAACTGAGGGGTATGAGCTATGAGGAGAGACTACGAAAATTAAACCTCACGTCACTGGGAGACAGAAGAGTTAGAGGGGACATGATCACCACATACAAGATTCTCAGAGGAATTGATAGGGTAGATAAAGACAGACTTTTTAACACAAGGGGCACACGCACTAGGAGACACAGGTGGAAATTGAGTGTCCAAATGAGCCATAGAGACGTTAGAAAGAATTTTTTCAGTGTCATAGTAGACAAATGGAATGCATTAGGAAGTGATGTAGTGAAGGCTGACTCCATACACAGCTTCAAGTGTAGATATGATTGAGCCCAATAGGCTCAGGAACCTGTACTCCTGTTTATTGACGGTTGAGAGGCGGGACCAAAGAGCCAGAGCTCAACCCCCGCAAGCACAATTAGGTTAGTACACACGCAAATCTATGAGCATGTGTTTTTTCCAGGAATTGTTCTTTAGTTTCAGAATGTTACATTCACGTCCAGGAATATAAGGAAAGTTTCTGTATATCTCTTAAAAAGAAGAAATAAGATATATTGAAATGGACAGATTATATTGCTAACATTAATTGTGTTGCTTCATGCAGGTCGGCGTTCAATCCCCGACTGTCCAAGTGGTTGGGCATCATTCCTTCCTTCCCTGTCTCATCCCAAAATCCTTATCCTGATCCCTTTCCAGTGCTATATAGTCGTAATGGCTTGGTGCTCTCTCCTGATAGTTCCCTTCCCTTTAGAAATATTTTCACGAAATCAAGTCTGAAATATTTGTTGAGATTCACATAGAGTTATTCAGTAGTTATATTGCATAGTAATTTCAGACCAGTTGGCATGAGGTACCTGGAGGTTTGCAATTACTTTACTCTCGTATTCTTGAAGTTATCCTCACAGTGTACCCAAAATTTGCCAGTGCAGGCTACTAAACACATGGCTCTGTATGACTAACCATCCTGCGAGATGGGGACTTTTATTACCACTGCTGCCTTATTCAATCTTGTGTTGATGATATGCTCAAAATGCATCTGGAGTCTGCCAGTGCAGACCGCTTATCACATGCCTCTGTATGACTAACCATCCTGTGTGATGGGTATTTTATAGCATCACGTAGTTAGCTTTTTTGACACACTGTACTCCACTTCATATAGTCTAGGGTAGCTGCACTAATGCAGATGTACCTAATGTATTAATAAAAAAAAAGTAATAATAAAATTTTCTGAGTGAGGAAAGGAGTGAAAAAAGAAGGAAGAGGGGGACGAATGGAGGGAAGAGTGATGGAAAACGAAGTGACGAGCTCGGGGAGAGAGGGAAAGAAGGCATGACAGAGTATGGATCAAGGGTGGGATGAGGGACGGAAGAGATGGGAACGAAGGAAATAGAAAGAAGGAACCCGAGCACAACCGTACGCCCCTTCTATTTTGCGTGAATGTATTTATATAACTTTTTATACATAAGTTTTCATTTGCATATAGTCCTGGGGACCATTCAGGCTTGTTTGCATATATATATATATATATATATATATATATATATATATATATATATATATATATATATATATATATATATATATATATATATATAATTATAGTGTGTGTGTTTGTAGCAAAGATGCTGATCTATTTATCTGTACAATTCGATACAAGATGTATTAATCTATATTATTCAGTAACACTTAATAACTCGAAGGTAATTCATAACGTTTAAGGTAATACCCTTTCACTTAGAAATGTAAAAAAAAAATCAGATGGGGGAAAAAGAGCAAGCAAATATTATCTAGTCCGGAGATCACGCAATGTTAGGCAGGACCAGGCGCAGCGTTACGCGAGCTCTGTCAACACGGAGGAAGGAGGAGGAGCAAGCAGGCTGGGGGCGGGTAAATAAAGCAAAAGACCAGGTAATCTTCGTCAGCACGTCTGTGCGCCGGTCCACACGCTCCCATTACACGTTTGCGGACAAGTTACGAGAGAAGTCAAGCTGAATTGGGGTGCTTTTGCCGTTTTTCTTTTGGTTTTATTGGGTTGGATTGACGATGACTTACAAAATGACGAGGAAAGATTCGTTCGTTATTGGATAAAATATATTCCACATGTCTGTATCTCACATGTTCACATCTCCTCTGTGGCCATCGTATTTGAGTGGAACCCCACCAGTAAACGACTCTTCGGGGGATAGCAGAGACAATGAGTGCTCCCAGAAGTCAGGGCCATGAGTGCCCAGAGGAGTCAGGGCCAAGAGCGCCCTTAGAAATGAGGACCAAGAGCGCCCTTAGGAATGAGGGCCAAGAGCGTTCCCAGGAGTCAGGGCCAAGAGCGCCCTTAGGAATGAGGGCCAAGAGCGCCCCTAGGAGTCAGCCGAGCAAGTAATAAGAGCAGCAAACAACGTGTTGGGAGCGGTGAGCACCTCCCTCCACCACACCGCCCCGGGACCCAGCTTCCACTCTCACAGATCAAAGATGAGCCCAGCCAAGATTTAATGGATTACCTAACTCCAGCTTTCACTGAAATGTTGCATCAGAGTTTTCTTTGCACATAAGACTCTCATATGGGGCTAATATACTGGGTAAAATATGTTTATATTTCATCATCATATTTATCAGCGTTAAAACATGATTTCTCTACATTATTCGGTGTAGTTTTAGAAAACATATATTGAATTGGTCTTTATTTTAATGAAAACAGCGGATAAATGTAATAGGGAGAAAATATTTTACCCGATTTTTCCCTATTTTGAAAAACACTTAACTTGATGAACAATAACTAAACCAGTTATAATATTTTATATTGACGAAAATATAAATAATTAAACCATAATGCATCTCATGTTATAATTTACACGTACTGAAAAATCAACAAATGCAGTCATAAGTGGCTTCCATGACGAGGAAAAAAAATAAACTTTGCCCCAAAATAAAATATCCCAAGGTTACTTTGTCAAGACAATACCATATTCCTTCAGAGAGAAGCAACACTTTCTTAATCAATATATATGTATATATATTTACCGTGGTCCCTTCTCTATCCCCACACAGAGAATCATTAGTCTGCAAACTCCACAGATCACTGTAACACCAAACCTGTGTTAACAAAGTCAGCAGCAAGCTCATCAATGCTGTAACTTACTTGGCGAATATTGGCGTTTAATTCATTAGATCTAGTTACATTATTGTAGCTAACGTTAAGGTATATGGTCATGAGGTTAGCAACAGACAATAGGTAAACTTGAGACATGTACTTCTTCTATTACCACTCGTAGGATGTATATTGGAAGCATAATAGATTAACTAAACTAAACAGAGTAGACAGAAACTTGCCAGAACGACGTAAATTGATGTAAAACTTATTTCAGCACACTAATATAGGAGGTCATGACCTCGGAAATTATGACTTTCAGTAAACTTCACAAACACATATGTGAACTCACTAAAAATAAACTCATTTGTGACTATCATATGATTCAGCAATAACAGCCTTGTTAGACCACAAGGAAGATTGTGAGCTGTCCAATCCGCAGATTGTATATGTCCACTTAAGTCAGAAAATAAACTCAATTAAAGTTGCTAGTCTGGGCAAAAGCAAATTTTTAGATCCAAACTTGAGATCTGTGATTGGTATGTCAATCAGCATTACGGCATAGCTCCTCTGCTTCGCTGAGTATCTGGTTACTGACGGCTCTTTGTCAGTTACCGGGACAAACAACACTAGTCAGTAAACCATGTGCATTATCAAGTCCTTAGTTATAATAGGATTGAAACATTGAAGTGACGTCCACACACTCAAGGAATGGAGGAGGTTTGAGCCCTGTGGCGCCTTCCAAAAATAACCTTACCCTCTACAGCAATTTTTTACTACTTGAATGTACGGAATTCACAGATATATCGTTCATTCTTAAGACAAGTTAGCTTTCAATTCCGCTTTTCCCTCATAAGACTAGATGCTTCACTAATCTTGCTCCTAGTTAGCGATTTGAGAGATTTCCCTTTCCACTCTCGTATCTCTCTGTCTCACTCTCTTCTCAGACTAGATGCTGGGCTTCACATTCATTTTGTCTGACTTGATATAGTGTTATTATTGGGCTCCAGTCTATTACTTGCCGAAGCACAAGTGAATCGCCTCCATCCCGATCAGATTATCCGTCACCAACGTTATGTCAATCTTTCCTCTGGCGGTGAACACGCCAAAGTCTTTTAGAGACTTTGGCGTGTTCATACCCATAAAATTTTATGTGTATGAACATAAAAATTTATGTTCATAAACATAAAAAATGTCCTGTAATCGCTAGACATCTGTAACTTTCTTAGCAGTCATGCAAGGAAGCTGCTAAATGGAGTCATTTCTCATTAAAACTCTTGTCAATCAAGGAGCAATTTTATCATTGTTATTTATTATTGGCTGTCTGTCTTGAATAATTGTCGACAGAACAATTATTAGAGAGCACAGCCACAGAACAGGCTGTGGCTGTGCTATAGCACTGGCTGTGCCATAAGCAATACTAAGCTTAATGCTTTCTATATCGATCATCAAGTACTGTTAACTTCAGTCACAGGTGCTCTGTTAACACTGATATAAATGCATGAAAGATATTATGCTGGATGTGTTATATATACTATTAACTGGCTGGAATATCTTTTTCAAGATCATAAACTAAATTTACTAGGGAGTAAGATCACAGTAAAGTATTTTGAAAAGTATGGGGGAGAGTTATATCTTTAAATGGCCCACTTGCAAACTTTTCTGATGCTATCAGAGACCTGAAAGTCAGAACAAAAGTCATTATAGGTGAATATGGTCGTCTTGATATCTGGTCGAAAGTAAAGATACTTAATAGCCGCTATGTCAACTTGTATAGATGATAACTATGGGACATGCGAAATGTTGACCTTGCTTGGTACAGTGAGGAAATGGTCAAGTCGTATCTTAGGTGTTTATTCTTGCACTTAAAGCAACCTCCTACCAGGCCACCTACACTTGGAGAAATAATTCACAAATGACTGATACGCATTTTGTCTGAGGAGAATCATGCATCCAGCATACTCAGTAAGCTTTGTTTTTTCTCTGGCACTCAATTGTCACTGGCCACTCGAACGTTGGCAGAAATATCCATTTGATTGTAAGGAAATACAACTCATAATTAATGCATGTAAACTGGTAGTCAGCACATAAAGCAGGTATACTTTCAGGTGAATACTTGACATTAAGGTGCGATATATCAGAATAAGTACACTGAAAAGATCCGTGGAATACTTATTTAATAAACAAACAACCGAGGGAGATTCTCTGTTGACACGCCAGAGCTGGTTTACGTAGTATAGCCTTGTGATAAGATTTGGGGTGGACGGTAGAGCAACGGTCTCGCTTCATGCAGGTCGGCGTTCAATCGTCGACCGTCCAAGTGGTTGGGCACCATTCCTTCCCCTCTCCCGTCCCATCCCAAATCCTTATCCCCTTCCCACTGTTATATAATCGTAATGGTTTGGCGCTTTCCCCTGATATTTGTTGTTGTTGTGAAAACATTTTTTTTTATCTTGGCAACACCATGTATCTGACAGTGAAGGGGGAAATTGTCAGCTTTTGTATATAGGAGACTAGGAAAGTACCCGGCGTTGCCCGGGTCTTTTCCCACCAATACACGACGAAAATACGACGTTTCTACAACGTCAGAACAAGTTTTAACACCTAACAATTGTAGCAACCAATATAGCAAGTTGTAACAACGTTTTACTACGTCATATAAAAGTTATAACATCATGTAACAACTTTATTACACGTTGTAACAAGGGAATCATAGAGACCCCTTACGTTGTGTGTTTGCAGGGTTAGCTAGTCTCCCTTCATCTGAACATGCAATCCCCGAACTATCACGAATACCATCATCACCACCATCACCATCATTATCACCATCACTATCATAGCCACTATCACCACCATCGCCACCAAGCTCACGATCTCTAATATTATCACCAAAATCGAGGCCAAAAATACCACCAGTCATCTTTTTTCCAATTTTTTTTCTTCATAAAATAGCAAAGTTTCTACGTCACTGACCCCAAGTAAATCTAATACAGAGATTTCACCACAGTCGCGTGATCCGGAGGAATTCGGAAGGATCAGTATCATGCGAATATTTTCCGGAAAATCAATAGCTAAAAATATATAAGATGTCGAAAAAAAGTCAGATATAACATGAGCAGGACGTAAACATTAACGTTTAGAATTTAAAGACTCAATCCATTGATGATTTTTTTGCTGCGAAAAAGCTCATGTAAAGCCCAGACGATGAACATATATATGATTGACTTGGATCGGATATTAATATTAGGTGCTTCTCGTGGAACAGTACAACTTCTGCAGTTTCCAATAATTCTATGTTCTTGTGAGTAAACTTTGCAGTAACCAAGTGCTCAATTTACCAGGGTTCGATTTATAGCTGTCTCTACCATAACTAATGTGTTCTCTACCCCTGCCAATGTGTCTTCATCGAATTCGTAAAACAGAAGCTCAGGAGTCGTCACATCTCACTCTGTTAACTTAAAACCCCTATTTACATGTACATGTGCTCATGGCTCAAGAAATCTGCCGTACGAGTATTTTTGAAACCGTGAGCGTCTGGGGAGTCAGTCTCACATGAAGAATGTAACACAAAGCTCGTGTCATGTTCACCAAACTTCAAACCATAACGAACGAGATTTATTGTGAGGTAAATGTCATCATGGTCAAAGTTAGAAAGCCATGAAACATTTGTCACCTTGTGATTATCATGCTTTGGTTTCCATGATCAACGTGCACGTATGAATCAGTGCCCGGTTGATCAGGTATCATGCGGATAACTCGTCTCAATTCTTAGAATGTGAGCAGTACACGGGACGCGCCATTAACAGACGATACTTCGACCGAGTCTGCACTCATGGTTTTCTCTAGGTAGTTGTCACTCCCAGTGGGCCCAATATCCAAGAGTGGCGTTGGTTAGACGATGAATCAACGTTGATGACGTTCATAAGACTTTGCTCTTGGATAGCGTGCCCACAGGCATAGTTCATAACCATCACTAATGAAGTGAAATAACTACTTGTGGGTGTCAGCTGGCGACGTACTTAGAGAATAAGGGTATATTTAGACCTGGTCCTGCTTGGCGGGAGTTTATTTCATATCATTTCCTCATCGTGATGGAGTGATGGCGGAGAGGCCGTGAACAGTTTCATCAGCGCTACGAACTATGATTTGACGCGTGTGTACTTACCTAGTTGTGTTTGCGGGGGTTGAGCTCTGGCTCTTTGGTCCCACCTCTCAATTGTCATTCAACTGGTGAACAGATTCCTGAACCTACTGGGCTCAATCATATCTACATTTGAAATTGTGTATGGTGTCTGCCTCCACCACATCACTGACTAGTGCATTCCATCTGTTGACTACTCTGACACTGAAAAAGTTCTTCCTTACGTCCCTGTGTGTGTGTGTGTGTGTGTGTGTGTGTGTGTGTGTGCAAACATCTTGTGGGAGCAAATATCTCCCACAAGCAACTTTAAATAGAATAATATATTTTTAATTCATGTTAAGTCTCTTTTTTTTCCTGCCGGTTCAAAATCAATGTTTTATTTCCTAGCAATTTGTTTAATCATTTTCTACACTCGCTAGTCTTTATGGTATCCATAACCAATGTTTGGATCCTATCAGAGTGTACTAAGAATGTATTAAATATAAATATTTGTTAAAAAATACATTATATAAGTTATTAACAGCTATAGTCTTTAGTATGGGTGCAAAGTGAAGAGAATAAAACATAAAAGAATTAAGAATAAACTTTTGGTATGATTAAATAGGAACTTACAATTGACATTCATTTATCTTGTGTCTACGTTCATGTCTTGATAGAAACTAGGCATTTATTTTTCGGTTTCAGACACTAACAATTTACTAATCGGAAAAACGGGATAAAAGTAGTAATGCATTCATTACAATTAAAGTGATTAATTGTAATAAGTTCTTTATATAATTTTGTATCGCACAAAACTCTTAATAAAATGTAGTTTTACTTTACATTGCTGCTGGGTAAGGTCTGCCATTGTTTACCTGCACACTTTCTCGGGTATTCACACAATTATGTAAACCACATAGTTCCCGTGGCGCAGTGGTAGCACACTCACCCAACGCTTCACTAGCGATTTGGCCTGGGTTCGTATCCTGCCGGGGAAGATTAACTAGGCGCCAATCCCTAAATGTACGCCTATGTTCGCCCAGCAGTGAATGCGTTCCTGATTGTTAAACAATTTGGCAGGTCGTATTCCAGGGAAAAATTAAGATTAAGGCCCCGAAAGATTAAGTCACTAGCAAGCACAACCCGAAACGCAATGCGTGCTAGTGACTTTACAAGAATGTAAGATCCAAAATTGTTGTATTTTCTTTCACTTAATATCCGGAAATTTTGACGGTTCTAGTCGACCGCATCAATAATGTGGCCCACTCCACTTACACTGTCCCACCACTGAACGTCTAGCCAGCGAACTTTCTGCATGCTCGTTGGCTCCCAGCTGGAGGTGGTTAAGCAATCAGCAGCACGAGCTTGCTGGACACACCTTGTGATAACGAGACATCCCGCTCGTATATAAGCCAGGGATACTAATGTTTACATTCAACCCCCAGTACGGAGGCGGGCCCGTTGGGTCCAGAATCCCGTCGGCAAGGCCGCGGGGGCCGCCTCTCTGTGCAAATAACAGCTGGTGGATGGGAATGGTATGGTAAATACCCAGCCAGGGAGTGTTGACAGCTCCCAGCCAGGGAGTGTTGACAGCTCCCAGCCAGGGAGTGTTGACAGCTCCCAGCCAGGGAGTGTTGACAGCTCCCAGCCAGGGAGTGTTGACAGCTCCCAGCCAGGGAGTGTTGACAGCTCCCAGCCAGGGAGTGTTGACAGCTCCCAGCCAGGGAGTGTTGACAGCTCCCAGCCAGGGAGTGTTGACAGCTCCCAGCCAGGGAGTGTTGACAGCTCCCAGCCAGGGAGTGTTGACAGCTCCCAGCCAGGGAGTGTTGACAGCTCCCAGCCAGGGAGTGTTGACAGCTCCCAGCCAGGGAGTGTTGACAGCTCCCAGCCAGGGAGTGTTGACAGCTCCCAGCCACTTCCCGGGTGAAAGCTGGGACACAGCTTAGGTTTAGAACGAAACAGTTAGATTTCGTTCCCTAGCAATGTTAGTTATGTTGGGTTAGTTACGTTAGACATGGTTTTGCTTGATTAGGAAAATTAGGTTAGACACTACAAAATTTCCGGTAGTAAACAGAATAGCGTATCTAACACTCAATAAAAAAGCCATGTTTCCGGGTCGAAAACACAGAGTACATTATCATGTTAAGTTATCTCGTATCCAAAAATCCCATCACTGCAAGAAATAGATCCAAATATTCCGTTATCCAAGACCCGTTATCCAATTATCCCAGTGGGGCTAGTATCCCAACAGCTCAACTTCCTAAAGGTCAATATTATTAAAAATACTACCAAGAGCTTTGATTACATTCAACACTACTTTTGGTTGTGTAAAAGTACTTAAATAACAAATGTCATTAAAAAAGAATATAATGTTAAGGTACTTATAAGAATAATTACTCACCATACATACTGGAGGACCATGTGCAGCGCAGGAGAGGAACCACTCTGGGCTAAGGATACAATTTAACTATCGTATCCTGAACGGGTGGTAGAGCTACCGCCTGAGGCAGTTGTTGGTGATTGTTGGTGTAAGAGAGTGCAGACGACACCCACAGCATGTCGACGGTCGAGCCTGTTTGTTATCAAACACTCTTGGCTTGCAAGGCACTTCCCGGTAACAAGAAAAGTACACAGAATAGAGTTCCACACAATGGACAATATGTCCTCGTTATCGTTATTTGTGAGGCTCTCTAGCCCAGGACACACTAGTCTAACACTGTTTACCAGGTCTTCTTGTTTAGGGGTTTCCTGTACCTTACTTGTTCTTAATCCTGGAGAACAATATCACAAACACCCAACACGCAACACCCAGCTCAGTGACACAGACTCCGCTTCTACCATCAGCGCGCAGTCATTGGCTTCCATGCTTCTCCAGTTCGAACACAGGCAGAAATCGAAGCATTGTTCAAGAAATATTTGAAGGTAATCAGCTTTAAGTGATATCTAAAGTGTTTTCCATAAAACAACAAGGGATTAACGAGCTGGATTAACGTGGCTGGAGTAACGAGCATTTGGCCAATGTTCATGAGGACAGAAGCCCGTCCCCGATCAACAAAGGCCAAATTTTTATTCCATGCACCCGCCAACCCCCCTGTTTATGAATGAAAACGGTTTACAAACGACTCACAACTGACAATGTCCGAACACTTTCGGAACAAGTGCTTCGCGTTTCGCTGATGACTTATGTTCAAACCACAACACTGTAAATGCTTCATCCACGTGCTACTCAGCCTATTCTCCAAACAAAGACCCAAAAGTGATTCCATGCACCCGCCAAACCCCCTGTTTATGAATGAAAAACAGTTTACACACGACTCACAACTGATTTCGTTCGAACACTTCCGGAACAATTGCTTCACTGACGAATTTTGTTCGAACCACAACGCTATAAATGCTTCACCCACGTACTACAAAGACAGATAATCGCCAACAGAATCTAAAGACCTAACCTAACCTATTCCTATATATGCACAATATACTAATATTTTATAATATTAATTTTTATTTGAGAAAATTTCCGTTTTGAATGAACAGCATGTACAAATTTTTGAATGCGTCTGTGGGGTCGACCACTGGATGTAATGGACTTCAGTCGAGGATGGGTTGAAATAATGGCCAACAGAACTTAAACACCTAACCTATGTATATATATGCACAATATACTAATATTTTATAATATTTATTTTTTTATTTGAGAAAATTCCATTTTGAATGAACAGCATGTACAAATTTTTGAATGCGTCTGTGGGGTCGACCGCTGGATGTAATGGACTTGAGTCGAGGACGGGTTGTGCTACTAATACAAAAAAATGCCGACAAAACCTGAACATTAAACTAACCAACGCCGAAATATGTACAATATGGTAATATATAATAATATAAATTTATATTTGATATAATTCCTATTTTGAATGAATGCGTTTTGGGTCGACAGGTGGATGGAATGAATGAATATAGTCTGAGGACGGGTTGCTTGATCATTGGGCACGAATGTCAGCCAATGGGGACTTCCCAGGTGAGTGACGCAACGCCTTCAACATAAACAAACTCAGCTGAGTTTGTTTATGACAATAAACAATGCTGACAGTAAGGAATGAACTTCGCATAACAGGTGAACCCTTGCTTCTGTGGCCACATAAGACCATAGAAACATATTTATGTAAGTAAATAAATATCCTTCTATGTAAATATGTCCACAACTCTCCTGATTTACATCTCAAACTACTTGGCCAGTATTTTCTTCCAGATGTGGCTGTTTTAACAGTTTGTGTTGGGTTCGTTTTCGCTGCTAAGTTGGTTTTGATTTGCCCTTCTGTGTCTCTTCTGTGTAGTTTACCCACATTAGTTTTCGTATTGTTCTATCACCAGGGGCCAGATTCCCGAAGCAGTTACGCAAGCACTTACGAACCTGTACATCTTTCTTCAATCTTTGGAGGCTTTGTTTACAATTATTAAACAGTTTATAAGCTCCGAAGCACCAGGAGGCTGTTTATAACAATAACAACAGTTGATTGAGAAGTTTTTATGCTTGTAAACTGTTTAATAAATGTAACCAAAGCCGTCAAAGATTGAGGAAAGATGCACACGTTCGCAAGAACTTGCGTAACTGCTCGTGAATCTGGCCCCAGGGCTGTTTGTGTCATCTACGCTCCTGGCGGGGGCGTGTGTTGCTCACTCCCCTGTCATTGTCTTCTATATATAGTGGCAGCCATTGTTACCATTACCCTCTATGAAGTAGAAAATAATAATAATAAAAAAACCCTCTATGAATAGTGATATCTTTTACTATCACCTTCCTCCATGTATGATGGTAACTCTCTCTACCGCCCGTCATCATGTAATACAATCACCCAACAATGAAAAAAAGAGCCTTTTGCAGGTTGGTCAGTAATTAATTCTTTCAGGGAGCCTTAATAACCCTTCCGCAACTGATACTCAATACGTAAGCCCAACACCAAACTATATCAACCTCAAACCAGGGTCGCCCAAGCTACGTCTTTTACAAACGGAGCATTTGTGAAGTCTCTGAGGACCGCAAAAGCAAACTGTTTAATAGTTTTATGCATTTGGAAGCGATTATAAATGTGCCTTTTGAACATTGGAGGTAATTGGAGATATTCTGATAATATTTCGACCACTTTCATTTATGAAAATTGTGTAGAGTGAGGTTCATTCATAGACAGACTGGAACAGCTGGTTTAATCTTTTGTCCAATCCTTTGACTGCAGAGCTACACAGTAATTTACTTTGCATTTCTCAGTGCTTGAAGTATGCACTCAATTTGTATATTTAAATATGAAATTCATTTTAAATTTTTATCTTGTTTTACTCGTCAAAAATTTAAAGTTATTACAAAGAGTACACAATATTTTGTCGTTGAATGTATACGAAATCCTAAAAAAAAACTATATTTTGTATTAGAATTAAACATTCTTTTGGTAACAATTTACTTTTTAAATTGGTTTTCAGCTATAATACCTATTACACGGAAAAAATTGCATTTATGCTATTAATTATCATATACTCAATTATTCTCATGAGATTCGGTCAGTACTAAATTTGCTTATATTTTTTATGCAAAATTTTGCACAAAGTTAGCACGTTTGCTGGAATTTGTGTCTCGCAGGAAGTCAAGGAGAGGACAGCGAGCCACGACGCCTCCCAGATCCTAACAGTCTTTGTCGGGAACCTTAATTAAAGCCTTCCATCATCTTGCTGCCCTGATGAGCTGCAGATCTGCCCGTCCTGCTAGGGTAGACCTTAGAAAATATATGAGATAAATTTAAACTCTTCATAGCAAATTATCTGGCTCAACTAATTTATTAGATTGTACATTGAAATAACCACGGATCTCTTTACATCAATATTATCTTCAGAAAAAATATGGGTATATGAGGACGGAAATATTAGGAGAGAGAGAGAAGGGAGAAAAACAGAGCAGTGAGAAGAAATGGAGAGGGAAAGAATACAGGGGGATGAAGGGATAACTGAAAGCCTTTTGGGCTGTACAGAGAATACTTGTTGCGAATACTAAAATATCAGTTCCGAAATGATCGCATGAACTGTCTGGGCAGATAAATAGAGAAAGAAAGACAGATAGAGAGAGTGAGTGAGAGAGAGAGAAAATGAGAAGAGAGATTGTTCAAAGGATTGATGGAAATCAATATTGCATCTTTGATAAACCCTCCCAAAGGAAAACCCCTTTGATGTCCTGCCAAAACAAGTTGATTGGTTTTACTCCCATAATGTTTTATGTTTACATCAATCAGGCTGATAAACATCTTGCCACGTTCACAACACAACAAAGTGATATCATAATATTTGATTATTAGATAACCGCAAATTTGTGTGTACAACTATAAATGCCGTACTGTTCGTTTCAGTTTAGTTGCTCAGATATCATCAGCAGTTCATATGAATCCGACTCACGAAATCGTCTTTGTAATGGAAATAACATTTATTTATAGTGTTGGATATGTGATCTTGTGTGGGTATCTGTGGCTGAATATTGCTCTCTGAGTGTGAAGTACAGGGCATCATTTTATTATATGCCATATGTGTATGGTCTGGCTGTATACAATAAACTTTAAACAACAAATACAAAAGTAAAATTTAAAAATAAACACGGAAAAGAGCAAAGAAAATCTTAAATATTAATTATATATACATAAAAGGTTGCTGAATTTAAAATGCAAGTGCAAATTATGAGTGAGAAGCGTAAGTTAGGATTAACTAACTTCATATATGAAGAAAGCGAACTTACTTGACCTGGTGGTGACTCAAGGAGCAAACCACTTTCTCGGCAGGAGGTGAAAAGACGCAGGAACCTGACCACTCAAGCATCAGGAAGCCAAACAAATGATGCTGAATAAAAAATCAATTTATTCGTCAAAATACCACTACAGGAAGAAATATCTGTCATACGTGCTCTTGGAATAGTTTTTTTTCAGTGCAAATAATTTAGAGGACTTTTTGTATCTCTATTTCAATCCCCCAACCCTCTCTCCCTCCCCCATTACCACCCCCACAGGGAAGAACTGATATATAGATAACTTTTCTCCTATATTGTATTTTTCTAACTAATAATTTATCTAACTTGAAGTACATCGTATAAATCATTTGAATATAGAAAACGTAGAGACGGAGCCTGTCACAGGGTGTGAGAAGCCTCATTTTCATCTCACCCTGCCTCGCTGTGATGTCCTCAGGACTCTGCTCGCTGGTAACAACAAGGAGATTGCCATACAGATTGGAGAAGCGGGTCGTGGGTGATGCTGGAGTCAAGGCGCTATAGTACTTGTGGATCTTGGCTTCACAGATGACATTGGTAGTCACCTGTCTCGCAGTTGACAACTTTCTATCACTCCAACAAACCCAATTGAGCACACTAGAGAGATCTGGGCCATGAAATTACGCTGTAAATCCCCAGAAAGTCGAGTAGTGCATCACAGTGTTGTTGTTGATGCTGCTTCTTCCTTCCAAGACAGCATTATAATAGGTATTTTTGAATTTGTATTGATCTAAAGCTTTTGAGTAACTTATCCCACTTTAAACATGATTATTATACATTCTCACTATATAATAAAATTATTAAACATTGTTCTTTTAACAACCCATCCTACTGTTCAGATAATCCTTTTATAACTATGTAGGACCAACCTACATATATTGACGTAATGGACAATTTTATAGTAAAATTTGATACTATTCATAATAATATTCAGCGAAGCAAGTGCTTCACTGACGACTTTTGTTCGAACCACAACGCTGTAAATGCTTCATTCACGTACTACAAACACAGATAATCGTCAACGGAACCTAAACACATAACCTAACCTAACCAATGCCTAAATATGCACAAGATGGTAATATTAAATAATATTAATTTATATCTGATAAGATTCTTATTTTAAAGGAAATGCATGTTAAAATGGATGAATGCGTCTTTACCAAACCCCTGTTTAGACAACCCGTCCTCGACTCAAGTCCATTACATCCAGCGGTCGACCCCACAGACGCATTCATTAATTTTTTACATGCTGTTCATTCAAAACGCGAATTATTTTAAATATAAATTAATATTATAATATATTAGTATATTGTGCATATATAGGTTAGGTTAGGTTAGGTGTTTAGGTTCTGTTGGCGATTATTTGTGTTTATAATACGTGGGTGAAGCATTTACAGCGTTGTGGCTCGAACAAAAGTCGTCAGTGAAGCACTTGTTCCGGAAGTGTTCGAACGTCATCAGTTGTGAGTCGTGTGTAAACCGTTTTTCATTCATAAACAGGGGGTTTGGTGGGTGCATGGAATGGATTTTGTGTCTGTTCTGAGGACGGGCTGCACACGACTCGATCGCAACTGATGACGTTCGAACATTTCTCGAAAAGGGCTTCTCTGTCGACCTTCGATCGAATCGGACTTTTGCAAATGCTTCACTAACGTACTTAATATACAACATCCCTTCCTCTAAACAAAGACCCAAAGTCCATTCCATGCACCCGCCAAACCCCCTGTTTATGAATGAAAAACAGTTTACATACGACTCTCAACTGATTATTTTCGAACACTTCCAGAACAAGTGCTTCACTGACGACTTTTGTTCGAACCACAACGCTATAAATGTTTCACCCACGTACTACAAATGCAAATAATCGCCAACAGAACCTAAACACCTAACCTAACCTAACCTACGCCTATATATACATTGAAATTTAATATATAATAATATAAACTTATATATAGAAGATTTTTTTTGAATACTCAACATGTTAAAATTGATGAATGCGTCTGGATGGAGGGAGGGGGGGGGGGATGGCCGCCGCTTTAACGAGCCTGGCCTGAGGACGGGTTGACTACTAGTGCTTCAAAAGTGCGGGTAACGATGAGCTAACGGGGAAGAAACTAGCTTGAGAAGACGTTACCATGTGCTCAAATACTCAGTGCTTTCAGTACTCGTGCCATGTATCATACGCACAAAGTATACCAGCTGTATACAAGGATATATACACCGAGAGGTGGACCTTATATCTCGGTGCATGTGAAGTAAGAATATATCTTTCGTCTTGGAATATGTTCAGGATGAAAGTATACTTGCTGGTTCGTCAGTAAACTATTGTGATGGCCCTAATGACCTTCACACGGTTGATAGGCCTTGATCACAACACACAACCAACTAAACACACCTAACGATTGTAGGTCACGGGATTAATGCTCTACAACTCAGAGGAACGTTGTGTTCTCAGCCTAACACAATCGACCTGAGAATGGCCCAGGACGGACCGAAACGTCGTCGTCCCTTCACTTTCTAGTGTGTGGTCTGGTCAACATCAGAGGAATGTTCTAAAGGTGAGCATCTGTCAACTCATTCTCCGGCAGTATTTCTCAAACTCAAATTATTATTTTTAGATTTTGTGTTTGTGCATTATTAGGCCTAGGCTAGCTGCAAGAGTCACTATGATTTAGACGTAATTACAGCGTTGGCTGGAAGTGTGGGCTCTGACACTATCAGTCCAGATCAGTACCCGTGACAAGAGTCCAGATACACGAAGCAGTTACGGAAGCACTTATGAACCTGTACATCTTTTCTCAATCTTTGGCGGCTTTGTTTACAATTATTAAACAGTTAATGAGCTCCGAAACACCAGGAGGCTGTTTATAACAATAACAACAGTTGATTGGCAAGTTTTAATGCTTGTAAACTGTTTAATAAATGTAAACAAAGCCGTCAAAAATTGAGGAAAGATGTACACGTTCGTAAGTGCTTGCTTAACTGCTTCGTGAATCGGGTCAAGGCTATTAGCTGGAGGAGTCTACAGTCATAAAGTTTACAAGTACCGGTTAGGCAACTGGGTAAAAGGTCAATGGAATCCCGGACAACATTACAGCAACAAATGGTATAGATAGCCTTTAAAATAGGTTTATTAGGTGCATGGGGAAAAGGGGGTTGGATGTATATGAGTGTCGCACGAGATAGGTCAACAGGGTGACCCATCTTGGCGCTGCGGTGACTCTGGCATAATAGGAGGCATAATAACCAGTATGCGTTCGTCCAGTACACAGGAAGGGAAGGGAACTATCGGGGGGGGGGGGAAAGCGCCAAGCCATTACGACTATACAGCACTGGGAAGGGGTCAAGATAGGGATTTGAGAAGGAACGAAGGGGAGGGGGGAGTAATGGTGCCTAATCACTTCTGGACGGTCGGGCATTGAACGCCGACCTACAGGAAGCGAGACCGTCGCTCTACCGTCCAGCCCAAGGAGACGTAGCGTCATTGCCGTAATCTTTTGTTACCACTGATAAGTCTGTTTAACTGTGCCTTAAATATTATATGCAGCTGATTAAAGTATTCGTGAAAATTCGCATAAACAAACCGGCTTATAAAATATATTGGAGGTAAAATGCTATGAAAATTAATTTTTTAGGAAGCGACGTAGAGACGGAGAAGGAATAAGGTCAAGTCAATAAGCCTTCACAATGTGGTATAACTTCCTCCCCCTCCTTGCCGACCCGTTACCATGGCAACCTCTCAGCGTCGCCAGTCTAGACGTCACCTGCACTACGGCTCTCTCTCTCTCTCTCTCTCTCTCTCTCTCTCTCTCTCTCTCTCTCTCTCTCTCTCTCTCTCTCTCTCTCTCTCTCTCTCTCTCTCTCTCTCTCTCTCCATAATTTATATTCGTTTTACAGCATTTTGTCTGATCCGTTTCTATTTGCTTTCGCTTTGTTCGAATTTCTTCCATCCCACTGTATTTCCTTCTGTCTCGTTCGAATTCATACCTTTCTCGTTTACTAGTTTTCCTCGCGTTATTCATTATATCTCGTGCTGCTATGTATATTTTTTCTTCGATGTATATTCGTTTATTCTACGTATGTTTAATATATGGCACTATATATTCCGGTACATTTCGTTCGATATAATATTTGTTTTTTTCTAAAAAATTCGTTCCGCCGACTCCGGATTATGTAGCTCCGTTTCAATTAGTACTAGTTCAAAAAGTTCCTATATAATTCGTTGAGATCCAAGAAGAGAATTATTATATTTTCGAGACGGCATTCTTTTAGTGTTGACGAGTTCTAATCTCTACTTGAAGATTAGGTA
The DNA here is from genome assembly GCF_040958095.1 of Procambarus clarkii. NCBI lineage: Eukaryota > Metazoa > Arthropoda > Malacostraca > Decapoda > Cambaridae > Procambarus > Procambarus clarkii. The sequence goes on from NC_091232.1 coordinate 9,291,557, forward strand.
TTGAAATCTAACGAGGTGTTTCGCTCCTATGAACCTCTCGTTCCGCTCCTCCGAACCTCTCGTTTCGCATTGTCTTCAGTTATCTAGTAGCTCTTGCGCATAGGGTTGCTAAACAAGTGCACAGAGTTGCTGGTACCTGCGCATAGTTTCTAAACAAGTGCATATTGTTGCTAGAAGCTGTTGAGACTGTTATGTGTTCTTGACACGTGAACGAGGGATCACACTGAAGATGTACAGCCCTACATGGTAAAGTTTACAAGGACGCGCATGAGTCTAATACAAGGTGAATAGGACGCACATGAGTCTAATACAAGGTGCAAGGACGCACATAAGTCTAATACAAGGTGCATGGGACGCACATGAGTCTAATACAAGGTGCATGGAACGCACATGAGTCTAATACAAGGTGCATGGAACGCACATGTATCTAATACAAGGTGCAAGGACGCACATGAGTGTAATACAAGGTGCAAGGACGCACATGAGTGTAATACAAGGTGCAAGGACGCACATGAGTGTAATACAAGGTGCATGGAACGCACATGTATCTAATACAAGGTGCAAGGACGCACATGAGTGTAATACAAGGTGCAAGGACGCACATGAGTGTAATACAAGGCGCAAGGACGCACATGAGTCTAATACAAGGCGAGAAGGGTCATGACAGTACAGAGAGCGGACATCAGGGGAAACACACAGAAGGTCATCACGGGGGTTAACATTTATGGTTTACACAAAGCTGACACATAAAAGAACAGTCTTTAGAAACGTAAATAATGACACATTGTGAACAAGAAGCACTACCCACATGAGGCCTGCAATAGAGCATGCATCTCCAGCACGAATTCCCCAATATTTTAGAGAGAAAAATAAAATTAGAATCGTTTCTCACACGGCCAGAAATAATGTCGGTGATATTTGGAGTGAGGCTAATGGGACTGAATTCCACATCACTGGGAGGGAACTGGCAAAGACAAAAACACAGAATGGAGCTGATTGCAATGTGTTGTATCATAACAGATACCACGAATTCAACATGTAAAGCGTGTTTACTATGGAGGGAAAATGAACGAGAGGGCACAAGTGTAGGTTAGAAACACAGGTATGACCGGGGCATCTGTCAGTTCTCTTTATAAGAGAGCGAACTAGACGAGGCAGTGGAGGCAGACTCCATCAATAGCTTTAAAGATAGATGCCTCAAAGCAGTAAAAAGGTTCAATTTCACCAGACATAATGGAGTTGAGACTCGATCCACCTCAAGCACAAACGGATATAATTAGCAATATCATTAATAACTCTGTGAATAGTGGGATTGATATTCAGAAGTGTATGGTCAGAACACGAGTACATATAATACGCTAAAATAACAACGTATTGTGCATCAAGTGACTGTCGTCGTGCCTGGCAATACTGTGTCACGTGATTGGTTTTCTCCTCGTACCCTCCCTATATGAACTTTCTTTTGTGCGTTTATTGTCACAGGAAAAATAGAAAGTCTGGGTTTTCGTTGACATTTGGGTTTGTTGGTGAAACAAAATCGCGTTTCGATGTATTTCATGAACGACGAATTGAACATCTCTTTTATTGCTGTCTATCGGAAACAAATTTAAAAAAATCAACAATGCGGAAAATAGAGACAGTGGTATTTTCATTTGAAATTTGAACCGAGAGTTTACTTGTTTGCTTGTCCATAGTGGCTATAGTGACTATGGACTTAGTTCTTGTCTATTCGTCGCTTGTACCCAATAAAGACAAGAGTTAATGAAAGTTAAATTAAAACTGCGAAGCGCTTGAGTATATTCACCCTGCAACGGACCCCCTATGCAATGGCCAACAATAAGTCTCGCAACATTGTTTACATTTGTCTTGAATACATTCCCTTTGCAACACATCATCTGCCTTTGCTCTCTCTCTCTCTCTCTCTCTCTCTCTCTCTCTCTCTCTCTCTCTCTCTCTCTCTCTCTCTCTCTCTCTCTCTCTCTCTCTCTCTCTCTGTCTCTCTCTCTCTCTCTCTCTCTCTCTCTCTCTCTCTCTCTCTCTGTTTCTCTCTCTGTTTCTCTCTCTCTCTCTCTCTCTCTCTCTCTCTCTCTCTCTCTCTCTCTCTCTCTCTCTCTCTCTCTCTCTCTCTCTCTCTCTCTCTCTCTCTCTCTCTCTCTCTCTCTCTCTCTCTCTCTCTCTCTCTCTCTCTCTCTCTCTCTCTCTCTCTCTCTCTCTCTCTCTCTCTCTCTCTCAGCACCAGTGTATGACGTTACATATGACATGTTACAAAGCTGTTATATATTATTTAAAGTTTGTTATGACGTGTAAGAAAGTTGTTACAACTTGCTAGATACTTGTTACTACTTGTTAGAAGGTGTTACAAGTTGTTCGAACGTTGTGGGAAGGTTGTAGTTTTGTTGTATGTGTTTGGCTGCAAATATTCACGTTTTCTATGCATCGGTTGGCTAGCTTAGGTGGGTAGCTTGGGTTCGTACGCTTCTGTACACACTGTGTTTTGAATGTTGTGGTCAATCATGAGAACCGCCCGTCAGGCTCCGGACGCCTACTGTCACCTGTTTAATAAGTTCTGTTTAACACTTTTCATTGCGGTTTCCGTCAGTTCGTATTTACTCGCTTCTACTTTCTTCCCATTCCTCTAAGAGTTCTTGTCCAACCACCTGGACTGGTCGGAACAGCGACGGCCTCGCTCCTTGCAGGTTGGCGTTCGATCCCCGATGGACCACGTGGTTGGATGCCATTACTACCCTCTGTCCTCTCCCTGTCCTTATACCCCTTCCAAGGCCAGTATAGTCACACTGGCTGAGTGCTTTCGTCTGATAATTATCTTAACTCTGGTCTAATGACACTTTCTGGAAATACATTACATAGCGTCAACTTATCCTCAACAGCGTGTGTATTGATTACACTCCTGGCAAGTGTATGCTAACCAGAACAGTAGAGCGACGAAGAACAAAAGTTTGCACAGTTCACGACTTATTTACTGCTAGATGAACAGATGCATTAGGTGAAAGGGAACTTGCCTAACAATTTCTGCCCCGCCCGGGAATCGGACCGGGAGTCCTTCGACTGTAAGTCGAAAACGAAGCCAACTGTACTACAAGACCCTAAAATGATTGACTTCCATTACCCAAAAAACTTTTCTTCAAAACAAGGCGGAAGATAATTTCTGACTATTTTATTTACATATTTTTATAAGAGTAATTGGGCTCCTTCAATATCATAATAAAATTCGAGTCAAAATTTTTCTTTAAACAAATTAGGTTGTTATACATTATATATAACAGAAAGGTTGTTATATATTACACAGGGTTAACAAATATGTATGTAATATGTAAAATTCATCTGGAAATAGCTTTTTGAGCTCTCTCTTACTTAGGCCATATGTGACCTAACATGTGACCTAACATGTGACCTAACATGTGGCCTAACATGTGGCCACAAACCTGACTTAAACCAACACGTGCCGAGAGCCTAACTTAATTTACGTCAAAATAAACATCAACATCTCTCCTCCCCCCCCCCCTCTTCATGCAGGTCGGCGTTCAATCCCCGACCGTCCACAAGTGGTTGGGGCACCATTCCTTTCCCTCCGTCCCATCTCAAATCTTTATTCTGATCCCCTCCAAGTGCTGTATAATCGTAATGGCTTGGCACTTTCCCCTGATAAATCCCTGCCTCCCCCCCCCTTCTCGTGAATAAATAACCAATGAATAATTAATGAACCAGAAAGCGCGATAATTTGATTACATCACGACACAAGGTGACGAGCAACACATTGTTGAGTTTCATAAATGTTATCTGCTGTTGATTTGCTTTGAATTTGTTGTTGAATGTTTATGCTGTGTGTTGCAACACGCTTACTTGAACAGTTTGAGTGATCAGCTATATTGCAACACGCTTACTTGGACAGTTTGGGAGTTAAGATTTGTAGGCCTAATTATGCAAATTCGTGTCTTACGTTCATAGTGTGTTCATTAGTCCTGAACACGCTGTTCACTAGTCCTGAACACGCTGTTCACTAGTCCTGAACACGGTGCTCACTCGTTCTGAGCACGGTGTTCACGCGTTCTGAGCACGGTGTTCACTCGTTTTGAGCACGGTGTTCACTCGTCCTGAACACGGTGTTCACTCGTTCTGAGCACGGTGTTCACTCGTTCTGAGCACGGTGTTCACTCGCTCTGAGCACGGTGTTCACTCGTTCTGAGCACGGTGTTCACTCGTTCTGAACACGGTGTTCACGCGTCCTGAGCACGGTGTTCACTAGTCCTGAACACGGTGTTCACTCGTTCTGAGCACGGTGTTCACTCGTCCTGAGCACGGTGTTCACTAGTCCTGAACACGGTGTTCACTCGTCCTGAACACGGTGTTCACTCGTTCTGAGCACAGTGTTCACTCGTCCTGAGCACGGTGTTCACTCGTTCTGAGCACGGTGTTCACTCGTTCTGAGCACAGTGTTCACTAGTCCTGAACACGGTGTTCACTCGTTCTGAACACGGTGTTCGCTCGTTCTGAGCACGGTGTTCACCAGTCCTGAACACGGTGCTCATTAGTCCTGAACATGGTGTTCACTCGTCCTGAAGACGGTGTTCACTCGTTCTGAACACGGTGTTCGCTCGTTCTGAGCACGGTGTTCACTAGTCCTGAACACGGTGTTCATTAGTCCTGAGCACGGTGTTCATTTATTCTCAGCACGGTGTTCACTACTAGTCATGAGCACGGTGTTCACTAGTCCTGAACACGGTGTTCACTAGTAGTCCTGAACTTGGTATTCACTTGTCCTAAGCACGGTGTTCACTCGTCCTGAGCACGGTGTTCACTCGTCCTGAACACGGTGTTGACTCGTCCAGAACACGGTGTTCACTCGTCCAGAACACGGTGTTCACTCGTCCAGAACACGGTGTTCACTCATCCTGAACACGGTGTTCACTCGTCCTGAACACGGTGTTCACTCGTCCAGAACACGGTGTTCACTCGTCCAGAACACGGTGTTCACTCGTCCAGAGCACGGTGTTCACTCGTCCTGAGCACGGTGTTCATTCGTCCTGAACACGGTGTTCACTCGTCCTGAACACGGTGTTCACTCGTCCTGAACACGGTGTTCACTCGTCCAGAACACGGTGTTCACTCGTCCTGAACACGGTGTTCACTCGTTCTAAACACGGTGTTCACTCGTCCAGAACACGGTGTTCACTCGTCCTGAACACGGTGTTCACTCGTTCTAAACACGGTGTTCACTCGTCCAGAACACAATGTTCACTCGTCCTGAACACGGTGTTCACTCGTTCTAAACACGGTGTTCACTCGTCCAGAACACGGTGTTCACTCGTCCAGAACACGGTGTTCACTCGTCCAGAACACGGTGTTCACTCGTTCTGAGCACGGTGTTCACTCGTTCTGACCACGGTGTTCATTCGTCCTGAACACGGTGTTCGTCCTAAACACGGTGTTCACTCGTCCAGAACACGGTGTTCAATCGTCCAGAACACGGTGTTCACTCGTCCAGAACACGCTGAAGAACACAACTCACATGGACGTGGAACAACAGTCACAAACAAGAGATAATTCCCCCCAAAATATATGTTTAATTTTGCCTTAATATTGAAATAGCTTTTCACGCTCCGTCAATGTAAATCATTAATTTGGTAAAAATAAGACCAAAAACATACACAATTTTGTTGCTGTTAACATGGCTACTAAAACTATTAAAATATTTCTTTTTTAAAAAGTATTAATGTTTTTATTATATATAATATTACTATTATGATTTTACTTTCATAACTTATATAATCATTTAAATCTGTAAGAGTATTACGATTATAATATTGTTATTATTATTAATATTATTGTATTTATTTATGTTGTTACTAAAGGAAGGGACTCTTGCGCTGGCCTCTGTTTATGGTGTATAATATGATATTGGAAATTGGAGAACTGCCAGAAAGTTGGACGGCAGACAGTAATATGCAGACAACGAGTCACAATAACGTGGCTGAAGATATGATGACCAAACCACAACTCAGAAAGATAGAGAAGCAACGACGTTTCGGTCCGTCCTGGACCGTTATCAAGTCGTGAGCCATTATGATATATTCCATTATTCACTCTTTCCCTCATTTCCAAACGTTGCCTCCCTCCATCTATGGAATGCCTCCATCCCCAGACACTATTCCTTCTACTTAAACAGTATCTCCCTCCCACCTGCACGCAGACCTTTCAGCTTTACACCCACTGTCTCCACTACTCATCCACACTGCCTCCCGCCTTTCCACACTGCCTCCCCCACTTCCACACTGCCTCCACCCACCCCTACCAACACAGTGCTTCCGGGTATTAGAAGCATTTCAAATAAAAAGTTTAGAACCCTGAAAAATTGAAACGAATTTGTGCGAATCATAAACTTTTTTTTTGACCAATATTCAGGAGTGATGTGAAAAAAATATATTCTACCACCGAATAATTTATTTGTTCCTTTTAATTTATATAAAATGTAATTAAATATGATTTTTGATTAAACACATGTTTGTGTTATTTGTGTTTCAACTTTGTCTGAGCACCTGTGGTAATTTTTGTAGCATTCCACAACGTTTATGGAATTTTGCGATGTTGGTGAGAGTAGCTCAAACACAAACTGGTTCGTCACTGCATGCTGGGAGAAGCACAAACATAAACTGGTTCGTCACTGCATGCTGAGAGAAGCACAAACATAAACTAGTTCGTCACTGCATGCTGAGAGAAGCACAAACACAAACTGGTTCGTCACTGCATGCTGAGAGAAGCACAAACACAAACTAGTTCGTCACTGCATGCTGAGAGAAGCACAAACACAAACTGGTTCGTCACTGCATGCTGAGAGAAGCACAAACACGAACTATTTCGTCACTGCATGCTGAGAGAAGCACAAACACAAACTAGTTCGTCACTGCATGCTGGGAGAAGCACAAACATAAACTGGTTCGTCACTGCATGCTGGGAGAAGCACAAACTCAAACTGGTTCGTCACTACATGCTGGGAGAAGCACAAACATAAACTGGTTCGTCACTGCATGCTGGGAGAAGCACAAACATAAACTGGTTCGTCATTGCATGCTTGGAGAAGCACAAACACAACCTGGTTCGTCACTGCATGTTGAGAGAAGCACAAACACAAACTAATTCGTCACTGCATGCTAGGAGAAGTACAAACACAAACTGGTTCGTCACTGCATGCTGGGAGAAGTACAAACACAAACTGGTTCGTCACTGCATGCTGAGTGAAGCACAAACACAGCCAGGCTCACCGCTGCTGAGTAAAAGAATGAATTAGTTGATTACATTTACAACGGGACCAACATTAGTATTCCTTAGTCAGTTTGTGTCCTCGTGGCCAATTAGTATTTTTAACTGTATGCGAATCTAGTTTATCTGGCTTGTCATTGGTTACATTTGTCATTCCATTAATGAGGTCATTACATATGTGGAACCCAGTCTTTGTAATTATTCGTTTGTTCATTATGGTAATACATTTTTTCTTAGTTACTGAACCGATAGCTGGATGGATAGAAATGAGTTCGGATGCTGTCATCCATATACCGTCACTCCTGTTGCCATCCATATACCGTCACTCCTGTTGTCATCCATATACCGTCACTCCTGTTATCATCCATATACCGTCACTCCTGTTGTCATCCATATACCGTCACTCCTGTTGTCATCCATATAACGTCACTCCTGTTATCATCCATATACCGTCACTCCTGTTGTCATCCATATACCGTCACTCCTGTTGTCATCCATATACCGTCACTCCTGTTGTCATCCATATACCGTCACTCCTGTTGTCATCCATATACCGTCACTCCTGTTGTCATCCATATACCGTCACTCCTGTTGTCATCCATATACCGTCACTCCTGTTGTCATCCATATACCGTCACTCCTGTTGTCATCCATATAACGTCACTTCTGTTGTCATCCATATAACGTGTAACATTTGATTACATCAACTTAATGGTGGTCTTATCCTTCAAGAGAGTCTTGTGTTGACTACTTTATCATTCCTCTATCACTCGATATCCTGCTTGTAAATCATGCCTCTATCACTCGTTATCTTGCATGTAAATCATGCCTTTATCACTCGTTATTCTGCATGTAAATCTTGCCTCTATCACTCGTTATCCTGCACGTTAATCATGCCTCTATCACTCGTTATTCTGCATGTAAATCATGCCTCTATCACTCGTTATCCTGCACGTTAATCATGCCTCCGTTACTCAGGATTGAGCAAACATTTACACAATCACCTGCGAAACCTGTTTATCCTATTCTTAATCATGACGGCTTTGTTTACAATTAGTAAACAGTTTACGAGCTTGGAATCTTCACAACCAAAGGTTGTATTACTTATAAACAATTCGTTTTGCTCCAGAGCTCATAAACTGTTTAATAAACCTAAGCAAAGTCATTGTGATTAAGAAATGATGTAAATGTTTCGTTAGTGGTTGGATTAATGCTTAATAATGAGTCTCGACCATGGTTGGACGAAGCTGTTTTATTAGTATACGTCTTCATTCTATTCCTTCATCAACTGATTTTCTACTTGCTTATTTTATATTATTCATTCTAAATAGACTTGTTATACACACCGTGTTCTTCACTACAGACAACAAGTGTATGTAAATGACAGTTACCCATTAATCTTGGTAGTGGATACACAAAGGATAATGTTTGGACGTCTTGCGTTTAAGACAAATGATTCGTGACTTGGAGGGATATATAACCTGTAAGACAGTGATGATTACAACTTGTAAGAGAGTTGTCAGTGATGATCGACGCTCCACAAGGACTTGCTACCACACCCTTGTAAGTCGTTGTCCTTTCATTTCCTTCTCAATTTCCCGGGTAGAAATTTGACAAAAGGAAAACATACAAGATCTCAATTTCCTCAAGAGTTCATAAGTTCTCGACTCGCATGACAAAGGAGCTAATTTGAAGACAGAATGAGGTGATAAGGGCCCAGGCAGAGATATATTGCTAACTCTGGCGGTAATATTCTTGTTGACACAGATGAGCTTCTCATTTCCTCTTCAAAATCATCCAGAAGTGGTCGAAGAGTTTTGCCTCCTCTTTTCAACATAACTTTGCTAGCTTTATCATGTTATTGCTATATATAAATGGAGTATAATTCATCCCAATTATGTATGTATTTATTTATTTTCTAAATTGCACCAGAGTCTGTCTTTAGTTATCTAGTGTATATAACATCTTTACTTGTTCTTTAGTTAAGCATTACTGACTTAATAGTTTCGTCGTTATCTGATGTAAAAATTGCGTTCTGTATCATCATACATAGAACTATGAAAATATATAATTAAAGATCAAGTATGAGGAATAGGAGCGATGGAGTGAGAAAGCCGGTAGATGGCCGTACGTTGACTAACAACATGCTTGGCTTCCACATTACCGTCATTTCCATTTCAAGTTCTGTGCTTAGAACTGCCTGTCTGGTAGGGTGAGAGGAGGGCTGAACCCCGCCGCTCCTACTATAACTCTGGTTAATATGCACGTCTGCCAAGTTGCACTATTGGTTATGAGGCGGAGTTGAGGTCATTTGCTACGCATATTAAGTCAATGTGAGACGAAGTTTCCCTTCAGGGAGATGGAGAGTGACGTATATTTCCAGTACGGCTGTGTCTCATCGGCTGCAGGAGAAGCTGAGGAACCTGAGGCAACAACTGAGGAGCCTAAGACAAGGAATGGTACCAATATTTTTTACGCATCGACACGTGAGGGATCAGCACGCGAGGCACAGACACGTGCTAATTGACCACTACTTAACCTTGAAAACGGAAACATATAATTATTCAAATCATCTCGATTACCCTTGATAATTGCCTCCCTCAAAATATAACTCCACAGTCGGTGCTTGAAAGACCCTGGATTAAAGTGTGGATTAAACGTGATGCTACAGAGCATCGCCTTAACAGACAAGTGGCTATCTTGAGGTTATCTTGAGATGATTTCGGGGCAGAAGAAAGAGAAGCCACTCTGCCACAGAAGGCTAATAACTCCAGCTTATATGTGAAACCAAATGAATTCATCAGAACAGTACGTTGTTGTTGTTTTAGATTCAGCTACTCGGAACAAAAAGTTTCAAGTAGCACGGGCTACGGTGAGCCCGTAGAAAAAACAGTAGCTTTCTTTTTAAGTGTATCAAGAACGTAGGAGGAAAGTGAGCTACCCCTAGGTGGGTTAGCTCACCTAGTCTAGTACTCTTGAGAAGAGTCTAGTCTAGTACTCTAGAGTATCCCACATAAAAGATCACTATTCCAGAGGCGACGTTTTGGAAGTACAGACTGAATATAATTATGACGTTTGAGTAATTAGCAGTCAGTCCTCGACCCGGAGATCCATACTTCCCTCTTATGCTTGGCCCCATCCATGCGTGCTTCGTCAGTCATGGACCATCATTGAAGCGAGCAAAATAGCGTCCTTGCAATGGGCGTAAAGAGAAATATGAGAGGGAAAACCCGCCGGCTGTAATCCTTGTTTATGTGAAAGAAAAAATACTAAATTATAGCATAAGCAGGACAGTATATTCGCTTATCAGGCTAACTCACTGGGGCAGATGAGGACAAGGTTGATTTGTTAATGAAAATAATAATATTTCCTTGTAATAAAAAAGAACTGGCAAGGCCTTTCCTAGCTTAAAAATTAAACAAACGTGATGAACATAGTTTCACGACAACTTTTGAAAAGTTGCAATATTATCTGGTATAAACTTTTTCATTTGGATCCCTTAGGAAACAGTCCTACATAATTTGTTTTGTCATTTGAAACATAAAACAAATCAATGAACAATAAAAAGGAAAATCTGTTTGGATCGAGAAAGACTTAAGTGAAAATTCGATTTAGACTCAACTCGGTCGTTGTATTGCTAGATGGTTAGAATGAGTGCAAATTTGCGTGTGAACTTGCGTGCATGCTTGTGCGTGAAAGTATTTTCATATTTGTTTTTTTCTATTTGGAGTTACTGGAGAACTTTTCTCGCAATGTCCCGATCCTAGCGTCAGCTAAAACTATATATTGAGCTAGCTAGCTTTTATCACCTTTCTCCTATGTTCACCTGCTCTCTATCCTTAAGCTAGATAACGCTTCCTTCAAGTATGTTTATTGAGATAAGCAATAAATACATCTCAAAGGGATAGAGTAGCTTAGGCTATTTCTACCCCCCGTAACGCTTCCTATCTTAGGTCTACCTTATCAGCGTCTCTAGTTTTTACTAATTTTCGATCTTTCATCCGCCATGCTGAAAATGTGGTCCTTGGTCACCTGGTCTACTCTCCCAACAGCACGACTACTTGTGTGTAGTGGTGCTGGCGGTTGGCTCTCACGTCCTTCACCTTTACTGAGTCAAGGGAGACGTCGCGTTCTATTACCATACTGTGCATTGGGTCTTCTCGCTTGTGCAAAACCTTGCAAGTCCAGTTAGTCATTTACCAGATCACTGTAGTTTGTTTGTGAAACTAAACTGTACTAGTTTAGTTTAACTAGTTACAATATTTAACATTTATAGTTCCCGCTGTCTAGAACTGTCTGGAGTAAGAACGGCACTCTCTGCCACCAAACATGAACGGCATCTTTAGTAGGGAGAGATCTCTTTCCCCTACACATTACCCCTCCCACCCCCTCCTCCTCCGCGAGGCCCCTAGCACGGTTCTCACGCATAATGTATAATTCTCCAGACATAAGCTGCCTACATTGTTGTCGGTGAACGGGAAAGAGAGACGGAGGGGCGGAGGGCGCGACACGGAGGTCAGACAAAGATCTTCACTGCTTGTGGTGAAGGGTGACACCAGCCTCCTGGGTGCTGTGTCTTGCACGCCTTTGTCCCTGGACGGTGCCTGACAAGGCAGCGCGCGCACACACACGCACACACAGACACATAAATACACACAGAGCGACACAGACAGACAAAGAGGAGAGAACAAGAGGAGTCAGTGAATAGCTCACCGTATCTCAGCACAAGATGCTCAGCGCACAATTACCAAAACAAAAAGCTGAACTTCCGGCGGCTTTTGTCTCGCTCTGCGGGCAGGAAATTCTCCAGAGCAGACAAGAGGAACACCGCCGCTTAGTGTCATCACAGGAGCTAGGCGTCTCTTACTCCCACACCTAGCTACTCTTCTCCTAAGATCAAGGCTTCCGTTAATTGTGGCACTAGTTCCCTCCCCCCCTAGGTTTCAGAGACCTGTGGGATTCATGGATTCATGAAAGCAATCCTCATTAGTGGATTTTTCTTCCCGTTATCATTTCCTGAAAAAAAATCGATGTTTCATTAAAAATACCACCACTAACTCCTCTTTTAACTAGGATAAAGTACTGATTAGTTGTTATTATTTGTTAAATTACATGATAAATGTTTACAATTTACCTCGTTAAGCACACGGGTTAAATTGCATCATATGAAGTGTTGCATCATAAGAAATTGCATCATATGGGGAGGTGGGATCAGAAGGGAATGCAGGTGTGCTAATTAATGCAGAAAACACGGTTTACATTTGTCTTACTGATTTAGAGTACAACGATAAGCCGATATAGCTAAGATTTAGTACTCCTATTTTCCGACGGCCGGCGCGATATTACTTAACACCTTAATAATACCTCCTACTCCTCCTCCTCCTCCTCTCCGCTCCCTGTCTCCTCCATATAGACCCCTCGCGTGCCGTAGTCCTAAAGCTCCGTCTAAACATCATGGCAGGTGTAAAACGGGCACGAAAGTCTTTTGGTTTCGTGCTCCTCACTACCGGTTGTCCCAGGGATGGCAAGAGCCCGGCACTACGAAGGTTAATGGATGCCATTTTTAAGCGATGGTTAACTATGGATTTGCAGCCAGAAGGAGATGAGGTGACCTTCCGCGTGGTCAGCTCCTGTTATTAGTTTCAGTACACTCGCCTTCAATGTTTATATAGAGACAAATGCATGGTTAAAAGTCGGGGTTTATAGTAAAATAATTCACGTTGTCGGGAATAGGAAGCCTGTATCGAGGCCCCTTCTCATAGGTCGAACTACTGACCTTCCCCAAGACAACCAACAGCAGTTGCTTAACTCCCGGGTACCTATTTTACTGCGAAGTTAACAGGTGCATCAGTCGGACGAAAACTTGCTAAACCATTTCCGTCCTGCACTGAGATCGAACCCCGGATATCCAATTGTGAGTCGAGAAGGTAGACGACTGAGCTACAGGACGCGACAACTACTACTGTCTTCTGTAGCTTCTGTCTTCTGTAACAACTCTCAGTCTTCTGACTGAGACTCTGCTCTCCAAGCAGACAGGTGTTTGCTGGTGTGATTAATAATTATCATATAAAGCAGACATGCTTATAATCTATCGACCCATGAATGGTATGTCTCCTATGGGGCCTGGCAGCTGAGTGGACAACGCTCGGGATTCGAAGTCCTAAGGTTCCGGGTTCGACCCCCGGTGGAGGCGGAAACAAATGGGCAGAGTTTCTTTCACCCTGATACCCCTGTTTTCCTAGCAGTAAATAGGTATCTGGGAGTTAAACAGCTGCTACGAACTCCCCCCCCTCCCCCGGGGGGGGGGTAACAAAAAGAAGGCCTGGTCGAGGACCGGGCCGCGGGGACGCTAAGCCCCGAAATCATCTCAAAATAACCTCAAGATAAGAAGATATCGTAATAGCTACAGCCAGACGGCGCTCGTGTCGCCCCTAAACGGTTCGTCAACACTCCCCACGAACTGCGACCAAAGACACACTCAGAACATGGAATCAATCGACAAGTTCGCTAACTCTAATAAGTGCCTTAACTCGGCTGAGTGCCTTAACTCCCACTCCCAAAGCAGCTTTCACTCCAATCCAATTAATATGGGCCTCTGGCAAGGTTATCAGTATTATACATTTTCTTTACCTAGACCGACCCTTTAGGAACGAGTCCGTTCATTTTCCTAGTATCCTCCAGGAAAATGAAACGAACATTCCGAACGTTATCGTGTTTGAACCCATTATCATGGAATACAGCACGTTCACCTTCACAATGTATTTCTTGATACAGCTGTATATTCCTTGAATATGTGTTGAAATACAAAAGTGTTCGGAATTGTCGTCTTGTTTCCGAACTGAATACTTACGCATAACCGAATCACGTGTTTTTTTTATTATTATTCTTGCACACACAAATCCGAAATGCACCGGAAACACTGACTGTTTCGGAGTCCAGAGTGGGTTCCCCTCTTTCCCAGAACAGAAAGTAATCTCCCTCCAAACACACGATGAATCTACGACATTGCTACAACATTCGAACAAGGTTTAACTCCTTCTGACAATTGTAACAACCAATATAGCAAGTTGTAACCACGTTCTAATACGTCATAAAAACGTTATAGCAAGAGGTAACAACTTTATTACTTGTAACAAGGGAATCACAGGGACCGTTATGTTGTGTGTTTGCAGTGTTGGCAGAATATGCTTCCAGCGTTCTCTCAAAAATGTAGTTTGAAAACAGGTATTAAACTTTCTACTCTAAGAATATACTAAGTTCAGTTCTTACATCTTGAGGTTATCTTGAGATGATTTCGGGGCTTAGCGCCCCCGCGGCCCGGTCCTCGACTAGGCCTCCTTTTTGTTACGAGCACATCATTGATTTACTAATATACAATAAACCGTGGAGATAGAAACACAACTTTTATAGCGGATTTGCAAAAATGTTTGTGTTTCAGGACAACAAAAACATCAGAAGAAAAAATCATTGTATCTAATAAAGTAAATTGTAACGGGTATTGGAGATACATATTAAATACAATCTTTTTGAAATGCTTAAATAAACCATTATATCAGTCTTAACTTTAACATTTCAAATCACGATCTCTCTCTCTCTCTCTCTCTCTCTCTCTCTCTCTCTCTCTCTCTCTCTCTCTCTCTCTCTCTCTCTCTCTCTCTCTCTCTCTCTCTCTCTCTCTCACTCTCACTCTAAATTATCACACGCATTCTTAAAATATTATTCACATTAATATTTTTGCGTCCATAATATTCTTCAAACTGTATTCGACTAAATACTCCAATGGTGCTCTCTTATTGTACTCCCTAGGTATTCTCTTTACACAAAGTATTCCTACCCCCCTAATCAGTTTCCTCTCAAAAAAATCCATCAAAAGTGTCTGATCTCGCCAACTGTCCATTTATTTACGTCGCTTATTCCGCTTGTGCGCGTTAGGTTAGGGGGAAGTGGCCTCGCCTCGACCTAATCCATAACTTGATAAATGGATTTTCATATTTTTACTTCAGTCTTCGACTGTGTAAAAACTATTTACACATTGTATAAATTTATTAGCTATGATTTTCTTCGTGTAAATTGACTTATAAAATGTGCCCTACTTATGGTCAGTTTTAATTTTAATTTTAAGTTCTCTCAGTTTTCGTATTTTTGTTTTTATCTCGAAATGCACTTCTAGTTGGATTACTCTGTCGTGCAGTCTTCACCCCTGTGCATAACCACGAGGCTGAGGCTGCTTCACGCTTGACAACCCGAGTGCTAACTGGTTCAGGCGTGTTAATGCACCCTTGTCTGAGACCTGCCTTTTTCCCCAGACCCATTATCTCCCCCTTCGTGGCACCAGCACCCCTTTGGCCCTCCCTTCGTATCATACCTTCTCCTCCAGCTCATGCTGTAATATTTCACTGTAAATACAAACACACACAATATCCATACACACATTCTCTTTCCAGTAAGAGATTGTATCACGTTTATTTTCCACAGTTATTAATTTTCAAGGAATTAAACAAGAATCTAAAGCTCATTCCTCGCTACATAAGTTACTGATCTTGCAAGCAGATTCAGCAGCAGCAGTTCTTGAAAATAATAATGCCCTGAAAAGGAAAACCATGGAACTAACAATTTTTATTGCAGAAAAATTATATATGTATAAACGATTGGTGACTGAGCAGTTTATCTAAAAATTAATTTTAGCAAAATATCTTGTCACTCATCAAGTCCTTCATCCAAAAATAAAATTAAAAGTAGAAGAATAAAGTGTGTGATTATTTAATCCAGTGGCGTCCATAGTTACTGGGTCTTCTGAACGTGTTGCTGTTGTAATATAATCTCTAAGTTTAGATACAGAAAGGGTAAATTTCCAGTTTTACATAATCTAATCAATATCCGTTGTTAAGGTTGTCCAAAAACAGTACAGAATGTTGCCTTAACGATGACAATGGGACATCTCTGTTAACAAAGAAGTTCTTACTATTCTCAATAGATTGTCACACTTTTACATAAAATACAGGAACTGAAAAAAATAACATCATATATATATATATATATATATATATATATATATATATATATATATATATATATATATATATATATATATATATATATATTATAGTGCCTTCAACACTTGGGGTACATTTATTTTCGATACTTGTCAGGTTGTAACAATGATCTGGGTGAAGAGACAGACTGTGGGTGCTGCTGGCGTGTGTGTTGGTAATTGATGTCTCTCTCTCTCTCTCTCTCTCTCTCTCTCTCTCTCTCTCTCTCTCTCTCTCTCTCTCTCTCTCTCTCTCTCTCTCTCTCTCTCTCTCTCTCTCTCTCTCTCTCTCTGTCTCTCTCTCTCTCTCTCATTCCTTGACGTTCACTTCCTAAGGCCAAAAATCGTCGTACTGGAAAATGGTAGCGGCTTGCGAAATTGACATACTGTCTCGTTTCTACTTTTGGGTCCTTTGGTAGGTTAGGATAGGGCACTTTAGTATGATAGTTTCTTGACGTTGGAAACCTTAGGAGGACGGGCTGTTTCATCACCTTTAGTTACTGAATTGCACTCGAGACATATGTTTGACTTTTTAATGCAAATTTCACCCCTGCGTAATGTTGCTGCCCTCACCGGATTTTGCTCTCAACAACTTAACATCGTCGTTCAGCAATGCTATGAATGTATTTACATGTTCATGTCATTTATATAGATCATAAAGAGATCTAGTACTGATCTTTGTGGAATCCCGATCGTCACATTATGCCGCTTCTGACAGCCACTCCTACGATTACTCTTTGTCTCTCTCGTCTGATAGTTTCCAACCCTCTCCTGTGCCTTTTCTCTTAGGCCAACTTTCATCTTTTATATTAAACTTTCGGGGGACGATATCAACGGCTTTAAACAGTAGACGAAGAGGCAGTCCAGCCATCATACTTTCCTGGGGATTTCGGTCACTGTTGTATGCACTATTTTGTGTATACATTGAGTCTCTGTAATACAATAAGTGCCTGTATGAGTACATGTGTGTGCACGAACAATTGCGTGCTTGCGTACAACAATACGCAGAAAATAAGTGCAAATTTATCAGCACATTTCTAAGCACGTAAAACACTTTAATTTACACAACTATACACTTGTTTAGCTTTGAAATCAGTTATCAGGTAAATACCCCCAGTAACAGCCCCGTTCCTGTGCCAGGTAAGTCCAGTACGGGCTCACCATAGCCCGTGCTACTTGGAACTTTTTGTTCCCAGTAGCTGAATCTAAAACAACAACAACACCAGATAAATACACTGTTTCTAATCTTTTGCAGTATAATTTTATCGTTTGCGTTGAGTAGTTTTCCTATAAACATTTTGTTTAACTTTTCCATTATATAAATTACACTGGCAGGAATAACTATAGAGACGTTGACTACGAAGACATTGACTACAAAGACGTTAATTACAAAGACATAGAACTAAGTGCAGATTGGAACAAAATTCCAGATTAGCGAAGCTCCGCCGAAGATGCCTCTGGGGTGCGAAGGACCTTGATCGTTAGAACTGTTGTTGCAGGTCTATAAAAGCTTCCCGATGCTATTCAAGCAATTTAAAAAAAGGTAGCAGAGGATGCTCCGGAATTAAACGAAAGCGGAAAGAGTTTAATGGCGGAGGAATAGAGAAGCTTAAAAGTACAATTGGGCCGCTCACCGGGGCTTTGACAAAGGGAGAGAGAGAGAGAGCAGTAAAAATCAAAACTATTCAGAATTATGTAAAAATGGGGAAAAAGGCGATTCAAACTATGGAAAAGTTTAACAACTGGGAACACACAATGCTCGCATTCTCTTAGTGTTTTCGTTGCTCTTTTTCTCAGTGCCTTTTCATCTCTTCTTATTTTTCTCTTCTTCTGTTTTATCTTTCTGTCTCATCTCGTCTTTTCTCTTGACATTTATCTCCTTCTCTGCTCTTTAATCTCACTTCTTTGTACCTGTGCTGTTTTATCTTTTCTGCTATGTTTTACCATTTTATTTTATCACATCTCTCGTCCTCACTCTTCCACCTTCTCCTCTCTCTCTCTCTCTCTCTCTCTCTCTCTCTCTCTCTCTCTCTCTCTCTCTCTCTCTCTCTCTCTCTCTCTCTCTCTCTCTCTCTCTCTTTCTATCCCTCCCCATTATTTTTCCCCTCGTTATCTCTATCACCTTGGGCTAGAGGGTGAAGGGGGGACACAGGAGGACACTTGAAGCAGGGCGCCCTTTTCAGGCGGGTCTCACCACTGCTGTCAGGAATGTGTCCTCTCCACGCCCTGTATACCTGTATACCTGTATACCTGTATACCCTCACACAACACTGTCCCTCAGTGCTTGCCTCCTGCCTCCCCTTAAAATATAATATTGTAGTCGCATTTCATATATTATATATATATATATATATATATATATATATATATATATATATATATATATATATATATATATATATATATATATATATATATATATATATATATTAACAAGAGAATCTAAAAACCTTCACTGTTGCTACTAATCGTCGTTACAGGCAAATTATTCTATGAATTATTACAGAAACACGTTGAACATGCACTGCTTGGCAGTACTACCACACAGAATTATTGTCGGACAGTACTCCTATATCATCTGAACCGGGCTTGCAGATATAGAGAAGAGTATAAATTGCAAGAAATTAAAAAAATAGAGAAAAATGCCATTTGTACCATCCGTGGTGGTGGTTCCCGGAGCTGCCGTGACATACAGATCTTCACATACAAATTATGGGACTATTGTTCGTGATAAATAGTTTCTGTTCCATATTTTTTACTGGTAAATATTTTTTAACGCCTGCGTCGCCACGTAGATAGGAGCCTAGTTTAAGGGAACAAACGTGGTTAATATGCTTGTCTAAATGCCATCATAATGGCCTCTGATCGTTGGTGTCACTCACTTCAAAAACCGTAGACAAGAGTGCCTCTTCGACCACAATATACATCTACCACAATGTGTATCTACGACCATGCCCATCTACCAGGATACCCATCTGTCACAATGCCAATCTACCACAGAATGATCCTCCATTAAGTGGCTATCCACCACAGGAGCGACCCACTATAGAAGTGACGTACTAAGATAACTAAACACAGTAGTAGCCATCCATCAGTCTCATGAGACTATGGAGTTGCGCTCTGGTTGTCGGTCTGGGGTGGCCTCACCAGGGCACAAAGTCTGGGTAGGTTGATATGGAGAAGCTGTCACCCATGCAGCAGGTCCCCTGCAAAACACACACTCGTAAATATCAATGAACGATTCTCCCAGCACAGTGGCCGCCCTCAACAGTGACTAGTTTACACAGCTACCCACTACAGCTACCTCGCGTGATAGTGAAACTAAACTGTAGTTGGGATACATGGCCAGCCACCCCAGCATCAGCCAAATACGGCTGCCAGCGCCTGGAACCTGAGGGAACTAACAATTCTCGACTCATATCATCTCTGGATGACGGAATCCGATTACGGCCAGGATTCTGGGGGTTGCCAATCAAGCAAGTGAACCTATGCATCCCCATTTTCTAAAGTTATTATTACAGTCGCTATTGAGTATCTTGCAAAGACCTTTTTGTTGTGCTTTCAAGATTATAAAACTTCTTCTCGTCTCCGAACTCGTCAGTACGAAGGCCGCGTAGTATATTTTACACATCTTTGCAGGCCAAAGAAAAAAATGTTTTATAAATGAATGAATGATTTTTTTATAATAAGCATGATATGACCCAGAACAAAACAGAAATGTGACATTTACAAAGACAGGATGCCGTACTTACAATGGGAAATGATATATACGAAGTAGAAATGTCAAATCTTAGCAAACTCTTTGACGAAAGAGAATTTGCTTACCTCTGTTAACTACGCTTAACAGCACCTAAAACAAGTATTAGACACGTAACCCACACATATATGAAACTAAATTAATGGACGTCTCGATCCGTCTCGGACCATTATTGAATCGTGAATATTACACTTGATAATGGACGGACCGAAACGTCGTCAATTTCCTTATTTTAAGATGTGTGTGTTGCGGCTTACTGTCTGCAGGCTATTAATTTTTACTGATTACATTTGATAAAACTTTACAAATGTTTATCTGATTGGAAAATTTGCCCATCCACTAACGAGGCGTCTTTGAACATAAAAAAGTAACTGGAATTGCGCCTCTAAATGCCATTCGACAGAGTTTAATTGGTCATTTAACTCGCAAAACAACCTAATTATCAGCAGTGACCCTTTCTTCATTTCTAGAGAGCTCGAGTGGGGGAAGTGAAATCTTCTCTGCCTGAACAATATTCATTTTCCTTCCAGTTCTCACGATTAGACACGCGCCCAATTTGCATATTTTTTTCCTAGACTTGGTTCAAGCTAACCCACTTCACCTATTCAGTTCGATATCGCTATCTATAGAGCGAGCGAAAGAATTATGACGACAGTAAGATGCAGCTAATGAGAAAGACAAGGCTGATAGTGAGAGTTAGAGAGACCAAGAATAAAGGCGAGACCATGATAAGTAAAGCTTAAGAGAGAGATTCTCTTCCTCTCTCTTGCAATCTAATCCCCTGTCCCGCCCTCCCTCTCTCTACTTTTCTCCCTCAACATTTCCCCTGTCACCACTTTCCTCCCATCTCCTTCGCTGTATCCGGTCCTCTCTCTCCTCTATCGCTTTGTCTCAGAAAATGTAATAATGAATTAACGGTTAATCGTTTTTAGTGAATAAATCGGAGGAATTGGTCAGCCATCTTTAACCGACCACGTGGGAGATTGGAGGAGGGGAGGGGGGGTCACTATTGGGCCTGATCACCCCTCTTGACAAGCAGAACTAACCCTGATAAGCCTGTGTCCGTCCCATACCCCAGATCATTCACCCTGCAAAGTTGGGTGAGGCTCGTTAGCACCAAGCATCTAGCCTCCAACCTCATAGAAACAAACATTCTCTTTAAAAAAAAAAGTAGTAAGATAACTCAATAGCTCGGTCGATATAGCTTCGGTTTCACACACCTGGGATCCACGTTCGAGTCTCCTAGAGCCCCAGGTGAATGGAACATTCTCTTTTAATTACATAGATGGCGTTGGTGACTGTGGTGTTAAAAACAGCAGCAATGTCTTCTCTGAACTTGACCAGACGAGTGTGTTAAGGCACGTGGGAGGAGAATGGGGTGATGGACGTAACTATGAAGTCAATAAAGAGAGTAACGTTTTGCTACACTGAGTGACTCGTTAACTAGCATGCTCTATTTAATAAAACTGAGTTCAATTATTTGTAATTACGGAATATCATTTATCTCCATTGGCTTTTTGATTCAGGACCATCTGTCTTCATTAGCTAACAGGTTCTAAAGACCAGTTGTTCATTGTATAAAATTTTCACGTTTATTGGCTCTGGGGCTTATATATTCATATGGCCATAGGCTAATAGGATTACAGATTCATTTGTTTAAACTTATAGGATCACCATATTTTTGTTTAATTTGTGATCTTTCCAAATGTGTCTCTGTAACACAACCTTTGCACAACAAAACATGATATATATGATTATATATTATAAATATATAATCACCTAACATGTATCTCACCTCTATCCATATATATTGTCCCCTTATCATGCATGCTCAACACTGTCAATCACCCTAAATTGGATACCAAGTCACATTGGCATAGATGTTAATGGAAAGGCAGATTCACTAGCAAATACTGCCACTGCTCTTCCTGTTGTACAGGTAAAAATGCCTCTAAGTTTCTCACAGATTAAGGCACAAATCAAGAAGAAAATATTCCCATCAAAAGTAGCCACAGAGCCAAAGTAGCGGAAGGAAGACCCACTGCGATGTAGTACGAACACACCACTAGGTACTCTTTTTTCAAGCCTGGCAAAAACCTATCCAGAGACATATCAGTAGCCATACACAGACTCAGACTTGGCTAAAAGTGCTGCATGGAGTTAATAAACCCAATAGTTATAGAGTGTCATATCTGTGGAACATATGCAGAAATGCCACTATTACTTACTGGAATGTGAAGCAACTGAAGCCTTACGTATCAAACTAAACATTCAACCAACAAGAGCAGCTGCATTAAATGCAAAATCCACAGTGACAACAATGGTTAAAACAGCAGTTGAAGAATGGAAGACACTAGTGAACACTGTGCATCAGTATCCGCCACCAAGATAATGTTAATAAAGCAAAATTCTAAAACAAGTGTGAAAAGAAGGAAACTCTGCCTTCTTTTAAAACTTTGACCCAGATAACACAGTAACAAGGTTATCGTGAATGACTGAACTCAATTACAGGCTCTCTATAGCCCGTGCTACATAGAAATTTTGTTCCGAGTAGCTGAATCTAAAACAACAACAACAGCATGCCCAATACCATATCTGACCTGAAGATGTTCCAGACAGGAAAGAAACGTTGTGCACTTGCCTATAACCGTCCCATACCACAGACCATTCACCGTGCAAAGTTGGGTGAGGCTAACACCAAGCGCCTAGCCTTCAACCATGAGCAGTCTAACAGGCAGACAAACAGACATTCGCTTTTACTGATATAGGTAAAGACAGCTTCACTACTAGGCTGGGTTATTGCTAATGCTCTATCGACTTTAGTGGCAATTCGAGGCTTACCTCCAGCCGAAGGATTACTTCCAGTACAGAAGCACAAGTGAGAAATATAGATGCGAAAAAGAACATACAACTACAGGTATATAAACCTGAGCAAAGCATATAACTGACTTTAAGTGATTTTATAAAGTTCCTCAAAAGGATATTAAGGCGAATTACATAATTCATTATAACAACAACAGATCTTATAGCTGTTATATATATACTTGTATTAGCTTGGCTAACTACAACAATTGTAAGTTAAAGCAAAATATATAACAGCTATAAGATCTTTGGGGGATTTTTTGCTCACTTCTCGAGAGGTAAAGTCTGCCAGTATAAGTTATAATCTTGCATTAAAATCTTCCTCGCCCTGCGGTCCTGCTACCTGTCCTCTCACTTGATGCGTTACACCTTTAACGGAATTCATCAATCCTCCCACATGCAGTTCCACAACAGTTGCCTAACTCCCGGGCACTTATTTGCTGCTAGGTGAACAGATGTATTAGGTGTAAGGAAACGTGACCATCCATTTCTGTCCTCTGCAAGGATATCGAACCTGGGATTTCCGAGTGTGATCGATAAAGAACCCAACTGTTCTACAAAATAATCACTTCCGCAAACTACACAAAGTCTCCAGTTTAAGAATGTCTTGCAGAAATTGAATCAACGAATCATTCAAGACACCTACTGGCCTATTCAAGGCCAATTTCTGACAGAAACTCATGTCTGTCTTACTTAGGCAAGTATGGTGGCTTCAGTAAGGTTATATCCTATGTTTCTGACAGCTTCTGCGCTGTTAAATCTCAGTTCAAATCTCATTTGGTTTGTGATAGTGCTCAGTGATCTGTCTGTCATTTCTCCACAATGCAAACATTTCCTCTCTTGTTTTGGAACCTGTGAGTCTATTTCACATGCACATGGGTGGCCGAGCCTGATGCGATGTAAGTGCACTTCTGTTTTTTTTCTACTGTACCCCTTTCATCAGTATAAATGGTTCGGAGTCGGTTTAATTCTTTTACTAACCATCAGATCCTGTGTGCTGTTAGTCAACTATGTAGATTACAGCTATTTGCAACACAGTTGGGTGCTGTGCTATGCTAAATATAATCCCTTACAATTAAATAAACTGTCCCAAGCCTGTCCTCTCATTTAATAAATCACAATCCGTTAAAAATGCGATGTATTTTAACAATGTAAAAAAACTAATATAAACGTTTTTTTGTGCTTCGGCCTCGAGAGGTTAGGTGGGTTGCTTGGGCTCGTACGTTTCATTATTTAAGCTAATCTGTTCTCTTTTGCGGTGAGAAATAGAGAAAACGGCCTTTAACAATCATGACTGTAGAGGGAAATAGAGAAAACATTTTGTAACAATCATGACTGTTGCAAAAAGCTCCGAAACAATCAGTATGACGATCACCAGAAAGGTGTATAACTCTATTTTGACTCAGAGTAATTGCTGGACGATTTAATTAAATCCACAATAAAGACTTTCATGAGATTTGTGGTTTGACATTAATTAGAACGTCAGAATATGAGAGCAATCTGTAAATGTGGCGTTGCCAAATGCTCTTAAGGAAGAAAAAACGAAAATTCCTTTTATGCAACATCGAGGCGGTAATGATTACATTTTGAATTGAGATTTAAGTTACTTTTTACGGAAGAATAATTCAAATGCCTTTGGAAGTAAAAAAAAAAAACTTATTTTGTTCTCCGATTTTTTTTTGTGCAGTTGTGGAAGGATTTATTAGCCCTTACGGCGAATAAATATATAATGCTGTTGGAAAGGAAGCCTCAGTTACATGCTTGATGCTGGGAATATTATACTTCAAGTTCAAAGGGTTGATGCAGGTCTTGAGCAGGTCTGGTCCAGGTTTGAGGCCTGGTCGAGGACCGGGCCGCGGGGACGCTAAGCCCCGAAATCACCTCAAGATAAGAAGAAGCAGGTGAATAATAACACCTTTTATCCTCGGTAAATTCTGAAATTGTACTTACGTTCAGGAAACTTGAATCGGCGTACTAAAATTTTGATAATTGATTAATTAGCTTAAACGATATAGAATGAGGAGAAAGTTTTTTAATTTAAATTTTCAATACAGATTTAAAACTCACGCAGCTGTGACGTCGCTTCACATAATACAAATTGAAATTTTAGGCATTTTCACTTCTCCATGTTAAGTGCAAATAGATGTCATGGCTTCACGAAGTGACTTTTGATGCCTGAACGCATTTAAATTTCACTTGCCAATGGAACGACTTATCGAAGGCTTCCAACCTGTCTACTTGGTGACCCGATCCTCGCGTAATTTGTGTCCTTTATATTTCAATTTGATTTAAGTCTCCGGTCACACCAGTCTTAAGACACCAGTCTCCGTGGTGCAGTGGTAAGACACTCGCCTGGCGTTCCGCGAGCGCTTTGTCATGGGTTCGTATCCTGGCCGGGGAGGATTTACTGGGCGCAAATCCTTAACTGTAGCCTCTGTTTAACTCAACAGTAAAATAAGTACTTGGTTGTAAAAACGATTCTTCGCGGCAGGAGATCGTATTCCAGGGACCTGCCCTAAACGCTACGCGTACTAGGGGCTGTACAAGAATGTAACAACTCTTGTATATATCTCAAAAAAAAAAGTTTGATTTGATTATATTTGAATTTGATATGGAACCAGATATCAAACACACAAACTGTTGAGTGATAGTATGTAAATTTATTTCAATGATGTTAATACTGAAATAACCAGTTACCAGTAAGTGGTAATTAAACACTTTAGAAGTGACGCGACTGAAGCAACTGGGGTCTCCCGGGAACATACGTGTATTTACTGACTGATCAATAAGTTGTAGCACCAAAACGTCGAGGTTATTTTGGCTGTATGGGCCGACTGATTTTTAGTAACGCGAAGCGCTTGAATTTCTGCTTAAGGATTTATTTGAGTAATTTGTAACTGGGCATCAAACCGGTGAAAAGCCCGTGCCAAACCTTTCATGTCTATCATGCGTCCCCAGGACCTTATCAGCCAAGTTCTGATTTGCAGCTGAATAGCATAGAACCAATGGAAAGCCTGGTTAGATGAACACAGCACAAGGTACTGACAACGATGAAGGGAAACTTCAAGTTGAAAGTTGACTTAAATGAGTAGCATTTCACCTTTAAGGGTATTTTCAAACCTAATGTTTGATTAAAAAGCGAAATAAATACAATATAAATGTCATCCTCAGAAGAAATGTTCTCAAACTGGTATTTCTGTATTATATCTGAAGCATAATTAGTTACTCCTCACCAATACATTTCTGTAGCATCAAAGGCATTTTTTTCTTCAACACGTATATTTTCCGCTCTGTGACGGGATACTGTCATCCTCTGGCCAAAGCAGCAAGTCAAAAATAAACAAGAATAAATATACTTTCACCAACGAGCGCCTGACAGCTGAGTGGACAGCGCTTCGGATTCGTAGTCCTGAGCGTCCGGGTTCGATCCCTGATGAAGGCGGAGACAAATGGGCAAAATATTTCTTTCACCCTGATGCCCCTGTTACCTAGCAGTAAATAGGTACCTGGGAGTTAGACAGCTGTTAGGAACTGCTTCCTGGGGTGTGTGTAACAAAAAGGAGGCCTTTTCAAGGACCGGGCCGCGGGAACGATAAGCCCCGAAATCATCTCAAGATAACTCAAGATAACCTCCAAGGTGTCATTCATGATGACGCTTGGTACTTAAAACCTGTGATCTACTGAGTTGTTTCCGACAACAGAAATAGAGGATAAGAGCAAACAATAACAGACTAAACGCAGTTGTTTTGAACATTATTTTTAATGGAAATTGTTTCGAGTGGAAATTATTGTATAACTTCTTGTACATCTGAAAATAATATGTAAAGGTATCTAACAATTACAGATACTATTTAGATACCTGCTGTTGAGCAGGTATCTAAATAGTTCGGTTTTGTTGCACTTTGTCAGATGGTTTGAGAGCACATAGAAACAGAGAACTGAAATGCTCCTTGAGTTGAAGTACTGAATAGTTTTCCTTAGGAAGAAACCGCATTGTATGCAAATTGAAAAGACTTGTTTGTACCTCACCCGTTAGAAAGGGAACAAGTATATAATAAGTATCAGGGGAAAAAGGGTTGTTTAAATTTTCAGCAACTGGGACAGAATATGTAATTAAATTTAGTCGTCAGTCATGATTTCAACCATGAAAGGTCGTTAATAAAAGACTCCGACCACCATAAGGTTAACATAATGATAATTATTAGTTAATTGTGTTGTTACTTTAAGTGCATGGTTGTATTCGGAGTTACATGTCCATGGTATAAAGTCGTAGCACGAATGTGCACAACGCATCCACCAACACACTCACATACGCCCAATGCACGAACGCACGCGCGCACACGCACACACAGATCCCTGGAGCCTCGCGGCTGAGTGGACAGCGCCCGGAAGTCGTAGTGCTAGGGACCCGATTATCGGCCGAGACAAACAAATGGGCAGTTTCCTTCACCCTGATGCTCTGATCACCTAGCAGTAAATAGGTACCTGGGAGTTAGACTGCTGTTACGGACTGTTTCCTATGTGTATGTGTTAGAGATAAATATATGTAGTAGGCATAATAGAGAACAAATAGATTGGTTAAAAAGGCGGGGTCCAAGAGCTAGTAGCTCAATTCTGCAGGCACACATAGTAAAAACACACACACACACACACACACACACACACACACACACACACACACACACACACACACACACACACACACACACACACACACACCAACATACCGGAGACTAGTGTCATCCCCACTGCGAGTGTAAGTCATATACGCTCATGTTCAGGCGTCACCGGCGGAACTCTCCCTCTGATATTTACGCTTCATACCTGTAAAAGTTGAAGATATTTGCCCTGGTCCCGGGGGAGGCTCGCCGAGCATTCCGTCCACGCTGGAGCAGACACCGAGAGGCTTGACAAACTTGTTCAACTATTCGTAAACCTCACAGAGGCGGCTGTATCGGCAATCCACTCTTTCATAATACACTTATTTGTGGGATTCCCCCACAGGGCTCCCTCGGGTACTACAGATCTTCTTCGAAGAGGCTGGGGGTCCCTACAAACACACACACACACACACACACACACACACACACACACACACACTCACACACACACACACACACACACACATACACACACATATATATATATATATATATATATATATATATATATATATATATATATATATATATATATATATATATATATATATATATATATTAGTATATTTTGGTAGCAGTCTTTCCTGTAGACATATTTTATTAAATATGACCGAAAAAGTAAGATTAATAATTCTAACACGAATTTTCTCAATCTTTCGTACATTATGCTTCACTGTTGGAGGTAAATCAAAAATCACTTCTCCAAAATTCATTTTTATTTCTAGTCTGACGCGACACGGGCGCGTTTCGTAAAACTTATTACATTTTCAAAGACTTCACAAATACACAACTGATTAGAACTTGCGTTTCCCTGATTTTATATCTACATTTGAGTGAGGTGGGAAGGGTGATGTGGCATTACATTTGAGTAAGGTGGGAAGGATGATGTGGCATTAGAGGATATTAATAGGGTATTAAAAGTATCAACACAAGACAGAACACGAAACAATGGATATTGAATAGAAGTGTTTGTAGAAAGCCTATTGGTCCATATTTCTTGATGCTTCTATATTGGAGCGGAGTCTTGAGGTGGGTAGAATATAGTTGTGCAATAATTGGCTGTTGATTGCTGGTGTTGACTTCTTGATGTGTAGTGCCTCGCAAACGTCGAGCCGCCTGCTATCGCTGTATCTATCGATGATTTCTGTGTTGTTTACTAGGATTTCTCTGGCGATGGTTTGGTTATGGGAAGAGATTATATGTTCCTTAATGGAGCCCTGTTGTTTATGCATCGTTAAACGCCTAGAAAGAGATGTTGTTGTCTTGCCTATATACTGGGTTTTTTGGAGCTTACAGTCCCCAAGTGGGCATTTGAAGGCATAGACGACGTTAGTCTCTTTTAAAGCGTTCTGTTTCGTGTCTGGAGAGTTTCTCATGAGTAGGCTGGCCGTTTTTCTGGTTTTATAGTAAATCGTCAGTTGTATCCTCTGATTTTTGTCTGTAGGGATAACGTTTCTATTAACAATATCTTTCAGGACCCTTTCCTCTGTTTTATGAGCTGTGGAAAAGAAGTTCCTGTAAAATAGTCTAATAGGGGGTATAGGTGTTGTGTTAGTTGTCTCTTCGGAGGTTGCATGGCTTTTCACTTTCCTTCTTATGATGTCTTCGATGAAACCATTGGAGAAGCCGTTATTGACTAGAACCTGCCTTACCCTACAGAGTTCTTCGTCGACTTGCTTCCATTCTGAGCTGTGGCTGAGAGCACGGTCGACGTATGCGTTAACAACACTCCTCTTGTACCTGTCAGGGCAGTCGCTGTTGGCATTTAGGCACATTCCTATGTTTGTTTCCTTTGTGTAGACTGCAGTGTGGAAACCTCCGCCCTTTTCCATGACTGTTACATCTAGAAAAGGCAGCTTCCCATCCTTTTCCGTCTCGTAAGTGAAACGCAGCACGGAACTCTGCTCAAATGCCTCCTTCAGCTCCTGCAGATGTCTGACATCAGGTACCTGTGTAAAAATGTCGTCAACATACCTGCAGTATATGGCCGGTTTCAAGTTCATGTCGACTAAGACTTTTTGCTCGATGGTACCCATGTAGAAGTTTGCAAACAGGACACCTAGGGGAGAACCCATAGCGACCCCATCTACTTGCTTATACATGTGCCCATCCGGGCTCAAGAAGGGTGCCTCTTTAGTACAAGCTTGGAGTAGTTTCCTCAGAATACTTTCTGGCATGTCAAGAGGAGTACAGGCTGGATCACGATACACTCTGTCGGCTATCATTCCGATTGTCTCGTCCACAGGTACGTTGGTAAACAGCGATTCTACGTCCAACGAGGCTCTTATCCCTGTGGCCCGTGCGCCCCGCAGTAAGTCCACAAATTCCTTTGGAGACTTCAGGCTGTGTTCGTGTTAGAATTATTAATCTTACTTTTTCGGTCATATTTAATAAAATATATATATATATATATATATATATATATATATATATATATATATATATATATATATATATATATATATATATATATATATATATATATATATATATATGTGTGTGTGTGTGTGTAAACTTAAAAGGGGAAATTTGTAACATAACTCACATAGGAACCAATTAGAACCGTGAAGAGGATTCGAATCTATGTTCTGGGTACTACCAAGTAAACGCCTTAAACAACTCAACTACGACATATTCAGCAGAATTGCAACCTGGGTTACAATTGAATTCCAGGTTGCAATTCTTTTGCCCATGTCGTGGTGTCGTTGTCTAAGGCGCTTGCTTGAGAGTACCCTGAGCATAGCTTCGGATGAACTTACTTGAAATGAGACCAGCAAACACCGAGGAGTAAAGTGGGCAGAGAGTGAGGAAGCGAGCCAAGTGGAGCAAGAGCCACGCTACAAGCTGGACGTCTCAACTCTTGAAAACACTCTTGCCTTCCTCACGGCAATTTACACGCAATTAACTCTTTCTCGAGTGTCAAGGAGCGTCAAAATGCCGGCGGGACAGCACGAACACACTCGCAATTACGGAGAGAAGCTCACAAAATGCTTGTTTTTTCGGAAAATTGTAATATATAATAGGCGGTATAAAGATGCTTGATACACACACACTATTATATATTATTTGTGGGTATACTAATTTGTCAGTGAAGGTTAGTTGATGTGTCCGGCCGTCTCACTCGTCAAAGTCAGGGTCAAGGCTACAAAGTGAGGTGACTACAACTTTGATGACCTGGACCTGTAACTTAAATCTTTTACCAAAACTTCTACCACAACATATCTCGCGCCCAAGAGTAAAGCTGCTGCAGCATTTTGGCGAGAGGTCAGCCAATGGAGATTTATTCAGATACTCTATTCAGTACTCACATGAGGTACTCAAATGCAGGTCGACGTATCTTGAGTATTCAAGATAATCTATTCAGAGTATCTTATGTATATTTTTTCTCTCCAATAGTATACTTTTGTTACCTGACTTCCATTCATGAATCTTAAAGCATTCACGATTTTAGTATTATGTTGAGATAAACATAAATGCATAGAGGCTTGTAAGTAAACATAGTTAATAACAAAGCATATACAAATGGAGCAAATATACCGATAATGACACTGGTGGCAAACATTACATATAAACATTACTCATACATTTATGACAAACGCTGACGACCAACTGAAATTTACATCAAACATTACCAACAAATTCTACTAACATTCAACACGCATAACCACCAAACAATACTCCAAATGTTGCCTAACATCCTAGCTAGCAAACTAGCCAACGTACCTACCCAGCAAACCAACAAACCATGACTATTAGCTATTGACAGCACCCGTTAAATCTTAATCACAGAATCTTAATCACTAAACATAGCCAACAAACATTTGCCAGTACTGGCAACAATCGCAAATTTACATATAGTACGACATCTTCAAGAGGAAACTAGATTATTTCCTCCAAGGAGTGTCGGACCAATCGGGCTGTGGTAGGTATGTAGGCCAACAGCTTGGTGGACCAAGCACTCACAAGTCAAGCCTGGCCTCGGGCCGGGCTTGGGGAGTAGAAGAACTATCAGAACCCCATTAATCAGGTATCAACCAGGTATCAACCAGGTATCAACCAGGCATTAACCAGGTATCAACCAGGTACTGAGAGTCAATTATTGTGCAAAAAAGCTGCTCTTGAGGAATTGTGAAGATGAGACCTAATTCACACTTCTTACTACGTTAGAGCAGGTCGGGGCTGCAACAGCTCGTCTTGCAGGTCGGGGCTGCAACAGGTTGTTTCGTAGTGCAGGTCGGGGACAGCAACAGGTTGCTCCGCTGTGTTAGTTTGTAGGTTCGTCAACAATAACATTTCATCCCTTGGAGTTGGTGAAGCACGTTGTCAAGTGGCTTTGATAAGCAGATCTCTCTGTTGAGTAGGTCGCTCTGTTGAATAGGTCATAATCATTTGCAGGTTGACTGGTAGAACAGGTCGACGCCCGAGCGCCCGTTGCGGCAACACTCAACAAACTGGAGTAATTAAACCATATATCCCAAATTCTGTCATTACTTTTTTTTTGTTCGGTGATAATGATTATTTTTTTTTAAATACTCCTAAACGAAATATTTTGTTTTTCCCGAACTGTGTCAATAATTAAAAAAAGTCACAGCTGTAAATTGCTGACAACCACACATATTTGCTTGTAATACTTGTGTCTGTTTTAGCGTATAGAATTTATTAGCGTTGACGAATAACGCATGTGCTTTGTGTAATATTGTGTATGCAGTGTTCAGGTGCGTCAGCTTGCGTGTCAATAGGCAATGTTTGTGCGTTGACACGCATATCGATATGCAGTGTTATGTGCGTTTGTTTAATATTTTAAAATTTGATTGGGTTGGTGTTCATTAATGCAGCTGTGCGTGATATGTTTATGTATGTAGGAGCGTGTTATATTTGTGTGTGTAGGAGGGAAATATGTGTCTACCCAGAATATTTATGTGACCAACGCGTGTTTTGAGTTTAACTGCAATTTATTCTGCTGGAAAGTGGTTCTATATTTTTCCTTCGGTCTCTCCAGTTCGGCTGACCGGGCACCGCGGGCTCACCATAGCCCGTGCTACTTGGAACTTTTTGTTCTAGGTAGCGAATCTTAAACAAGAACAACAATGGCTGACCGGGTCACAAATTTGGGGCCCTGACTGTGGTGTGTACAGGACTGTGAGCCCCTGACTGTGGCATATGCTTAATTTAGAGTCTTTGCCTTTGATGAATTCTCTTAACTTTTCATGATAGGTTTCGTGTCAGTTAATTACCAGTCTTAGCATGTATGTACACACACACACACACACACACACACACACACACACACACACACACACACACACACACACACACACACACACACACACACACACACACACAGTTTGTCTCCCTAGACAAACTGCAGGAATGGTCGAACAAGTGGTTGTTAGAGTTTAACCCAACCAAATGTAATATAATGAAGATAGGTGCAGGGAGCAGGAGGCCAAATGCAAGGTATTATCTGGGAGAGGAAATTCTTCAGGAGTCAGAGAAAGAAAAAGACTTGGGAGTTGATATCACGCCAGACCTGTCTCCTGCAGCACATATCAAGCGGATAACATCAGCGGCATATGCCAGGCTGGCCAACATACGAACGGCATTCAGAAATTTGTGTAAAGAATCATTCAGAACTTTGCATACCACATATGTCAGGCCAATCCTGGAGTATGCAGCCCCAGCATGGAGTCCATATCTAGTCAAGGATAAGACTAAACTGGAAAAGGTTCAAAGATTTGCCACCAGACTAGTACCCGAGCTGAGAGGTATGAGCTACGAGGAGAGACTACGGGAATTAAACCTCACTTCGCTGGAAGACAGAAGAGTTAGGGGGGACATAATCACCACATTCAAGATTCTCAAGGGAATTGATAGGGTAGATAAAGACAGGCTATTAAACACAAGGGGCACACGCACAAGGGGACACAGGTGGAAACTGAGCGCCCAAATGAGCCACAGAGATATTAGAAAGAACTTTTTTAGTGTCAGAGTGGTTGACAAATGGAATGCATTAGGAAGTGATGTGGTGGAGGCAGACTCCATACACAGTTTCAAGTGTAGATATGATAGAGCCCAATAGGCTCAGGAATCTGTACACCTGTTGATTGACGGTTGAGAGGCGGGACCAAAGAGCCAGAGCTCAACCCCCGCAAGCACAACTAGGTGAGTACAACTAGGTGAATGCACACATACACATGCCTGCATACACTCACACGACTGCATGCACACACACACACACACACAGGAAAACCCGCAAACACATATACAGAAGTGGGACATTAACCTGGAAAGAATAAATTAAAAAAAGCTTCGCAGCATTCACGGGAAACTGTCTAGAGAACAGTATCGCCAAACAAATGCACAGAAAACTTAAATGCGGAAGCTTACGGAATTCACATAAAATACAGAGCACTGAGAAAGGTAAAAATGAAGACCCAACATAAAAAACAGAACAAAGACGGCTTTAAGTAGAAAGATGATAACTGAGCTGCACAACAAAGGAACACAAATTTATATATAAAAATTACAGATACAAAGCAAAACTTAAGCCTCTCATACCACTTTTAAGAAACATTAAACGGACAATACACTGTTCTTCAAACTGCGAGAAAATGAAAAATCTTGTTTTTTCTTCACATAGATACAACGGAATCAAATCTTTCAGGCGGTATTGGCCCCCAGGCTGACACAAGGCGGGGTGCACGCATCAAGTGTGGCAATTAGAGATATAAGGACAAACCATAAACACCAATATATATATATATATATATATATATATATATATATATATATATATATATATATATATATATATATATATATATATATATATGTCGTACCTAGTAGCCAGAACTCACTTCTCAGCCTACTATTCAAGGCCCAATTTGCCTAATAAGCCAAGTTTTCCTGAATTAATATATTTATTATAATTTTTTTCTTATGAAATGATAAAGCAACCCCTTTTCTCTATGTATGAGGTCAATTTTTTTTATTGGAGTTAAAATTAACGTAGATATATGACCGAACCTAACCAACCCTACCTAACCTAACCTAACCTATATTTATAGGTAAGGTTAGGTTAGGTAGCCAAAAAAAGCTAGGTTAGGTTAGGTTAGGTAGGTTAGGTAGACGAAAAAACATTAATTTATGAAAACTTGGCTTATTAGGCAAATCGGGCCTTGAATAGTAGGCTGAGAAGTGCGTTCTGGCTATTAGGTACGACATATATATATATATATATATATATATATATATATATATATATATATATATAAAGGGGGTGGTAGGAGAAGTGAACACTCTTTCGTATTCAGAGTTAAATGTCAAGTTTTTCCCTGAGTGCTCTGTGTTCCCTTCTCTGAGGCTGTGGGTCCCTATAATTGCACCAGTGGTGGTACCCCCCTTATATATATATATATATATATATATATATATATATATATATATATATATATATATATATATATATATATATATGTAATTTCGTCTCCTTTTGTTATGGTCCCCAACGTACAAAATACATTGAAAGTAGCAGCTCATAAAACTCCACGTTCTCTATGGATAGGTAGGTGAGGTTAGGTGGGTGGCTTAGGTATGGTACGATTCCGGTTAGGTTAGCACTTTGTATTTTGTACGTTGTGGCATATTAAGAGAACGGGCTGCATCATGATAGGCTTCTAGAGGGAAGCGTTATCACGACTTGATAATGGTCCAGGACGGACCGAAACGTCGTCGTCTCTCCATCTTCTGATGTGTGGTTTTGGTCACCATATCTTCAGCCACGTTGTTGTGACTCATCGTCTGCAGACTGTGTTCTATTCTTTAGGAATAAACCTTCAAATTCATATGGGTCACATAGGCAGGTCACATAGCTTGGTCACATAGCTCGGTCACATAGCTCGGTCACATAGCTCGGTCACATAGCCCGGTCACATAGTACGGTCACATAGCCTGGTCACATAGCCCAGTCACATAGCCCAGTCACATAGCTCGGTCCTTCTCAGTTCGATATTTTCCGTTAGTAAGTCTGTGTTGGTAAGGATACGTGCAACCTAAAGGTTAGATCAATTTTATATATGTGTGGCTAGATACACTTGGCTCCAATGACGCCAAAGAATTTTTTTATTCCAGCTTGTCCTGGAAATATTAAATGTTAGTGGGTGTTGTCTTTCCACCTATAACTTTTATACAAACCAAATATAGCATATTTAAACACTTCAAATAGGCTCAGTCCCGCTAACATAGGTGATTCGTTTACTGGCCCCTGATGATCATGTCTAATCATGATCAATGTCTAATCAGTACACATCTACCCTCATGAATGATGAATCCAGTAAAAGTGTTAGTTAAAGAGACAACATTATGATTAATCATAGTACAGCCTTTCCTGGAGTGAGGTGATGTTCAATCAACAATCCGTTCTAAAGCAGGCGATGAGTCACAATAACGTGGCTGAAGTATGTTGACCAGACCACACACTAGAAGGTAAAGGGACGACGACGTTTCGGTCCGTCCTGGACCATTCTCAAGTCGATTGTGACCATTCTCACCATCGACTTGAAAATGGTCCAGGACGGACCGAAACGTCGTCGTCCCTTCACCTTCTAGTGTGTGGTCTGGTCAACAACCGTCCTAAAACTTACCAACCTCACAAGGGGTAAAGTCCATTGGTTATGGATCCGAGTATCTTGGTATTTCCGACAACAAGGGACACAACGTCAAGCTGACATACAGCAAGAAACACCTTAATGAGTTTCATATGGCTGGATCAAGTGTCAGGACTTTAAAGGTAATATCCACCTGGAAAAAAAATGAGGTGGCTCCTATAGGTAGATATAATTTGGAATGCTTTAGTTAGGCCAAGAAAACTAGATTGTTGTCCCCCTCCAATATCATCTTCTTTGCTGTTTTGTCCTGAGTGCCTTTACATGAAGTGATAAACAAATATTGTTTTTAGCGAAATCTTAAATAAAAACGATTGAAGTTGGCGAGAAACAAACGCACGGGATATTTACTTTTGCCAGCACTGTTTGGAACACGTCAAACAGAAAATCGGTTTTGGACGCCCGAGAGCACTTGGGAGGGGAGGAGCAGAGACCTCTGCTTTGCTCTTATATACGGGCGAGGTCTACGTCAGTCACGGGCCTGCTTGTTGGTTTAGATTTCCTGAAGGTGTGCGAGCTCGTGCGCCCGCGCGCCCGCACTGCATAAACACATATGTCAACACACACATACATACTCACGCTCACACGCACTATAACCATCAGTAGTTTCAAATTGTCATATGATAAAGAGTACTGGGAAGACGGGTCACACACACACACACACACGCACGCACATAATTATCATTTAGTCGCACTGACCACTTTACTAACAACGCTACGAAGAAATATGAACTTGGAGATCGACCAAGCACTCTACCGAGCAAACTATCTCAACTTAATTGTGTTCCAGTGAACAATATCTGGCATTCAAGCTTTATATAATAAATGAAAACAATAAATGTATTAATGAAGTTATGTATATGTAAAGCAACTTAAAAAAAGGAGAGATGGAGGTATACGCAAAAAATATAGTTATAATAACCTGATTTTTACAAAGAAATTTTAGATACAAAGTTGTAGCAAATTAGTCGGGAGAGGGATTAAGAGATAAACCTTTAAATGATGATGCCAAATCTGGAAACTTGGAATCATATAACTATCAATAGAGGTTTAAACACGCAAGATGGACTTCATATATCAGTACATTGTCGTAGACTAGTCTAGACGACAATATTTATTTCGCATGACTTGTTAACTAAATACACAAATGACAGTATTAATTAAAGGAAGAGGCTAATACAATATTTATCTAACCATTTCTCATTTTATTTTAGTAAATAGTTATCATTTTGTTTTATTAAATATTTCTCATCTTATTTTACTAAATATTTATAATTTTATCTTACTAAATATTTCTTATTTTATTTTACTAAATATTTCTCATTTTACTTTATTAAATATTTCTCATTTTATTTTACTAAATATTTATAATTTTATCTTACTAAATATTATTTTATTTTACTAAATATTTTTAAATTTATTTTACTAAATATTTCTCAAATTTTCACTAAATATTTTTCATTAAATTTTACTAAATATTTCTCATCTTATTTTACTAAATATTTCTCATGGTATTTTACTAAATATTTTTCATGGTATTTTACTAAATATTTCTCATTTTATTTTACTAAACACTTCTCATTTTATCTGACTAAATGTTTCTCATGTGTGTTTTTTCCGGGTTATAAATACTGGGATAGTGACAAGAGGGAGAAGTTCCATCAGTTATCTTCAGCACGTGCCTAGCCGGCTCTCTGGGGGGGATAGAGCCAGCCGAGCCCAATAATTACTGCCTGATATATACCTCTCAGCCAGCCTCCTGTAATGACTGGCTCTGCCGGTTGTAGCAATTAGTCCGTGTAGTGGAGAGTCCCGTGAGTCAATATGGGCGAGAGTATGCGATGAATCCCATTGTGGATTTATATGATCGTTCCGATCATTCCCAGGAGCACAAAGTTGTAACAATTACGTAGAAAAGACATTAATGTCTTCCATGAATTGTTGTTACCAAGCGTTACCAAGTTATTGTCGTTATCAATAACGATAATAACACTATGTGACACTTGCGTTACACTTGAACCCAAGAGCAACACTAAAAAAAGTAATTAGCCCGACTCATAATTATATTAACGGTAATAACGGAAAACCATTATTAAGAAGCGTGTCAAACAACGCATCACCAACGAACAAAACGAAGGAAATTTCCAAGTTTCTGAAAGGAAACTGAAATTATAACTGAAATTATTCTGAATTCACATGTCTTCCTTCACCTCATTTTATACCAATAAGAACATATAGTTTTGTGAATCTCTGATACTCCGCATAAAGGTTCTTCTAGTGATACGGCATCTTAAATTGCTTCCAAGGATAGAAGTAAGCACTACCTTGTATGGGACAGTAAGACTTCTGCAGGTTCATTTATTCTCACGTTATGTTTATAAACAGGTTTAAACACTGATAAACAGGTTCAAACACTGATTAACAGGTTCAAACACTGATAAACAGGCTCAAGTACTGATAAATAGGTTCAAGCACTGATAAACAGGTTCAAGCACTGATAAACAGGTTCAAGCACTGATAAACAAATTCAAACACTGATAAACAGGTTCAAGCACTGATAAACAAATTCAAACACTGATAAACAGGTTCAAGCACTGATAAACAGGTTCAAACACTGATAAACAGGTTCAAGCACTGATAAAAAGGTTCAAGCACTGATAAACAAGTTCAAAAAGTTCAAAAGTTAGTAGTTAGTAACAGTTGATTGACAGTTGAGAGGCGGGCCGAAAGAGCAAAGTTCAACCCCCGCAAGTACAAATAGGTGAATACACACACACACACACACACACACACACACACACACACACACACACACACACACACACACACACACACACACACACACACATCAATACTAGTGCCTAGCTTCAGTTCTAAATCCCAACATAACAGATAAGTCCAAATGCTCATTAATAATGTATACGTCCAATACGAACGTCCTATGCTGAATTTGATATGTGCAACATGGGGCCTAAATACAGCAAATGCAGTGAACTAAATCCCCAGCAGCTTTTCAACTAAATATATTTTTTAGGCTTTCACTGGGCAGTGACAAGCACTGAATATAATATAATGAAATGCTTTATTTTTCATTATAAACAGTTCAATACACAGGTAAATACACGTAGGACAACGTGGGAATACTTTTCCTTTTCCTAGGAGACACTTGGATCCAGTTGCTACGCTATGATAATGATATATATTGTTCCTGGAGAAGGAATAGCGACAAAGTTATGGTATAAAATATCTATGATAAAGTATTGATGAAAGTAATATTTTAACTGCTTTAAAATCCTTAAGTAAATAATATTTCTATAATTGAGGAAGCGTTTACTGTAGACCTTCAGTAATGGAGGTGATGCTGATTAAAAATGTGCATTATTAAATGGTAATGGAAGTCATTTGATATTACTGATCATGGAATCATTTGATGTCACAATGATGATATCATTTTTATATTACCGATGACGATATCATTTTTATATTACCGATGACGATATCATTTGATATTACTGATGTATGCATGATTTTAATGATTCAACTATGATGCACTTGTTTCGTCGTGTCAGCGGGAAAGAGCCCAAGCTGTCGAATCTCTCATCATAAGTTCATGTGTTTCTGACGATGTTCCAATACTGTCATACTTGCTCTTGAAACTGTGAACGACGGCTGCTTCCGGACCAAAGTACATTTCATTCCCGTATCGTTTACGGGCTCACCATAGCCCGTGCTACATGGACACTTCGTTCTGAGTAGCTAAATCTAAAACAACAACAACTTCTCGTATCGTAGTGACCTCGTAGAACGTGTTCAGGTACAACATTCCCTTTCTAAAGTCATAATCTGTATTGCTTATAAAGTTAGTTCACTCCACATGTTCCAATGTCTTCTCTCTGAGGCTTTACGTCAGTGCCTTAAATGAAATTCATGTCAGATTCATGCCAGATACGAAAATAAATAGTTTATGTTCTCATGTATTTCCTACTGTGAATATATTGGCATCAGGATATTAATGATTATGGCTACATGTTAATTTCATATATATATATATATATATATATATATATATATATATATATATATATATATATATATATATATATATATATATATATATATATATTTATATTTATATTTATATATTAGGGAGCCGGTCGGCCGAGCGGACAGCACGCTGGACTCGTGATCCTGTGGTCCCGGGTTCGATCCCGGGCGCCGGCGAGAAACAATGGGCAGAGTTTCTTTCACCCTATGCCCCTGTTGCCTAGCAGTAAAATAGGTACCTGGGTGTTAGTCAGCTGTCACGGGCTGCTTCCTGGGGGTGGAAGCCTGGTCGAGGACCGGGCCGCGGGGACACTATATATATATATATATATATATATATATATATATATATATATATATATTATATATATATATATATATATATATATATATATATATATTATTAAATATGACCGAAAAAGTAAGATTAATAATTCTAACACGAATTTTCTCAATCTTTCGTACATTACGCTTCACTGTTGGAGGTAAATCAAAAATCACTTCTCCAAAATTCATTGTTATTTATTTATATTTATAGACTAGAAATAAAAATGAATTTTGGAGAAGTGATTTTTGATTTACCTCCAACAGTGAAGCGTAATGTACGAAAGATTGAGAAAATTCGTGTTAGAATTATTAATCTTACTTTTTCGGTCATATTTAATAATATATGTCTACAGGAAAGACTGCTACCAAAATATACTAATATATATATATATATATATATATATATATATATATATATATATATATATATATATATATATATATATATATATATATATATATATATATATATATACTTTGGCTTGGGACCATTCAAGCTTGACGCATAGAGATATATGTATGTATGATTGTGATGAGTATAATTATATACAGTCATAAATTAGTTTCGAAGGTAATGGTGATATATATTATTTGATGATAATAATAATGTACATTATTTTATTTATATTATATATTTCATTAAAACAATATAAATCAACGTATATATTATGAGAACATTTAGAAACTAATGTCAAGGATTTTGTAACTCATTTCATATTTGCGTACATATTTATTTAAAACTAATTTACTCTCACCATTTATTTGGTTAATTAACTATCCTTGCAAGGCTGGAATAGTATTCCGTGCGCTGATGAGGCCTCATTCTAGGCGTTTAGATGCTGAAGTGAACAAGTAAAGTGAAATTAGAGAAAAAACTCGATTTGGAGCGAAGTAGGATAACGAATATTACATTTCTGGCCGCCAGGGTAGACTAGGGTGTCTGAGCTCAGCACCCAGCGGCTGCTGATCACGACATCATGAAAGTTCTCTTTGTCCAATTACTTCAATTAGGACTTAATTTCGGCCGAGTTTGGTACCGGAATTTGTAAGAGTCTGCAGGGAGGAAAAACAAGGAAATATTTCGGAGGTCATTTCCTGTGGTGAAGGCAATATGGTTCTTAGACTGGAATGGGGAGTGTGTGTGTGTGTGTGTATTCACCTAGTTGTACTCACCTAGTTGTGTTTGCGGGGGTTGAGCTCTTGCTCTTTGGTCCCGCCTCTCAACCGTCAATCAACAGGTGTACAGATTCCTGAGCCTATCGGGCTCTATCATATCTACACTTGAAACTGTGTATGGAGTCAGCCTCCACCACATCACTTCCTAATGCATTCCATTTGTCAACCACTCTGACACTAAAAAAGTTGTTTCTAATATCTCTGTGGCTCATTTGGGCACTCAGTGTCCACCTGTGCCCCCTTGTGCGTGTTCCCCTTGTGTTAAATAGACTGTCTTTATCTACCCTATCAATTCCCTTCAGAATCTTGAATGTGGTGATCATGTCCCCCCTGTGTGTGTGTGTGTGTGTGTGTGTGTGTGTGTGTGTGTGTGTGTGTGTGTGGTGTGTGTGTGTGTGTTTGTGTGTGTGTGTGTGTGTGTGTTTGTGTGTGTGTTTGTGTGTGTGTGTGTGTGTGGTTGAAATTACAGTAACGGCTTGCTTCTCTGGTTGTTTATTTTTGGTTTATTTTCTATGCATTTATTGACCTAGATTGTGACAAAAATACATATTTAATCACCGCATGTGTCAGTGTTTACATTTCTGTATACGTGGGGAAAGCTTGCTTAAGTTTGTTTACATCTGTGGTTGGTTGTTCCTCTATGTCTGTGATTGTTTACCACTTGAAAGATTGTTTACCGTTTTTGTTTGTTTCTGGTTCTCTATCATTGTGTTTGCTAACGTGACCGCTCTCATTATTTGTTAATGGCATCTTCTTTTTGATCATGTGTTTCTTCTTCAATCTTCATTGGTTTGTTTTTCTCTTTATGTAAGGTATCGTTGTTGGAAGTAATGAGCAGATCCTCTTGAAGCAGCTAATATGACTACTAAATGCTTCATTTTTCATTCATCATGAATGATTAAAATTCTCTGACAGAATTAACAAGAAAGCAAAAAGCACTACTTTTTCAGCACCAGCTGAATTATGGTCTTGTTGAGGAACGACACACACACACACACACACACACACACACACACACACACACACACACACACACACACACACACACACACACACACAGATATTAGAAAGAACTTTTTTCGTGTCAGAGTGGTTGACAAATGGAATGCATTAGGAAGTGTTGTGGTGGAGGCTGACTCCATACACAGTTTCAAGTGTAGATATGACAGAGCCCAATAAGCTCAGGAATCTGTACACCTGTTGACTGACGGTTGAGAGGCGGGACCAAAGAGCCAGAGCTCAACCCCCGCAAACACAACTAGGTGAGTACTAGGTGAGCACACACACACACACACACACACACACACACACACACACACACACACACACCACACACACACACACACACACACACACACACACAAACACTCACGTAACCACAGCACTAAACAAACAACTCTGTACTTCAAATGTACGAGAAGGCCTTTTACCTTGCTTCAAGTTTCCTGGCCAAAATAAGTTAACATTTAAGAAAGGTCAATTTGCTTTTAAATCGTGTGCCTCATTATGTTTTGTTGTCCCCTCATCTCCCCTCTCATACCCGTCCCGGCACCTCATTATCTCCTGAGATGAGGTCGGAGGAAGCGCGAAAGGTCGAACGAGGGGAGGGCAGAGCCAAGGTAAGTGGGGACGAGGGGAGGGCAGAGCCAAGGTAAGTGGGGACGAGGGGAGGGTGGATGACAAGATGGTCGGACACTGAAGAGATGCAACGAGGTAAGGTAAATATTTACCTTATTTCCCCCCCCTCCCCCCCTTGTGTGTGTGAGGGGGGGGGGACTGTTAGCGGAGGAACGGCATCAAATTAGAGGAGTAACGAGGGTGTGATGAGTGACAAAGATGAGTAACAAAGGACTCATCTATCAGGCTTGATAGAGGGCAAATAGGTCCACAGTAATTGTGTGCTTGAGAGGGGGAGAGAGAGAGAGAGAGAGAGAGAGAGAGAGAGAGAGAGAGAGAGAGAGAGAGAGAGAGAGAGAGAGAGAGAGAGAGAGAGAGAGAGAGAGAGAGAGATGTTCAAGAAGAGATAATGAAATTAAGGATTACAAGCAGAGAGATGTAGAGAGATGCAAAAAAATATGTAGGGATAGTTGAACAAATAGACAGACACAGAGGTGGAGGCAGGCAAGCATGCAGCCAGAGGCATAGGGGTAGGAAAAACTAACCTGATATACAGGTCAGGGGACGGCAAATTGAGTGACCTTTGATATCTAACATCTAAATGACGTTAGATTATCCATACACAGCATAAAGGGACACATCAGGCAAATACGATACCGGCTTTTATAATTTATGACACGTAAAAATGTCATCGATCGCTCAGAAAACACATTTATAATTTATTTTTTTAAGAAATTTAAAAAATATATAAATATTGACTAACTTCATTCAGTTGCCGTTGGCCGTCAGCAGCGGGGCTCGTCGTACCGTCCACCGTGTGAAATTGTATTTTACCTTGTGTTTCTTTCTTTGTTCTCGACATGTAAAAAGCCGGGAATATACAGAAGCATAAAACATCGTCCATTTAGAAAACAAGATTATGG
The DNA here is from genome assembly GCF_040958095.1 of Procambarus clarkii. NCBI lineage: Eukaryota > Metazoa > Arthropoda > Malacostraca > Decapoda > Cambaridae > Procambarus > Procambarus clarkii. Next base: position 9,335,893 of record NC_091232.1, read on the forward strand.
ATATATTGTTATGTGGCCTTTGTTGCAGTACGTGCATCGCAGCCTTGTGATCACCGGAACACAGAATACCTCTTGAAATTTACTGAATGGTAATAATTTAAAAAATATGTTACTACTTGAAAAAATCAGCTTTCGATGTCATCCTCCTAATACAAATTATGATTTCTTTGTCAATCAAAACCTTTGTAACCGTCGTCATACACTCGTCTTTCCCAGATGTTAGAATTGACAAGTTTCTTCTTAAGAAAGATGAAAGAGATCTTGTGTTATTTGTTTATGTTTAAAATACAGTATTTGTCATGAATTAAGCCAGAATGTCATTTCTTGAGAGTTTACCGAACCTCAAAGTGAATGTAGAAGTCATCGTTCATCCCAAGAAGTGCCTCTGTGTTCTCCCAATGCTGATCTGTCAATGAAAATTTAGCTACTGATTTGATTAGAAAAAAGCTGCTGTTGTTGTTGTTTAAATTTAGCTACTCAGAACGAAGTGTCCATGTAGCACTGGCTATGGTGAGCCCGTAAAGCTGCATTGATGACTGATAAAGATTAAGCCACCCAAGAGGTGGCACGTGCATGAATACCCCCCGTAAAAAAGCTGCAGACTGAATTGGGATAATATAGGCAGGAACGTCATTAGGGACTGTGGCATGGTTTCACACCACTGAACAAGGGCAACGTGAAAAGATTTTGTTAGCGGATCACAATCTATATGTAGGATTTAATATGAAAAAAAAAATAAATAATATTACACGAAATTGGAAAGACCTAAATAAATAGGAAAGAAGGAAAAGGCAGAATTATTCGAATATGAGATTATAGAATAAAATATTCATTATTTTTAATCCAGCTCTGAATTCAAATCTGCCGATACATAATAAAATACAACTATTTTTATATAATTGTTAACTATTATTCGATACTGGTATTTACAGTATTTATTGTATAAATTTTGCGTGTTTAGTGTAATGGTGTGACGATAGTGTGTTCGCATAATGTGCGTTCATGTGTTGTCATGGATATGTTTACTTGTGTGTGTATATGCGCCTAGTTGTATTCCCCTAGTTGTGCTTACAGGGGTTGAGCTCTGACTCTTTTCGGCTCGCCTCTCAACTGTTAATCAACTGATTTTTTCCTCCTCACACACACACACACACCACACACACACACACACACACACACACACACACACACACACACACACAGGAAGCAGCCCGTAGCAGTTGTCTAATTCCCACGTACCTATTTACTGCTAGGTAAAAGTATATTCAGGGTGAAAGAAACTCTGCCCATTTGTTTCCCGCCATGTCCCGGGATTGATCCCGGGTCCCTAAGACTACGCATCCAGAGCGCTGTCCACTCAGTCACCAGGTGCTTCTTTAGCCTGGTCAGTCGCAATACCACGAGCCCCAACACCACAGCTTGTGGCTACTGCCTTCACAACACCCACAACCTCTTTGTTAGTTCTGCTGATCCACACACAGGATATCCTTTGTCTCGCTATCCTGAACCTGTAAAATTCATGTTTTTAACAGTGAAATAAGTACCACTTACGGGTTATTCATGCCCGTGCCACCTATTGGGTGGCTTAATCTTTATCAATCAATCAATCAATCAGTGAAGTAAGTCGTCACCTGATGATTACCATCAGGATTATTATCCTGATAATGTATATATAATGTATATAATGGATATATATCATCAGGATTATTATATGGAATGACTCCCGCACGCTAATACTAACTATGCGACGTCTGCATTGTTTTGATTGTTGCCGCCGAAGGCGGCTAGTTTATTGTGCACCCCATACTCATCCTGTGAGCGGTAGCGCAAAAGCATTACAGAGGGCACAAAAGGTCATTATCAGACTTCATCTTAGAATATTACGTCTGCATTGGTCGTTCGATCCTGTGGTCCATCACCAACAGGTGTCGATTTTCCTGTTTTCCGTCGTATCATTTGACGTATCATTTGATGATAATTATATGGAAATCCTTAATCCCTAACACAGGCCTAATTTATGTAGGGGTAAGGAGCACTGGAATATTTGGGTTTGGTTAAATTCGGGAAAAATCTTTAAGTTTCTCCTTTAGTTTACACGAGCAGGATAATCTACGTGTAACCCTTTTATGTTTTTATATAATAATTCGATTAGATTATATATCACAAATTTGTAATTATAGAAGTGAGGAATTGTTTAAGTTAATATCACCTTTTAGTGCATATTTCTGTTCAACTGCATTAGGAGAAACCTGTGTCAATAAAGGATCATCATCTAAGATAAAGATAATCATCAAAATAAAGGATCATCATCTGCTTTCAACTTATCATCTATACAAATATTTCCTCGCAGAATATCCTTCAGTTTGGGAGACAGGTAAACGTTGGTTGTCAAGTGTGAAGAAGACACGGCCAGGAGAGGTCTTCAGTGTGGCATTTGTTGACAGCAACCTAAAAAAAAAAAAATCCTGCAATGCGTGTTGCAACAACGACATGCAAAATCACTGCAGTGGTTCCTATAATACTACGGTGGCTAACTTGTGTTTGACTCGTGTAGTCGACACAGCAAGTCTGCATGGTAATTGTGTGGCATTTAGTCAATGCGAATCACACTATTAATTTCTCACGAAAAATTGTCAAAATTTTCTTGCCTTCCGTTATGATTTAGGCCCATGGGCATGTGCTTGACCCGAATTACTCATCTTGACGGATCCTGCCTTGCTAGCGTTGCTGCTTGAACTTCTATGCTCTGGAGAAATTGATTGATTGATGAAGATTAAGCCACCCAAAAGGTGGCACGGGCATGAATAGCCCGTAAGTGGTGGCCCTTTTGAGCCATTACCAGTATCAAGTGCTGATACTGGAGATCTGTGAAGGTGCGATTGCACCCTGCATGACGGGAGATGTCTCCCTTGTGAATGTGTTAAGATGAAGATGAAGCCACCCAAAAGGTGGCACGGGCATGAATAGCCCGTACATGGTGGCCCCTTTTGAGCCATCACCAGTATCAATAGATGATACTGGAGATCTGTGGTGGTGCGACAACACCCTGCGTGACGGGAGATGTCTCCCGGACCAAATGTGACCTCTGGAGAGTCTTGGTGACAATAGATATATGTTTCTGTACAACAAACAGGCATGAGTGTCCATTAAATCTAAATATGTATGCGTGCAATATCATTATTCCGGAAACACAAAGGTGATTACTATATTAACAGAAGGTTTTATAGATCATGGAACTTTCTTCTCTGCGAAACAAGAGCTTTTCTCGTGTCCACATTCACCTTTAACAGTCTTCTCTAAAATGCCTCAATAATATTTTCAACTCATCTGCCTAACTTCATCATTCTCTGCTAAAAAATTACGTATGCCTGACGTCTCTCCCTCCGTCGTTATTAGGTTCATTGCTCTCATATTCCCAGCAATTAGGTCATTCGTGCATGTCCCAACATCTTTGCCTCTATCAGTGATGTAAGTGATATTAGAATTCCCATTTCTAACCAAATTATAATCTATTTAATTGACACGTCCAACGCCTATAAATCACACACAAATCCTCCTTTGATATTTGAGTTTTCAACCATTAGAATAGTCTTGCTTATTGATGGACAGCTTAAATGTAACTTTGTTCTAAGTAGCTTCTTACTCTCTATGTGCTGCTATTATCAGATTCTGATAACTCCAGAACTACAAAGGGATAGTAACTTAAAAGGTTCACGGAGAGAGGGACCCAGTAGGGAATCCAAGTACAAGTTTGACAAACACGGGTGTTGTTGTCAGCAATGATTGGTAGCTGTTTGCTACACAAAGTATAAAAAAAGTCAGGCAGTGAGAGATCGAAAAAGGTATGTCTCTTTCCTCTCTTTACCTCATATTCTCTCCTCTCCCTCTCTCTTTCCTTCTCTCTCTCTCCCGTCTCTCTCTGTCCCCTCCCTTTCTCTTCCCTCCCTCTCTCTCCCGTCTCTCTCTGTCCCCTCCCTCTCTTCCCATTTCCCACTTATCTCACTTTTGGAAGAAATGGCCAATGAAGAACTATGATTTTAGTGATCGTGCACTGATACTGAAGCAATATACGATCTTATTAAAATAAGTTGGAAATGTTTGTAATAGAAAAATATATTTACATTTTAAAGCTTAATTTTTTGGTTTGGACGAACAAATTAATTATGATAATTTTCCTATGTATTTTGCAACGAGAAAAACATCTCTTTTGCATTGGCAAATGCAACACTTTGTGTTTCATTAATTGTATTCCCTGGCTATGGAGGGTCCACGAGTGGGTGTGTGCTTTTGTTGCTGTCAGCGTCTATTATATAAGCTATTTTCTTACTATTACCATCCGAACCTAACGTAACCTATCAGTGCTATTATTTATTAGTCCGACGATAAAGCGCACATTTTCAACATCTTTAATGACACTAAATGCAGTCAATCTGTATGTCTTATCCCATAGCGTACATATATAGATCCATTTAGGTTAGAAAATATTATTATCTTCTATATTCAGACTGTGAATATAAGACTCCACTGACGTGATGAAAATAACTTTACATATTTGGTATTCAATCGAATTTCTTTAAACAAGCATTATAAGGGAGAAAATGTCATCACCCATCCAAGCAGCTCCCAGAAGGGGTCTACACCACAACAGAAAAAATGGAAAGAGAAAACGGTTTGGGAGTGAAGATAACACCAACACTAAAACCAGACGCATTACGGGCTATTCATGCCCGTGCTACCTCCTGGGGTGGCTTAATATGCTGGTTAGCATTGTAAATGTGTGGCCACGTCTGTGGTAGAAAATAATAATACTACTAATAATAAATCAATCAATCAGACGCTCATAAACAGGCTAATATTATCATATTATGAGAAGCAGGCAAATATTAATAAGGTATTTAAGATTTACAAAAGAACTTCAAAATAAACAATGTATGCAGCATATACGAGGACAGTACAATAATATTCTGAACCGTTGTAGAATCCACTCTCGTGAAACACAAAGCTAAACGTAAAATAGCGAGAGTACATGATCACTACCATCATTACCCCAGCCACCAAGACCCACACCATTCGCATCACCAGACACCACCATCCACACTACCACCATCCACCCTTAACATTACCAACGCCACATCCACCTCAACATCACTACCGATGACTCGAAAAGAAATCCTTCAGGTGCGCCTGCCTGGTCTTGGTATCAAAGACTCCAGAGGGCGTCTGGAGAGAATTGCTCGGCACTTTCTATAAAATACCGAACAGCTGTAGGCGACGTGTCCCTTTGGATTTGTCTCGAGTTTAAACATTTCAGAGCATACAGGAAATTTAATATTATTCCTGCAAAGAGTATCGCCATTACTTAAACCAAAATATATATGATATACCGACTGCTGCACCTGATTTATATGAGTCCTCGTGTAGGACAAACTGACTCTATATCTTATGCAACGTTAATTATTCATGCAAACAAATTTAGTGCTAAGTTAGAGTTGCCAAGTTCCAGTCTGCTCAAAAGATGATTCAAATTCATAATTAATCCTGCGAAACAATTATAAAAAAATATAATCTCCCTTGTTTATAGTGTACAAAATATAATTCCGTTCATCCTTAGGAAGGGAAGGACACTATCCAGGTAAAGCGCCAAGCAGTTACGCCTATATAGCGATTGAAAGGGATCAGGATAAGGATTTGGGATGAGACGGGGGGGAAAGGAATGGTGCCCAACTACTAGGACGGTCGGTGGTGTGAGACAGTTAATATTTTCTTGTCCTACCATCCCCCAGATGATTGATGAAGATTAAGCCACCTAAAAGGTGGCACGGGCATGAATAGCCCGTATGTGGTGGCCCTTTTGAGCCATTACCAGTATCAAGAGCTGATACTGGAGATCTGAGGAGGCGCGACTGCACCCTGCGTGACGGGAGATGTCTCCCGTGGACCTAGTCCTACCACCCCCCCATTCTTCTGTATATACACATATATGTTTGCTTTATTTAAACTTTGATATATACTGTATATATGCGGAAAATATTTGACTTATAAAACAAAAACCGACTCAGATCAGTAGCAACGAAGTTTTTTTTTAATTTGTGTTATAATATTTTTATGTCAGACTCTTGGAACAAGTTACATGAGAAAACTTTTATAGCTGTTTCTTCTTGACAAATTAGAAAGATTTTCTTTTATAGGGCTTTTCACACGTGGGGATGGGAACAAAACTTAAAATTGCCGAAAAGAAATACTGTGCATCTGTGGCATTGGCATACCAACCATTAACATTTTTGCTGTGTGGAAAGATGTTCTTCAGAAGTGCCTAAACAAAGTGTTATACCTCTATTATGTTATGAGATAATCTTCTGAAGCACCTGAGGTGTGTCATACTTTTGTTGTGATGTGAGATGTTCTTCAGAAGTGCCTCAAGGAAGTGCGTTAAATCTTGAGATGTTCTTCAGAAGTGTCTAAAGCAAGTGAATTATACCTCTGTTATGTTACTGTAAGATGTTCTTCTGGAATACCAAAAGTAAGCATGTTATGTTATTACGAGCTGTTCTTCTGTAGTATTGTAACCAAGCCTACCATTAGAAACTTAGTAGAACACGTTGCACCATCTTCATATTGCATTGTGGAACAATTATTGCCTGGTGGAACAAAGTTATAGCTAACGTCAGTACAAGTTCTTGATGCTCCTCTTCTATACATTCAGCAGATAGCCGACTGCTCCCATCCCTCACCCATCCCTCATATTCCAGCTCCTCGTTTTCATAACTTTTCCGAGCGCTCTATAGTCATTCTGGCTTAGCGATCTCTTTTGATACTTTCCCTTTCAGTAGTGGTGGCCATTGTCCAAGCCACAAGGACTGTCAAAGCCATAAGGACTGTCCAAGCCACAAGGACTGTCCAAGCCACAAGGACTGTCAAAGCCATAAGGACTGTCCAAGCCACAAGGACTGTCCAAGCCACAAGGACTGTCAAAGCCATAAGGACTGTCCAAGCCACAAGGACTGTCCAAGCCACAAGGACTGTCCAAGCCACAAGGACTGTCCAAGCCACAAGGACTGTCCAAGCCACAAGGACTGTCCAAGCCACAAGGACTGTCCAAGCCACAAGGACTGTCCAAGCCACAAGTACTGTCCAAGCCACAAGGACTGTCCAAGCCACAAGGACTGTCCAAGCCACAAGTACTGTCCAAGCCACAAGGACTGTCCAAGCCACAAGGACTTTCCAAGCCACAAGGACTGCCCAAGCCACAACCACTGTCCAAGCCACAACCACTGTCCAAGCCACAATTACTGTCCAGCCTAAATACAGATCACTGACCTGCGCACCGTGGTTCTTTATTTCAGAGAGTTAATTTAACTGCATCGATGGAAGCCTCGCATATTTTTTCATTAGTAATAAAACAAAGCCACCTTGTGTTGGCTGTTCTATACTGGTCAACATATCGATTGAGTTGCTCATTGAACACTGGTTAATATATCGCATATTACGTATCTCCCTGAAATAAAACAAAATTTTTGGACGGAAATGAATGCGCATTTCCTCTTTAAACAAAAATATAACAAAGCTTTAGGGAAGTAATTATTTTTCCTAGACACAGAAAACAGGAAGCGAGATTTTTCTTAATAAAGCACAAAGTACAATGTAATTTGGATGATTTGAAAACAAAAATTTTGAGGTGCATTCAAGAATAAGCCAGTAAGGCTTACTACAGTGTATAATAATCTGTTCTTTGAGGATATAGATCCTAATGTATGTATGTATGTATGTATGTATGTATGTATGTATGTATGTATGTATGTATGTATGTATGTATGTATGTATGTATGTATATGTTATGTATGTATGTATATATATATATATATTATATATATATATATATATAATATATATATATATATATATTATATATATATATATATATATATATATATATACATACATACATACGAAATATACAGAGCGGTGGGATCGAACCCCCGTCCTCAATCCCAACCCCCTAAAGACGCACACAGTACCCACAGGGACAGGAGTGGATAAAAATGAACACGCACACATGAATGTATTGCTGGTTCACATGTTGTTATTGTTGTTTAAGATTCAGCTACTGGAAAAAAAACGTTCTAAGTAGCACGGGCTATGGTGAGCCCGTAGGGGACTTACCTGGCACAGGAACGGGGCTGGAACTCCTGGTTCACAAATCACGTGTGACTTTATACTTGCTCGGAGGTGCAAGAGAAGGGTCTGAGATGAAGGCCCCGAGCAGCACGGAGCTTCTGTTCGTCTGCTTTATTAGTTAGATGTTGAAGCGTTAATTGGTCCACCGTTATCAATGTTTCTGGTCGGGCCTCGTGCTTGCAGCTTCCTTTATTAACGGCATGAACGAGTCATACATCTCAAGATGACTGATAACTTTACGGCATCATTCCTTACACTTGCTAGTCTATTTAGCATCTATTTATTTACGTAGCATTTATTTATTTACTTAAATGCTTTCTGGCATTTATCTATTTATTTATTTATTTATTTTTACCAGTTCTTACGATTTTAAAAGCGTCAGATTTAAAGTGGTTTTTGCGTAACGAGAAACGTACGAACCTTGGCAATTTTTCTTATTGGGACCGTTGTTCATTAGTGCGAGAAGCATTAATGTTTAGGTGCCTTTAATTTCACTAAAGCAACGGGGTTTTGACGAGTTGCAAGCATCAAAGTTGCGATGCAATAAGTGATGAATGAGTCTGCCAGTTAACGAATGAACAACTGCACAGGTATTATGGCTTTGTTAACAAGAAACCATGGAATAACTGATGGTTTATTTAGATAGTAGTAAAGGAACAGTTATAGTGTAATGGTTTATGTCATATTCCCATGTTTAAATGACAATGTGGAAGGGGAGAGTGAATTAAATGTTAAGTATTAATCATACATACATTAATCATACTGATATGTATATATATACTAAGCACAGGGAAATGAGATAAGGGTAAATCTGTGTCTACTTGATAAGGTAGGGAAGAAGCACCTTAATGTAACGCATTAATGTACAATCAACAGCAAAAAGATTATATAACGATTGTATAATAATATTGGTGTATTGTATGTTAACATTGATAGATATATACGTCTGACTGAACATTGTGGGGATCCAACAGGTAAAAAAAAAATAGTGAGAGAAACCTTAAACAATAAAAGCAAAAGAAATATAATAAAAAAGAGTTTTTTTTTAATATTGTACAAGATACTGAACTCAGGATTTCAACCAAATTTTCGTCAGAAAATAGCAGTTGTAGCGACAGTGATATCTGTTGTTTATCAATATTTGTATACCTACTTAGATTTGGGCTCTAACTATGATGAAAGGGAGGGAGTGCTTCGTTCACTTTAGAAATGCAGCATGGCAGTGTCCAGCATAACAGCACCCAACATAACAGCACCCAGCATAACAGTGTCCAACATAACAGTGTCCAGCATAACAGTGTCCAATCACGCAGTATTATTGCCAGAAACCATGCAGACCCTCAGAGGTATGCTACGGGAGATAAATACATTCCCTCCCTCCATTAACAAAAACACTTGTGGTCTGAAACAATAAAACATCTCATCAGTTAATATTGCAAGAAGGTAAACACACGCAACAGAGGAGTACTGGGTAGGAAAACCCTTCACATCAGGTGGGTGCCTGACTGAGCGGTGGAGTGAGGGAGGGGTCATTGGGGGCGAGGGGGGGAGCTGAGGGTGGGGGAGAGGGGAGACGCTGCTGCATGAGGGAGGAGAGGGGAAAGGGTAGGGGGTGTTGGGGAGCGGGGGGAGGACAGCTCGTGCGCGCCGCAGGTGAGGGCCATAGAGGCAGTTGTCGTACAGTGGCGCTCGAGACTGGCACCCGGCCCAGGGGCCATGAGACCAGCGTGCTCTCCTTAGTTTGGTCTCGACTGCGGGAGCGCGAAGTGGTTTGCGGGTCGAGCACGCCATCGCCAATGCTCGAACCGATTTCTCCTGTTGTTTTAGTCTCTGGAGACGAGCCTCTTTAGGTTCTGTCCCCCATCCACGGCAGTGTTACTAGAAATCCATCATTTGAGGTCATTTAACCACAATTTCACCATTGTAAAGGTCATTGTTTTCTGTAATAGTGGCAACTTATTCTAAATAAGTTGCAACGAACATTAGTTTCTCTGTAAACATATATCACTTCGTGCTACGACCAGACTTCTGTTAAATATCTGAAGTGTGGTGTGAGGCTGTGGAGGCCACTGGTTCACGCTTGCTCCGCCACTCTCCTCCACACACACACAGAGATACAAATACATCTCTTATTTTTTCCCCAAAACTCTTCCACGTTCGCTCAGTCATTCGGTTATATTAGTATATCATTTATCAGGAAACACCAAGTCTCACGCATCCAATGTGATATCGACGCGTGTGTGTTTATTAAGGCAGTGGGAGTGCGGGACAACAAGGACGCACTAGGGGTGGAGGGCCACCTCGTAGCATGAATGAAAACACCTCTAGAGTGCTGAACGGCCACTTAGGTATCAACGAAGCCCACTCCGTCCCCAGCAGCGCCGCCGCCGCCATGGGCAAGCTCTCCTCCCCAGAGAACACCATCACCAACAACAACAACAATAACGTTACCGCCAATGGACAAAAAAACCCAGCAGGTAAGCACGTCTGAGGGATGCTGAGGAATGCTGTGTTATTGTTTGTCACGTGTGGCTTGGTGCTGGTGACGATTAATATACTGTGTTTGATCGTTATATTAGTATATTTTGACTACATCGTTGCTAATAGTATTGATTTAATTTTAGGACGAGAACTTCTACTGATGACTTCAGCTCATGAATCAGGTATCAGTAGAGTGCCAGGCTTGTTTTGACCCCGTATCGCTTGTCAGGAATAGCGTGGCTTGTGTGTGTGCGTGTGTGTGTGTGTGTGTTGCTTCTATTACACAACGATGTGTGTGAGTTGTGTCTGCGTTTTAATTCTCGCTCCTACGCAGATTTAAGACGGAGATGATTTTCCAGATTCTCATTCACTTGATTCGGACAAACTTTCAACCGCCTACGTTTCCTTTCATGACAACAATGCATATTTTATAATCTTGCAAATTATATATATATATATATATATATATAATATATAATATATATATAATATATATATATATATATATATATTATATATAATATATATATATATATATATTATATATATATATTAATTATCTAAATAAAAAATTAATATATAGACGAGAATAAAATTCCGTCATGAGACGTTTTGGAAATTTCTAGATATTGAAAAAAAACTGCGTTGCACGTTACTGAAATCTTCATTATCTAAACCGTTTCTGCGTAAATGTAGATTTTTTTACGCGACAGATATACTCTACATGGTATTGCTATACATATTGTTATATAAAGCATACTAAATGTTACATGCGTATACTATGTACATATTTGCCATGAGGAACATCCGGAAAAACTACAACATTGTTTCACTCCTCCGGCCAGCATCATGAGAGCGTCAACACCTGCAAGTTGTTGTAGAATCAAGTGAAAGGGAGATGCTTTGAACTTCGGTGGGTCGGCCTGGATGTTCAGACTCCACTGTCTGTACGTGTTCCCACCTGTCTCTGCTGGCGACGTCCTTAACTAGACTTCTGAGTGATGTACTGGTAGCACTGTCACAAGTCGAGCCGCCAGAGCTTCGTGCAGTCGAGTTGCGTGTAGTTTATTATTTGTTTCAGTGGTATTACAGTGGGGTTCATATACACATACAAATGTAGTGTTTATACTGCAGACAATATGTCACAATAACGTGAGGGGGAATAAATAACTCACACGACTTGATAATGGTTCAGGACGGACTGAAACGTCGTAACTTTGTATAATGTTACTCTGTGTATAATGTCTCTGTGTCATTATACCCTTTATGGAGTATCTCGTTATTAATTTCACCAAATAATGTGAAATTGGCTAAGATCACTTAACTATTGCTTCTGAAGTATACCCTAAAGTTGTACGTATGAAGTATATCTTAAAGGAGTACATATATGATATAAACAAATAGTTGCATTAACTTTTTCATAGCATTCACAGATTTACTATGACTGCCGTTGGATCTCTGAGATAAACACGGCCCTCCTCCTCCTCTGTAGACCAGCGCTCTGGATCACAAGAAACCCTTAAATAGTTTGTCAGTATAGACATAAATTAACAAAACAAAAGGTAGAACCCCCATCTCATGTGCAACTTTAAGTGTTTCCGTGCGAGTCTTCACCTAATCAAACCCAACTTAACCAAATCCAACCCATCAAAACCCAACTCCAATATTACCTATGGTAACACAGACTAATCTAAAGATACATACAGTTTTCATAATCAGAAATTGAGCCTTGTAGTAATCCCTGTGAAGGGATATATTCCCAGCGCATAGATTCGAATCCTCATCACGGCTTCTGTGTATTTTCTCATTGATATATAACGTTACTGTGATTTTTCTGTGTAATGAACCTCTATGCATGTTTTGGCCGTACACTGTACCGGCAGCACAGACAGCTTGGCAGTATCAGTCTAACACAAAAATGACGAGGGCACGAAGTTTAGTGTAACTTAGAGCGGAAATATTAGCACACTACGATTACACACTTCTTTATGAATAATAAAAGGACAGTGCTGCTATATCTTAAGGGCAAGTTCTAAGGACCAGCAGCATTAAAACTTTGTCAGGAGATGGGTAAATCATGTGGCGGCTCCGGTGTTCACTGTTATTCTAGCTCAGAGGATCTCTTATCACTGGGACACAGCAGTATTAACGTACATTGACCGTGCGGTTTGCATGTTGCTGTGCAACCATCCGAAGGAGCACAAATTTTCTATTCTATAAGTTTTCTACAAATTTAATTGGACCTAAATATATTTTAAACTCAGCCAAGAATCCGTGGACACACACTAACACGCACACAAACACTCAAACACGTACACATTGTCACAAACACAGTGAGATAAAAAGAAGAAACCATGAAGTAAGTGAGAATAATTAAGGAAATTAATAGAAGATATAAACACTATTTTCAGAATCATTTGAGTCAACTGTGTGTCAGATATATATATATATATATATATATATATATATATATATATATATATATATATATATATATATATATATCCCAAAGCGTGTTATTTGATAAGAACAATAAAACAAAAGAAATATGAAGAACATTTGTCTATTCAACACATAATCAGCCACTGATGATGTTTTAATAAAACACGATAGCGATCAGGTATATATTCTTCAGTTTCTGTGTTTTTTTAATAACCTTTTTACTCATTTGGATTATAAGGGACTTAAACTGTGGCCTATAAAAAACGAAGCCATTACTCTACCAATCAGGCCAGGATGCTCACTGTAAGGTCTCTGAAACTCCTTAACTAAGCACTCAGTCTTCTATTTATGCCTTCATTGTAACATCATATCAGTATCAAGTGGTAATCTACTCTGCATCTCTATTGTGTGAATATTGATTGGCCAGATTAGTGTCACATGGCAACCAGGTAAACGTTTGGATTACTTTATGGTATTGTAGTCGTGCCTTGTGGTGCTGTTCACTACACGAGTCTCGATGTGTTTATATAACTAGATCGAAAGCTTAGAGTGTAGTGCTTAAACTGGTGGAGCCGGTGGCTGAGCGGACAGAACACTGTACGCGTGATTCTGTGGTCCCGGGTTCGATCCCGGTCGCCGGCGAGAAACAATGGGCAGAGTTTCTTTCACCCTGATGCCCCTGTTACCTAGCAGTAAATAGGTATCTGGGAGTTAGTCAGCTGTCACGGGCTGCTTCCTGGGGGTGGAGGCCTGGTCGAGGACCGGGCCCCGGGGACACAAAGCCCCGAAATCATCTCAAGATAACCTCAAGATAACCGTACTGGGCTATATAGCTTTCCAGGCTTAGCGCTTGCTTGTGATTGCTTGCAATACCTTCTTTCCTACCATTTCTTTTTTTGGTAAATTAACTTTCGTATCTGTAACAAATGCGGTGACTGACCCTTTTCCTTTTGTGATAAAGGTAACAGGTATGTAATATTGACCGGCCACTGTAGGAGAGCCGGTCAATATCAGTCGCCCCACTCATCGACGGTTGCGACTGAGTATGTATGTATGCAACATTATTGGCTACTCGAAGTTTTAGCTTCGTCAACATGTACATTGTTCACATGATCTTCTCAGTTGGCGGAGATACGCCTGAGCATCTGTGAATACTTTTATTATTATTGACACCAACACGAAAGTAGCTCCCCGGTGTCCTATCAATGAACAGTAGTGAGATAAGACCAGTAATTGTCAGCGGTTTGTGAGGTGTTTACATTGGATAAATATAAATACTTGCAACTGTATCATGTAACGTCAACTTCTTTTTGTTTTGATGAAGATGGCATCGAGTATTTCTCCGCTCATCATTTTCCGTTTATTATCTGTGTTGTTAATGATTTATTTATTGCATGACCAAACTTTTTTCAGATTAGTATGCGTACTGTGTTAAAGGCTTTGGAAAATGTGTGTCGATTAACAGGAAAGTATTTAAGTCATCAACAGGAGCCTTGCCTCAACCA